>NC_089506.1:66199457-66531600 GCF_036850995.1 Saccopteryx leptura | reverse complement strand
TTAACATATGTTCTTTGGTGTACAAATTCTTAGCCAGATTTTAATTGGGAGGTTTGTCTTCTTATTATAGAGATATATAAAAGTTCTTTATGTATTACAGATACAAGTCATTAGCAAATATTCTGTCACAGTCTGTACTTTCTTTTTCATTTGTAATGTTCTGCATTTACAAAATGCAGAAATTTTAATTTTTTGAAGCCCATATTATCATTTTTTGAACCCGTCAGTGTGTTTTGTCTATTTTAGGATCACAGACATTTTCTCTTATGTTTTAATCAAGAAATATAAATTTAGCTTTCACTTTTCAGGTCTATAAATGAGGACAATTAAATCTATGTTCATTATATGAGGTAACACAGTTTTGTTTTTCCCACATTGAATATCAAGTTGTTCTATCAGCATGGTTGAAATAATTAGCCTTTCCTTTCATTGAATTTCCGTGGCAATGTGTTTGATTTTCATTGATACATGTAGAATGCATCTGTAGACACTCTAATCTATCTTATTGATCTATATGTATATCCTCAAGCCATATCACAATGTCTTAATTACTGTACCTTTATTATAAGTTTTAATCACATAGTATAAATTCTCCATGTTCTTTTTATTTCTAAATCAGTTTGGTTATTCTCAGTCCTTTGCAATTTTATATGTATTTGGGAATTGTATGCATATTTCTACAAAAATTTTGATTAGGGTTATTTTGAATTTATTCAGAAACTTGATTGGACTTGATATCCTAACAATATCAACTTGCCAAACTATGAATAACTCATATGCTTCCATATATTTATTTAGGATATTTTAAATGTCTCATAACCATGACTTGTACATATCAGAGCAGAGGCCATGCATGCATTTTGTTAAAACCCATCCCTAAGTATTTAATATTTTGGATGCTATTTTGAATTAATTATTTTTATTCCATTTTCAAATTGTTTTTAATTTCTTCTCATATATAAAATGTGATTTATAACAGGCTAATTTTATCAATAATTTTCTATATTTTTAGATTACTCAGACTTAGCTTTTTACACAATGACAGCATATATAGGTTAAGGAAGGAAGGAAGGAAGGAAAAAGGAAGGGAAAGATGGAGAGAAAGGGAGGGAAAGAAGGAGGGAGGGAAGAAGGAAGGAAGAATAATTGAGTACAAGGGAAGGATACTTTTTCTCACCATTCTTTTAAAGAAAAAAACAACTCAAAAATATAGAATGATTCATGAATATGTGTGTCAGCCTTGCACAGGAGCCATGCTAATCTTCTCTGTATTGTTTCAATTTTAGTATATGTGTTGCTGAAGTGAGCACCTCTTACCATTCTCATTTGATATTGTATTAGATGTCCTCCCTACATTATTCAATTAAATAAGTAAAATACACACTTAGCAAAAAGTAATAATTTTAATAAAATTAAACATACTCTAATTTTAGCAGTTTTACTCAAATATTTATCTAAGATGAATAAAAATATTTTTGCAAATACCTGTACAAAAAATTTTATTGAAGGTTTACTCAAAATAGCTCAAACTAGAAACAAAAAAAAATGTTTATCAATAGGGGAATAGCTAAGCAAATTTTGATCTATTCATATAATATAATAATACTAATAAAACAAATGATCTGTTGATGCATGATATAACAAGGATGATTGTCAAAATCATCCTTATACAAAGTGACAAAAAAGAAATAGAAAAGAGTATATACTGTAACTTTCTATTTATATGGAACATTTAAAAAGACAAATCTTGTTTATTGTGACACAAAGCTTATTCTGACATGTGTAGTGTAAAAGAGATAATCACCAAGATTGTCAGATGACTATAATCTGTATCTTGATTGTGGTGATAGTTATTTAGTTGTCTATCTATCTATCTATCTATCTATGGATCTATCATCTATCTATCTGTATGTATATATATTCACAGATGTGTCCTTTTTAAAAGAATATATTTACTTGTATTGTAATCCACAGTAATACTTATTTTAATAAAAACTGATTAAGCAAATGGGAAAGAAAAGTTTGTAAAATTTTTAATTTTACTTTTTTCTGAGTTCCGTCAACAGTGGTTTACTCAAATAATCACTAAATTCTTTCTAGATAATCTAAAGAATCTACTTTGTTGAAAATGAGTTTTTATTTTCATGTTTGCAGCAAGTGTAGGCATGTTGCCTTACTTTTTATCCATCTTTCTCTCTGTAGTCCAATTTCCTTATTCACTCTAGGTGTCAGATGATAAACTAACAAACAAATAAAGTTAAACACAGCTAATAAAAAAAGAAAGAATTCACAACATTGTAGCTTAAGTATAAGTATAAAAAATTTGTTGCAGGGACTTTATTGACACATAAAGAATCAACTTTTCTTTAAACTCACTCCCTGAGCCAATTTTTTCCTTGCCACTAGATGGAGATCCACATTACTGTATACTCTCATAAGTAATGGAATGACTTCCTGCATTTAAGCTCCAAGCACGAGGGTATTTAAGCAATTACAATGACTACTGAACTGTCATAATCATAGTCATTTTCTTTTTATTTCTTTTTTATTCAGTGGGAGGAGGGGAGGCAGAAGAAAAGGCTCTATCTAGAATGTGCCCCCACTGGGATTCACCAGGCAAGCCCACTAGGAGGCATTGCTCTGTCTATTTGAGGCTTTGCTCTGTATTTCAGCAACTGAGCCCTTCTTAGCACCTGAGAAAGAGGCCATGGAGCCTTCCTCAGCTCCCAGAGCCAACATGCTCCAATTGATCCAGGCAGCAGCAGGAGGGGAGGGGAGAGAGAGAGAGAGAGAAGAGACTTGAAACCTTGTATGTTAGTTCCAATACCAGGGAAAGGGAACCTTGAAATTCACAGCTAAAAATTATATAATCTCTAAGATCCCAATAGGTAGAGGCACTCAGGCTAGCTGAGTTTGCTTTCTCATGCCTTGTGCCAAGTTTATAGCTCTGCTTAATATAACTGCTTGTCTTGCTTGAATTCTGCACCTTGTCTCTTGCCTGCATTCTTTCTCATGAGCATTACAAAAGTCGAGGATGGAGGAAGCTCCCTTAGACTTTGGCTTTCTCTGGTGACAGTTACAAACCCGATTTTGCTTAATGTTTTATTATGATCCAAAGAAACTTCAGTTGTACTCTTCTATGGAGTCCTTAATTTTGTCCTGTCAGAAGTGAGGGGATATGTTAAGACTTACTTACTAAACCTTTGTAGGTCACTTCAGTCAGTTTTCCACTCGTAGATTTTTAAAACAACATTCAATAAAACTGCAGGGCTCATATAAGTTTTCAATGAGCCCCTTAAAGGTGTTTTTTTTTTTTTTTTGGTTGACTGTAAGGAGAATGGAGCTGTATTAACTAGGGTCATACAAAGAAAAAGAACTAATAATATATGTAGATATAGACATAGATATAGACATCAATATATAGAAAGAGATTTATTATGAGGGACTGAGCTATGCAATTGTGGAGGCTGAGAAGTGCTATGATTTCTCTGCAAGTGGAAGGGCCAGGAAAGCCAGTGATTTAGATGCAATTTAAACACTAAGGCCTGAGAATCAGGGTAGCTAATGATGTCAATTTGGATGCGTCAAAAAGCCAAAGTGTGCTAAAATTTGAGGACAGCAGAAGATGGACATCCCACCTCAAACAAAGAGTAAATTCTTCTTTCTTCTGCTTCTTCTATTGAGGCCCTAAACATATTAGATAATGCCCACTTCCATGGACAAGGGTGATCTTCATTCTGTCACCTGTCCCAATTCTAATCTATCTGGAAACACCTTCATAGACATACGCAAAAATATATATGTATATTATCACCTCTCTGGAAATCCCTTAACCCAGACAAGTAGACATATAAGATAAACTATCATAGCACCTTTATATACCTTTTTCATCAAACTGAGAAAGAAATAGACATAGAAGATGGTGACAATCTTACTTAAAAAGAATGGACTCCAATCTGACAAAGCAGTGGTACAGTGGATAGAGCATCAGACTGGGATGCAGAGGATCCAGGTTTGAAGTCCTGAGTTTGTTTGGCTCGAGTGCAGGCTCATCTGGTTATAGCACAACTCACCAGCTTGAACCCAAGGTTGCTAGCTTGAGCAAGGGGTCACTGGGTCTGCTGTGACCCCCCAGTTAAAGCAAACATAAGAAAGCAATCAACAAACAACTAAGGTGTTCCAACGTAGAGTTGATGCTTCTCATCCCTCTCCTTTCCTGTCTGTCTGTACCTATCTGTCTCTCTCTCTGTCTGTCTCTGTCACAAAATAAGAATGAACTACAAAATAAACCTACCTATATAGGGTCAAATAAATTTATGATGAAGGAGCCAAGAATATACACAAGGAGAAAGATAGTCTCTTTAATAAATGGTGTTGGAAAAACTTTATAGCCACATGCAAAAGGATGAAACTATTTTATTCCATATATAATAATAAACTCAAAATGGATTAAATACTTGAATGTAAGACTTAAAATCATAACCCCCTTAGAATAAACCTTAGGGGTCAGCTCCTTGATTTTTTTTCATTTGACCCCAAAGATCAAAGCAACAAAAGCAAAAAATAAATAAGTGGGACTACATCAAACTATAAAAATTCTGCACAGCAAAGGAAACCATTGAGAAAATGAAAAAGTGGCCTATGAAATGAGAAAATATATTTGTAAGTCATATATCTGACCAGAGGTTAGTGTAAAGAATTTGCACAATTCCATAAAAGAAAAAGAACACCACACAATCGCATTAAAAATGGGCTGAGGAACTGAATAAACATATTTCCAAAGATTACATACAAATATCCAACAGGTACATAAAGGAATGCTTTCAACATTGCTAATCATATAGTCAAAACTATACTTCTTACAAAAATTAGGGGATATTTAAAAATTAATATAATGTGATTAAAAAAAGTATTTGATTTTTTTTTATTAAACAAGAACATCAGAAGAGCAAATGACAAGTCAAAGAAAGTTGTTCAATGATGCAAATGAGATGCAAAACCAACTTTTATTTCATTGGTAAAAATGCACTATTCAAAAGGCTGAAAGTACTGGAGTATCTGCACATTCCCTGGTTTCCTAATTTTTGTGAACAGTGTACAATGAGATATGTCCCCATACCTGTTAGAATAGCCGTCATTAAAAAGACATAGTATAACAAGTATTGACAAAAATTGGGGGAGGAGAAGTATTGTGCACTGTTAGTAGACTGTAAATTGGTGCAGCCACTATGAAAAACAGTATTAGGTTTCCCAGAAATTAAAAATAAACTAAATATGTAATACAGTAATGCTTAGGACATATATCCAAAGGAATAAAATCATGATATCAAAAAGCTACCTGCCCTTTATGTTCATTGCAGCATTATTTACAATAGCTAAAACATGGAAACATCAGAAGTATCTATTGTCAAATGATGGATAAATAAAATTTAATATTTATATATACATTTGTGATATATTATATATATATATATATTTAAGGTGGGGAAAAAGTAAAATTACAGTTGTTCATCTGGAAAATCATACAATAATTAATAAATAATAATGCAAGACGAAACACTGTTTTATGTACTCACAACTGTAAATCTACTTTTGTCCTACCCTAGGTAATGAAATACTTTTTAGCAATATAAAAAAAATCCTTCCATTTTCAATAGCATGTATGAATCTTGAAGGCATTATGCTAAATGAAATAAGTCAGACAAAAAAAGACAAATCTCTTATGATCTTTCTTAAAGGTAGAATCTTAAAAAATAATTATGAAACAAAGAACAAATTTAGTGGTTGCCAAATAAAGGAGTTGGGGAGGTGAGGATAATGATTAAATGTGGTTAAAAGGTCTAAACTTTTCAGTTATAAGATAAATAAGTCATCTGAATGTAATGTGCATCACATATTTCATTTATAATAAATTCATTTCTTACATATACACTTCAAAATTTCTTATTGATTTATTTTAGAGATATAGAGAGAAAATAAGAGAGAGATAGAAGCATTCATTTGTTGTTCCACTTAGTTGTATGTTCATTGGTTTGTGTCCTGACTAGGGATCAAACCCACAACCTTAGTGTTTTGGGATGACATTTAGATTGACTGAACTGACCAGCCAGGACCTAAATTAATATTTATTTTCTCTTATTCTCTCAGAAATATAATTTCAACTAAATTGAATTTTCTCCTCCTGATTCTATTTAGCAACAATACCAAGTAATCTGTCTGAAATTTAGCAGCAAAATAATATAGACATAATTTTGACAAGTGAATGAAAGTTTCAGAGAAATAATTGTTTCTGTGTTTAATAAAGTATTTGTTGAAGATTCTGCCAACATAACAGTATTTCTTTCTCTTAGGAGGAGAAAAATATAATGAGAATAATGTCCATACAAAATTATTTGAGATATATTATTTGAATATAGATTCAATTAAAGTGCTTACCAAGTCTTATTTGTCTGGATTTTGCTTTATTGTTGAATTTAAGGATTTAACTTTCTTTTTTACCTGGGTAGAAGAGGCAGACTGATAAGTAGATGATTATATAGATGGAAATAAAAATATGTATTTTGAGTGACGTCACGGAAATGGCGTCGTGAGCAGCGCGTCCGACAGATCTCCCCAAAATCACAACAAATTTATCAACTAGAAACAGAAAAATTTATCCTCGGAGCATTCCGGAGTTCCACACAAACTGAAAGCGAAAGGACTGTTATCACTTGAATCTGAGAGACGAGGGTGTGGAGGAAGCTAACTACCACAGAGACCTTTATTCAAGCCGTGGAGGGATTGCGCCTGTGGTGAGTCAGCCCACACTCGGGAGTGGCGAGCAGCCGCCGGCGCACGCCCGGTCTGGTTGCAGAGCGAGCACCACTAACGTTCCCAGCGGCCACACACTGCGAGTGAGAGTCCCCAGTCACCGGTGCCCGGAGCACCCCATTCGCGCGTGTGCCCTACTGACCCACATACCCAGGGTGCCCCATTATCCTGCGGCCGGTGAGTCCCAGCCGCCAGTGGCGGGGTGAGCAGGAGAGGCGCCAGGGCGGTCTTCCCTACTTGGGAGATTCTCTCCGTGGGCGGGGCACCTCACCCAGCCATTCAAGCTAACTATCAAGCGTTGGGGGAGGGGCGCACAGGCAGCCTGAAATACCTTCGGGAGCACAGCTGCGGACCCAATCACTGAAATTAGCTTAACCCATGAAATCTGCGCACCCACGGGCTCTAATTGATAAGATCTCTCTCAGCTCAGCGATCCAAGACAAGAGGCGTGATATTTTTTAGTGCCTCTCACTAAAGGGGCGGGGGCAATTTCTGATTGATAGAGTCTCCATATTCAGGGATAAACGCTAACAAGAGGGACTTGGCAGATAATAAGATCTATACTACACTAGTCGCAAGCAGAGACTAGTGCCTATTCTTCCCAGCCAAAACAGGCTACAAAGTGTGGAAAGCCTGGGTTGAGTGGTCCAACTGAATGCTAGGCGCTGAACAGTCACCTTGACAACAATTGACTCCCACCCTCGCCTGATTACACTGGAGGCTCAGACTGCCAGAGCCTTTCCCAAAGCCTTGCGATGAGTGGGGATAGAGTGGGGATTTCCTAGCTCTTTGAGCCTCTTACTCCCCAGGCAGAAGCAGTGGCAGCCTTATAGCTGGATCACCAGGCTGCTAATTCAGGAAGGGGGGACTAGGAGAGAGACTCCAGGAAAGCAAACTCTCTCATCGTTGGACCCTGCAAACGCCAACAAGCCTTGACTACCAGCAAGACTAAAGCCAATTATATGACATTGCCATAGAATCCCATCAACTGCAAATCCCTACCTAAGTGTGACACAGGGGCAGAGCCTGGGGTACAGAGTCACCAACCAGGAAGAGGGAGAGAAAAGAAAAAGGAAGAAGTTAACCTCTCAAAATCAAGAAAAATCCACAGACTTTACAACTTGTTCCACTAATTTTTTTTGTAGTTGTTGTTTGTTTCTTCTGTCTTATTGCCTTTATTATTATTATTTCTATTTCCTCCACATCGGTCCTTCTATTCTCTGCCCATCTTATGCTTCCCTTTTCTTGAACTACACTACCCATGAATGTTACATTTTATTTCTTTTCTTCATCCTCACCCTCCTTTAAGGTTATACTCCAAAACAATTAACTCTCACTCTCTCCTCTTTTTTTTTTTTTTTTTGCTTTATTTTGTTTTTTTTCTCTTCCTTTTTTTTTCTTCCTTCGTTTTTCTCTTTTTCTTATTTTTTCTTTTCTATTCATTTTTTCTTTTCTCGTTTTACTTTTCCTCCCATTTAATCCTCAATCACGAACAAATTAGTTAATTGGGGATGCAAGGGGTTTTTTTTTTGGTTTTATTTTTCTTTTTCGCTTTTGTTTTTGTTTTTTGTTTGTTTGTTTGTTTATTTTTGTGGCATTTTGGGTACTTTTTACCTTGCTTTTTAACTCACTAGCATTCCTCCCAACCCAAGGTCTCCATTGTATTTAGTCTTCGCTCCACTTAATACAACGGATTTTTACTTATTATTTTTATTTTTTTCTTCTTTATTATTCTTTTTTTTTCTCCTTTTTTCTGGTTCCCTCTTATCCCACTCATTATATCTCTTAGTCGACCATCACTTACAAGCAAATCATCTTATGCTTGTCTAAGATTTTCTTCCTTTTTTTTTTTTTTTTTTGCATTTAGTAGGTCCCTACTCCCTTTTTTTGCCCCTTGAACTCTTCACCCCAAATCAGACCCTCCATTATAGGCAGTTTTTGTTCCATTTAGCATAATATAATTCACAGGTCATCACGATATTTCCCTGAGGAGGGGAGAGGAGGGAAAGAGAAGAAAGAAAAAAGGGGGAAATAATAAATTATTACTGTTTTTTTTTTTGTGGGGTGTTTTACCTTTTTTTTTTTTTTTTTTACTTCTTACTCTTTATTAATTCTAATTAGTGCTATCAACAAGACCACCCTCAGATGCCAATAAGAAAGAGGAAATCGAATATTATGGATACAAAAGAAAGAGAGGTAACACAAATAGATGTGGAAAAATCTATGGAAAAAAGACTTAACATATTGGAAGCCTTGGAGCTAAATGACAGAGAATTTAAAATAGAAATCTTAAAAATACTCAGAGATATACAAGAAAACACAGAAAGGCAATTTAGGTAGATCAGAAAACAACTCAATGAACACAAAGAATATATTACCAAGGAAATTGAAACTATAAAAACAAATCAAACAGAAATGAAAAACTCAATTCACGAGCTGAAAAACGAGGTAACAAGCTTAGCTAACAGAACAGCCCAGATAGAAGATAGGATTAGTGAAATAGAAGACAAACAACTTGAGGCACAACAGAGAGAAGAAGAAAGAGACTCAAAAATAATAATAAAAAAAAAATCTCTACAGGAATTGTCTGACTCCATCAGAAAGAATAACATAAGAATAATAGGTATATCAGAGGGAGAAGAGAAAGAAAATGGAATGGAGAATATACTCAAACAAATAATAGACGAGAACTTCCCAAGCCTGTGGAAAGAACTAAAGCCTCAATATCAAGAAGCAAACAGAACACCGAGTTTTCTTAACCCCAACAAACCCACTCCAAGGCACATCATAATAAAGATGACACAAACCAATGACAAAGAAAAAATTCTCAAGGTAGCCAGGGAAAAGAAGAGTACAACATATAAAGGAAGGCCTATTAGATTATCATCAGATTTCTCAGCAGAAACTCTACAAGCTAGAAGAGAGTGGACCCCAATATTTAAAGCCCTGAAAGAGAGGAACTTTCAGCCAAGAATACTATACCCATCAAAGCTATCCTTCAAGTACGAAGGAGATATAAAAACATTCACAAATACAGAAAAGATGAGAGAATTTATCAGCAGAAAGCCCCCACTCCAGAAAATACTAAAGGGGGTTTTCCAACCAGATTCAAAGAACAAAAGAAAACAACACCACAAGTAACAGCTCCACCAAGAACACAATAAAACCAAACTTAAACTGTGACAACAAAGGAAAAAAAAGGGGGAGAGGATGAAGATTAACAGTAGCAAAGGACGATGAAGTGCAGAAATACTCATAAGATAGGGTACTACAATGAATATGGTAGGTACCCTTTTCATTACTTAATGGTAACCACCCTTGAAAAAACCACCACAAAAACACTTGACTTAAAAAAGGTAGCAACAGAGGAAAGAAGTATGGAACACAAACAAACAAAAACAAATGATAGAAAAACAAAAGAGAAGAATCAAACAAGATACAAAACTAACAGAAAGCAATTTATAAAATGGCAGTAGGGAACCCACAAGTGTCAATAATTACACTAAATGTAAATGGATTAAACTTACCAATAAAAAGACACAGAGTAGCAGAATGGATTAAAAAAGAAAATCCAACTATATGCTGCCTACAAGAAACACATCTAAGCAACAAGGATAAAAACAAATTCAAAGTGAAAGGCTGGAAAACAATACTCCAAGCAAACAACACCCCAAAAAAAGCAGGTGTAGCAATACTCATATCTAATAATGCTGACTACAAGACAGAAAAAGTACTCAGAGACAAAAATGGTCATTTCATAATGATTAAGGGGAAGTTGAATCAAGAAGACATAACAATCCTTAATATATATACACCAAACCAAGGAGCACCAAAATATATAAGACAGCTACTTATTGACCTTAAAACAAAAACTAACAAAAATACAATCATACTTGGAGACCTCAATACACCGCTGACGGCTCTAGATCGGTCATCCAAACGGAGAATCAATAAAGATATAGTGGCCTTAAATGAAATACTAGAACACCTGGATATGATAGACATCTATAGGACACTTCATCCCAAAGCGACAGAGTATACATTTTTTTCTAGTGTACATGGAACATTCTCAAGAATTGACCATATGTTGGGCCACAAAGACAATATCAGCAAATTTAGAAAAATTGAAATCGTACCAAGCATATTTTCTGATCATAAAGCCTAGAAACTAGAATTCAACTGCAAAAAAGAGGGGAAAAAACCCACAAAAATGTGGAAACTAAACAACATACTTCTAAAAAATGAATGGGTCAAAGAAGAAATAAGCGCAGAGATCAAAAGATACATACAGACAAATGAAAATGAAAATATGACATATCAGAATCTCTGGGATGCAGCAAAAGTAGTAATAAGAGGAAAGTTCATATCACTTCAGGCCTATATGAAGAAACAAGAGAGAGCCGAAGTAAACCACTTAACTTCACACCTCAAAGAACTAGAAAAAGAAGAACAAAGACAACCCAAAACCAGCCGAAGAAAGGAGATAATAAAAATCAGAGCAGAAATAAATGAAATAGAGAACAGAAAAACTATAGAAAAAATCAATAAAACAAGGAGCTGGTTCTTTGAAAAGATCAACAAAATTGACAAACCCTTGGCAAGACTCACCAAGGAAAAAAGGCACAGGACTCAAATAAATAAAATCCAAAATGAAAGAGGAGAGATCACCACAGACATCACAGATATACAAAAAATTATTGTAGAATACTATGAAAAATTATATGCCACCAAATGCAACAATCTAGAAGAAATGGATAAATTCCTGGAAAAATATAACCTTCCTAGACTGAGTCATGAAGAAGCGGAAAGCCTAAACAGACCAATCAGCAGGGAGGAAATAGAAAAAACTATTAAAAACCTCCCCAATAATAAAAGTCCAGGCCCAGACAGTTATACTAGTGAATTCTATCAAACATTCAAAGAAGACTTGGTTCCTATTCTACTCAAAGTCTTCCAAAAAATTGAAGAAGAAGCAATACTTCCAAACACATTTTATGAGGCCAACATAACCCTCATACCAAAACCTGGCAAGGATGGCACAAAGAAAGAAAACTACAGACCAATATCTCTAATGAATACAGATGCTAAAATACTAAACAAAATACTGGCAACCCGAATACAACAAAATCTTAAAAAAATAATACATCATGATCAAGTGGGATTCATCCCAGAATCTCAAGGATGGTTCAACATACGCAAAATGGTTAATATAATACAC
The DNA here is from genome assembly GCF_036850995.1 of Saccopteryx leptura. NCBI lineage: Eukaryota > Metazoa > Chordata > Mammalia > Chiroptera > Emballonuridae > Saccopteryx > Saccopteryx leptura. The sequence continues at coordinate 66,519,572 of NC_089506.1, read as the reverse complement.
CATATCAACAAAACAAAGAACAAAAACCACATGATCTTATCAATAGATGCAGAAAAGGCTTTCGATAAAATACAACACAATTTTATGTTTAAGACTCTCAACAAATGGGTATAGAAGGAAAATATCTCAACATGATAAAGGCCATATACGATAAACCATCAGCCAACATCCTATTAAACGGCATAAAACTGAGGACTTTCTACCTTAAATCAGGAACAAGACAGGGTTGTCCACTCTCTCCACTCTTATTTAACGTGGTGCTAGAAGTTCTGGCCAGAGCAATCAGACAAGACAAAGAAATAAAAGGCATCCATATCGGAAAAGAAGAAGTAAAGGTATCACTTTTTGCTGATGATATGATCCTGTACATTGAAAACCCGACGGACTCCACAAAAAGATTATTAGAAACAATAAACCAATACAGTAAGGTCGCAGGATACAAAATTAACATACAGAAGTCCATAGCCTTTCTATATGCCAACAATGAAATATTAGAAAACGAACTCAAAAAAATAATCCCCTTCACGATTGCAACAAAAAAAATAAAATACCTAGGAATAAACATAACAAAGAATGTAAAGGACCTATATAAGGAAAACTACAAGGCATTATTAAGAGAACTAGAAAAAGACACAATGAGATGGAAAAATATTCCTTGTTCTTGGATAGGAAGAATAAATATAATTAAAATGGCCATATTACCCAAAGCAATATATAAATTTAATGCAATTCCCATCAAAATTCCTATGAGATTTTTTAAAGAAATGGAACAAAAAATCATCAGATTTATATGGAACTATAAAAAACCCCGAATAGCCAAAACAATCCTAAGGAAAAAGAATGAAGCTGGGGGCATTACAATACCTGACTTTAAACTATATTATAGGGCCACGATAATCAAAACAGCATGGTATTGGCAGAAAAATAGACACTCAGACCAATGGAACAGAATAGAAAGCCCAGAAATAAAACCACATATATATGGTCAAATAATCTTTGATAAAGGGGCCAACAACACACAATGGAGAAAAGAAAGCCTCTTCAACAAATGGTATTGGGAAAACTGGAAAGCCACATGCAAAAGAATGAAACTCGACTACAGCCTGTCCCCGTGTACTAAAATTAATTCAAAATGGATCAAAGACCTAAATATAAGACCTGAAACAATAAAGTACATAGAAGAAGACATAGGTACTAAACTCATGGACCTGGGTTTTAAAGAACATTTTATGAACTTGACTCCAATGGCAAGAGAAGTGAAGGCAAAGATAAATGAATGGGACTACATCAGAATAAAAAGTTTTTGCTCAGCAAGAGAAACTGATATCAAAATAAATAGACAGCCAACTAAATGGGAAATGATATTTTCAAACAACAGCTCAGATAAGGGCCTAATATCCAAAATTTACAAAGAACTCATAAAACTCAACAACAAACAAACAAACAATCCAATAAAAAAATGGGAAGAGGACATGAACAGACACTTCTCCCAGGAAGAGATACAAATGGCCAACAGATATATGAAAAGATGCTCAGCTTCATTAGTTATTAGAGAAATGCAAATCAAAACTACAATGAGATACCACCTCACCCCTGTTAGATTAGCTATTATCAACAAGACGGGTAATAGCAAATGTTGGAGAGGCTGCGGAGAAAAGGGAACTCTCATCCACTGTTGGTGGGACTGTAAAGTAGTACAACCATTATGGAGGGAAGTATGGTGGTTCCTCAAAAAACTGCAAATAGTACTACCTTATGACCCAGCAATCCCTCTACTGGGTATATACCCCAAAACCTCAGAAACATTGATACGTAAAGACACATGTAGCCCCATGTTCGTTGCAGCACTGTTCACAGTGGCCAAGACATGGAAACAACCAAAAAGCCCTTCAATAGAAGACTGGATAAAGAAGATGTGGCACATATACACTATGGAATACTACTCAGCCATAAGAAATGATGACATCAGATCATTTACAGCAAAATGGTGGGATCTTGATAACATTATACGGAGTGAAATAAGTAAATCAGAAAAAAACAAGAACTACATGATTCCATACATTGGTGGAACATAAAAAATGAGACTAAGAGACATGGACAAGAGTGTTGTGGTTACCAGGGGTGGGGGGAGGGAGGACATGGGAGGCAGGGAGGGAGAGAGTTAGGGGGAGGGGGAGGGGCACAGAGAACTAGATAGAGGGTGGCGGAGGACAATCTGACTTTGGGCGAGGGGTATGCAACATAATTTAATGACAAAATAACCTAGACATGTTTTCTTTGAATATATGTACCCTGATTTATTAATGTCATCCCATTACCATTAATAAAAATTTATTAAAAAAAATACGTATTTTATCAAAATACCTACAGCATTGATATAAGACAAGTGTCACTGATTTGAGATTACTACTAATTTTGTTAGTTAAATAAATTCCAAAATATTTTGCAATAGAGTAAAAATTATTTGTTTTTTAATCATGATATATGAGAACTTTTGATTTAGTTTTAGAATATTTCTAAAAGTAATTTTCTGATGAAAAGTAAAATATATTTGATAAACCATTAAAAACTGTGATTTATCCTCTATTTTCCACTTATACTTTCTGTGCCTAAATCTTTTCTCCAATTTACTTACTGAGGTTCTATTAAAATTGAACTATTTTGATGTGTGTCATCTATAAAATCTTCAAGAACTACTTAATATTTTAAACAAATATCTAAATGTTTTTTGTTTCCAAAAAAAAAAAAAAAAAACCCATTAATTTTTTGTCTTGCTAACAGTTCATGTTCAACTCTAATCATACAATTATCCTAACTCTTTCATTGATTTATGGTTTTTATTTCATTTTCAAGGGGTGTATTTTTTTAATATTTTGGAGTTAAATATTTTTGGATTTAATCCTTTGGAGTTAAAGACAGAAATTATGGTTTTCAAACATTTTTGATTTCTAGAAAACATTTTTCAAGTTAAAATTTTTCTGTTTCCTACATATCCTGTTACAGTAATTCAGTTCTAAGTATTTTATAATCTCTTCTTAATATATTTTACTTCTTCACCTGTAGAATACTTACTCTTTTCACAAATAAGATATTTTTGATGTTTCCATTTGTTTGTACCGTGCAATTTTATAATAGGTAATATAGTCTATATGATATTCATTGTTTAATATTTGAGGATTTTTGTGGTCAAGTTATGCATTCATTTTATAGTGACTATACCAAGCATGGCCAACAAGTGGCCTGCAGGCCGCATCTGGCCCACATAATGAGTTTATGCGGCCTGCGATTAAATTTTTAATATTCTTTGCACGACGCACTGTGGAAATAAAGTAACTGATACTTTCAAATTGTTATACATAAACTATGATATCTAACCATTGTACAACAATGAAAGTTAAAATTTCAGCTACTCAGAAGCAGAAGCATCTTCCATTATTGGAAATTGAGATATTTAAAAAGATAGTGATACGTGGGAAAAAATTCCACGTGTGACTAATCTAGGGTTAACTTTCAATAATTGATCGAATGGATTCATGATACTTCTTTATTTTTTTAAAAAAATTCCATTATAAAGATTTACAACTTTTGTACTTGCCTGTGCAATTTTTATAAGCAATTGAATAATGGAAAAATATGAAAATTTAAAAAAACTTGCCAAGAAATATTTAGTAATCTTCAGCTCAACTTATATTTTTAAACAAACTTTTTCTTTATTGAATCTAAATAAAAGTACAAGATCAAGATTGAATGATTTACATTTGGAGGCTGTGTTAAGAATAGCTACTACAAGTATAGAGCCAGATATTAAAAAAGTAATAGGTGATGAAAAGCACCTCAACACATCACATTAGTATTTTTGTTAATTTGTTGTACTAAATTACTTACATTTATTCATAAACAAATTACATAATAAAATGTTATTTACTGAAATGAATTGTTTTTGTATTTAACATTTTTTAATTTTAATATTTCATCTGGCCCATGAAAAGGTTTTCTTTCTGATCTGGACCAGGGGCATAAACTGTTGGCCATGCCTGGACTATACCATATTGAAAATAATATTTTTTAACTTCTAAACATTGTAAATATTAATTTACTAATTTTATGGATCCAGTGTTTTTTTTAAGAAGACCAATTTTTAATTTTATTAAATTCCTTTTTGTTTCAAGTCTTCAGTACTGTCTCTTGATACATTATATTTCTACTATATCAAGTCTGTATTTAGATTTTTTTTTTTTTTTTTTTTTTTTTTTTTAGCTTGGACACTGAACTCACAGGAGAGAAAGACAGGGACAGACATACAAGAAAGAAGAGAGATGAGAAGCATCAATTCTGTGTTACAGCACAGTAGTTTTTCATTGAGTGCTTTCTCAAATGTGCCTGATACAGGGTGGCTCCAGTGGAGACAGAAACCATTTGTTCAAGTCAGTGACCTTGGGTTCAAGCCAGTGACCTATGAGTTCAAACAAGTGACCTCATGCTCAAGCTGGATGAGGCTGGTAACCTTGACATTTCAAACCTGACTCCTCAGCATCCCAAGTTGATGCTTTATCCACTGCCAGGTCAGGCTAAGTTTTCTTCTTATATATTCTATTTGACACTTTAGTTACCTTTTAATCTGATGTTTTATATCTTTATGTCATTATTTTAACAGAAATCTCTATTTTATTTTTTAAATATTTCTGCCAGAATATCAATCAAATATGAGTACAACCTAAATACCTACTGAGTACCATCCTCTGGTTTCTCTTAGTAACACTCTTTAAGGCTCCAGGACTTTCTCTTTTTTATTGATTTGAGAGAAGGAGGGGAGAGGTCGGAGGGCAGAGTTGAGAAGCATCAACCTGTAGAAGCTTCACTTCAGTTGTTCACTGATTGCTTCTCATACACGCCTTAATGGGGTGTGTGGGGAAACTCAAGTCAAGCCAGCAACCCTTTGCTCAAGCCAGCAACCTTGAGCTTCAAGCCAGAAACTTCTGGGCTTGAACCAGTGGCCTTGGGATCATGTGGATGACCCCATGCATAAACCAGTAGCTCCATGCTCCAGTCGACCAGCCCATGTTTGAGCCAAGGAGCCTACATGCAAGCCAGTGACCTCTGGGTTTCCAATCAGGAATCCTAGCATCCAGGGTGGAGACTCTATCCACTGTGCCACCACAGTCAGGCTCCAGGAGTTTTTTTTTTTTTTTTTTTTTTTAGTTTAAGTAATAGAAAACCTGGCTCCCAGAAAACATATGATGAAATCTTAGAGAGCAAGAAAATGAAATCTGAGAGAGTAAAAGTTAAGCTATAAGCCTGGAAAGCAAAGGAACAAATCAGAGTAAAAAATCTGTAGTATATAGACTAGAAAAATAATGTTTTCAATGAAGAAAATGCATTCTCTTTTACCACTGGTATTACAAAGAATTTGTTAGATTTGTTCCTATACTAATTGTATTACCATTCTTATTCTATATTTTCCCCATGCAATATCTCTTTCCTCCTCAACTTTCTGTTTCTCCCAGTAAGTCCAAAAGAGAAAACTAACATAAAACCTTTTTACAGTATTTACCCATGAATAAGACACTCCTTCATTTTGGGGCCTGAAATTTGAAAAAAAAAATGTATTACATAAAGTTATTAAACTCAAGTTTTATTCATTATAAAATTCATACAACTACTCATCACTGTCAAAACTTCCATCCATTAGCTTGTCCTCATCTGTGTCTGATGATGAATCACAGTATTCATAGATTGTCTCATTCTCAGTTTCATTTATGGCATTTGAAATGCCACACTTCTAAAATGACTTGACAATAATCAAAATCAGTGTGTGTGTGTATGTGTGTGTGTGTGTGTGTATGTGTGAGAGAGAGAGAGAGAGAGAGAGAGAAATAAGGATAGACAGATAGGAAGGGAGAGAGATGAGAAGCATCAGTTCTTTGTTGTGGCACCTTAGTTGTTCATTGACTGCTTTCTTATATGTGTTTTGACCAGAGGGCTATAGTAGGCCTACTGACCCCCATGCTCAAGTCAGTGACCTTGAGCTCAAGCTGTTGAGACTTGCTCAAACCAGATGAGTCTGCACTCAAACTGGTGATCTCAGGGTTTCAAACCTGGGTCCTCCGTATCCCAGTCCAATGCTCTATCCACTGCTCCACTTGTGGTCAGGAAACAATCACAATCTGATATTATTCTAGGATCTTTTCACTCAGGTACAAACTTCTCCTATAGTTGGTTTCTTCGCTCTTCTTGCTGGTGTCAAATTGTCCCCAGAAGACTTCATCCATTGGTTCTATTCATCTCTTATGGCAGTTTTGAAGGGTTTGTTAATGCCGACATCAAGTGGTTGGAACTGGGATGTCAAGCTTCCAGGCATGATGATAAGTTTGTTTTTTGCTCTACAGCAATCTTTATGTTTTTTGTTATGTGTGTCCTGAACTGATCAAACACCAATAGGGCAGGTTTGCATAAGGGCCCAACTGGTTTTCTTCTCCAAACTTTCTCAAACCAGATCTTTATCCCATCTTGATCCATCCAACACTTGTTATGAATGTGTACAATAGCATCAGCCCAGCGTGTAGATGTCCCGGGTTTGATTTTCAGTCAGGGCACACAGGAGAAGTGCCCATCTGCTTCTCCACCCTTACCCCCCTCCTTTCTCTGTATCTCTCTCTTTCCCTCCTGCAGCCAAGGCTCCATGGGAGCAGAGTTGACCCAGGAGCTGAGGAAAGCTTTATGATCTCCACTTCAGGCTCTAGAATGGCTCTGGTTGCAGCAGAGCAAGGCTCCAGACTGGCTAAGCATTGCCCCGTGGTGGGCATGCAGGGAGATCCTGGTCCAGCTCATGCAGGAGTCTGTCTGCTGCCCCCCACTTCTCACTTTGGAAAAATATAAAAAATGTTTTATTTTGGCATTATTTTGTGTTTGAAAATCAACATAGGATGCAGCTTGGTTCTGTTGCACAACAAGCTAGAAAAATTGTATAATGGCTCTTTTCATGTTCACTTGTATTCACCAGTCTCGGATTAATTTCTCAGTTGGAGGAGGACTAACTTTATGTTCAGTAGCACAATTTCCATTCACTTTTGTAAACTGCATGACTTTTTTGTTTGTTTTGTTTTTTTATATTTTGCCAAAGTGAGATGTGGGGGGCAGCAGACAGACTCCTGCATGAGCTGGTCCAGGATCTCCCTGCATGCCCACCACGGGGCAATGCTTAGCCAGTCTGGAGCTTTGCTCTGCTGCAACCAGAGCCATTCTAGAGCCTGAAGTGGAGACCATAAAGCTTTCCTCAGCTCCTGGGTCAACTCTGCTCCCATGGAGCCTTGGCTGCAGGAGGGAAAGAGAGAGATACAGAGAAAGGAGGGGGGTAAGGGTGGAGAAGCAGATGGGCACTTCTCCTGTGTGCCCTGACTGAAAATCAAACCCGGGACATCTACACGCTGGGCTGATGCTATACCACTGAGCCAACTAGCCAGGGACCAAACTAGATCACTTTTAGCTTGGATTCAGCATTGTATGAAAATCTTTTCTGAGTCATTTCTGGGCAGAACGTGGCAAAACGTAACCTATAGTAATATACGGGTAGCAAGTGTGAAACAATGAGCACAGATACAATAAATGTGAAAAAGTGGAAAATGCAAGAATAAAAATCTACAACTACTGTATAAGATGCACCCAGTTTTTAGGCCCCAAAATTTTTGGAAAAGGTGCATCTTATACATGGGAAATATGGTCATTAAAACCTGGGTTGCCCTTTGAGACAACAAAATCCTTTGTTCTTCACATGAGAATGAAAAATATTTCAAAATCATAAAAATCCTACACACAAATTAAATACTCAAATATTTTAATGTTTAATGCAGAAAATAATTTATAACCAATATTTTCAGTATTTTCAATGTAGATCCTTGACACTCTATACTTATGAATATGTAATATATGTACATATTCCTAAAAATAATTATTACAGTTTTGTAAGCCACAGACGTCAAGATATGATATAAGTTAATAAAAGTTTTTGTAATGAATAAATAGATATGAATACATGAATAAATATCAGCTTCTCATTCTCCGGGATTATACTCAACAGTAAGTATTGAGCTTTTATTTCACAGAATTAAACTTCTTTATAGGTCAAAAAAAGTCATAAATGTAGAATATTGACTTTTAGAAGATAGCACATTTTCTAATATATACAATTGAAAGCAAGCCTTTTGGAAATTGCCCAGCTTCTTTTTACTTTTAGTTTTGTGCTGTTTGAAAAATTTCACGCTTTATTCTTAAGGCCATAATTGGGGTGAAAAGTTAAGATCTGAGAAAATTTCTGGTGCTGTCTTTTTATTTCTGACATTTTATAGTTAACTAAAATAAATGATGTAAAATTCAAGAGGAGACATCTTTGTCATGATTCCAAGACTTTGGGCTTTTCTTTTGTCTATTTCTGACTAAAGCTTAATATAAGAGCATTTAGGAAGCTTTTCAAAAGATAATTCTTCATTGGTATTCTTCATTTACCAAGCCAAGCTATTCTTATTTTAGCTTAGACTTTGCTTATATAAAGACACAAGACTATAAAGTTTAATTTATATGGAAATAAAATATAAATCATTTTTAATGACATATGCATATACATGTATGTATGTATCTTATGTACCTATTTATATATATAATAAAGTAAAATATGCTTAAATATTTATAAATTTCTTCTATAATACATGCATAGTCATAAAACATGCTCATTTAACAGGAAATCATAGATTCTAGACTTTTAAAATTGAAAACATATATTCTTCTCTTAGCCATTAATGTTAATATCAGTTGATTCATTTGTGGACTGTGCTAACAAGCAAACCACATAGTTAGTAAAATGATCCTTATTCACTTCTCTTCTAATTTTGGATCAGACTGTATGTTTTTTATATTTTTATATATATTTTTATTTCTTTTATTTGAGGGCCAAATAAGTAGAAAAAGTACTACTGTGCATTCCTTTCTTTTTGCTTAAACTGGCATTAGTGACAGACAAACAAATATAATTTTAAAAAATAAAAACTTACCCAGACTGAGGAGGCAATATGGGACAATGGAATGAATAAGAGTAGGTTCTAGAGACAGAAGTCTATGTACAAATCTCATCTTTGATACTTACCAAGGTCTGACTTGACCCTTGGAACTAACTTTTCTATGTCTCAATAATCTCTATATTAAAGCAGAGATAATAATATTTATCTCACATGGATAGGGTTACGTAAATAAGCTCATTTCTACAAAGCACGTTGCAAAGATTGTCCCACAAAATAAGAACTCAACAAAGTTAACTTTCTTTCCATTGTTCATCTTTAAGGGGACAACTTATTCATTTATGTATCTCACAATTATAAATTAAACTTCAATAATATAAATATATTTTGGGTTCTAAGTATATAAAAGCATTTCAGTCAAGGTTATTTTTTTCTAGATAAAATTTAGCTCAATTAACTAAAGAAATACATGCATGTATACAAGGTGGATAAAAAAAATATTTGAAGCCATATGGAATGGCAAATATATTAGGAAGTGGAGCAAGAGTTTAAGCTTGGGGAATGCACTGCACTTGAGATTATCACTCTTACCTGTTCCTTTGGCTACTGCTCTGAAAACCAGGGCTGTTTCAATGTCAATACCAAAACCTCTGAGGGACTTAAACCAACACAACTCCTGAATATATTTTTTTAAGTATTAATGTTTTACTCCACCATGCATTACCAATTCAGAATGTATAATTATATTGTCTGATTTGTTTAAGTTAATGAGTCTATGATTGAACAGCCAGCATACTGGAAAATATACTTTTTTTTCTGTTTAATTGCAAGAAATAAAGAATATTACTATTCTTTGCAAGAAAGTGGTAGAGGTATAAATATAAAGGTCTAGATTCATTTTGAAGAATCAAAATAAAGGAGATATTTCTAATTGGATAAGAATTATTTTATGTAAAATAAGTCTGGAGCTGATTACATGTCTAGGTGTTTAGAGGAAGTGGATTGAAAAAGTATTTTATACAAGGAAAAGTGTAATTAACACTAGCAGTAGATGTATGATCTGCTACTTAAGCATAAATTCAAATATAATTATTTCTACTGCATCCCAATATGGGTGTGTGTGTATGTGTGTGTTAAGGATGAGGATGGTTATTTGATTAGAGTTGAACATGAGATATTAGTGAGAAAAGAAATTAATGGGTTTATTTGCAGACAAAACACATTTAAATTTTAGTTTAAAATATTAAGAAGTTTTTGAAGATTTTACAGATGACACACATCAAAATAGTTGAATTTTAATAGGACTTCAGTTAGCAACTTAGAGAACAGACTTAGGCACAGAAGCCTAATAGAGTATCTTACAGAAGAAATGACATGTATTTCCCCATGTATAAGACACTTCTATTAACAAGACACACCTTAATTTTGAGGCCTGAAATTTGAAAAAAAAAGTATTACACAAAGTTATTGAACACAAAGTTTTATTTCATAATAAAATTCATACAACTCATCACTGTCAAAACTCCCATCCATTAGCTTGGCTTCATCTGTGTCTGATGATGAATCACTGTCTTCATAGATTCCCTCGTCCTCAGTTCCATCTATGGCATTTGAGATGCCACAACCACTGTATAAAAGATGCATCCAGTTTTTAGACCCCAAATTTTTCGAAAAAGGTGCATCTGATACATGGGAAAATATGGTATGTATAGAAAGGCAGTAAAATGTGACATTTAAAGAAAAATTTAGTAAACTATTTTGAAATTTTATCAATATCACTTTAATAAACAGTATATGCCCATAATCAGAGAGTCTATTTCATTCATAGTTTCGAGATTCTGGAATTTATAGAACGGTAGTGTGATTCAATGAGAAAGAAACAAAAAAGAAAACATAAATCCAGGGAAAATTTAGTCTGGAATATTTTGAGTTTAGTTATCTATTTGAATAAGCAAGTTACATATATAGGTGAGGGAAGGATAAGTTCCTTTTTTCTTTATATAAATATGTATAAATCAGTAACTTTAAATGATCATTATAATCCTCCATCGACTGAATGCAATGAAAGTCCCTTGGAGCTGAGCCCAGAGGATACTGTCCTCATGGACCGGCTGCCTTCATAAGTCAGATACCCTAGCTCAATGCAGAGAAAAGAAATGTTGAGAATGGTTTGTGGTTGAGGGCAAGATCAAATGGGCTTGTCAAACTGTCCATTTGGCATCTAGATGAATTACTATTTGTACAATCACCAATTACCTTATATATAAAAACACAAATTCAGAGTAATCCAAGTCTTTTTTCAGTCATTATCTCCCAAATTTGTACACCAATTATTTTACTCTATGATCACAACATATTCACAAATCTGACACTTCTTGATGTGTCCACTATAAACACTGATTTCACAGAATCATAATCCTCCATCTGTGTTACTAATGTAACACCTAAATAGTCAGCTTACAAACACTCTTCCCCTTTTGTTCCAAACTCCTCTGGCAAGGTAATTCAGATCAGGTCCCATCCATTTTTAAAGTCCCTCAGTAGCTTTCAATCACATCTAAAGCAAAATCTGATCTCCTTATTAAGTCCTGTATCTATCTGTCTATCTATCTATCTATCTATCTATCTATCTATCTATCTATCTATCTATCTATCATCTATCTATCTATCTATCTATCTATCTATCTATCTATCTGCCTGTTTATCTATCTGTCTATATATCTTTTATCATCTATCATTTATCATCTTTTGTGTACTTATTTATTTGGATAGCCTACCTGCTGCCTACATCTATAGCACCATCCCATACCATTCTCTTCCTTGTTCATTACAGTTCAGCCACATTCTCTTTTCTGTCCTTCAAGTAAGCTGACCCCTTCTTGACTCAATGTCTCTAAGTTTTATGATTGTTTTCTTCCTGTAATAATTTTTCTATATTTTTATATAGATCACTAATTTTTATCATGATTTCTGTTCAAAGGCTTCTTTTTTGAGAAGTGTCTTCACATCTCTTTCCAAACAGTCCCATCCAATTTCATTTATTTCCTTATTTTCTTTACCTTGATTAATTTTTCACAGTAAATCACTATATGAAATAATTATGTATGCATATACTTACTGGTGAAATTGATTTTACTATTTATGCATTTCTCACAGATGAATCACCGAAATTTACAATAATGATTGGCATATAATAGAAACTTATTTAGTAATTAATACACTAAAATCATCACAGATACTTTGCTGGCAGTTTGATAGAGCTGAAGCAGTGAATATAGGCTGTATTTTATTTGATATTAAACATGTATAGATCATTTATTACTTGAGTATTTTTTGTGATATACTTAAAACAGCCACAAACGCAACAAGAGTAACAAGTGCAGAGTGTGTGCCTATATTGTCTTTGCCTCCTTCCAGGTCTGATTCCTCATCAATCACACCACTCTTTCTTTTAGGCTGGCTTAGCATTGCTATTTGTTTACAATGTAAGTTCCTTGAACTAAGGAATATGTATATATTTCATCTCTCCAGAAATCTTAAGAAAATAGAATGAATTATAAGAAATTTCTAATAATTATAGAATGAATTACATAAATAATAAATTATAACCAACACATAAAATCACATTTGATTTAATTATATAAACATGCCCTACATTTATTTCTGGCAAGTGTTTTGAGTGGTTTAAATTACATGAAAAAAATGAAGAGCAAAGAAAAATTCACCTAAATCTCTTTTACACTAAGATTGGGACAACTATATTGAGTGTCTATTAATGTATAGTTTTAAAGGAAGGTTGGAATTGAGAATATAAAATAGATGATAAGATAATGGAAGATATCACAGAGAAAGATCAACAAGAAATCTGTGATTTTTCTTCTACTTACTGCTGCCTCTGGTATATTTTCTCCATGTATTTAGTATTTATGCTCAAGAAAATTCTTGTGTTAGCTGTTTCCATGCAGCCACTGGAATGCTCCCAGGAGAGAGATAAAGTTTTCTAAACTTGGTAAGTGGGGTTTCATGAGAAAGCAAATGTGTTTGTTGACGTTTAATATTTAGAAATAGAGTCAGTTCAAAGTTTTGACAAATGTGTTATCAACTGATGAAAATACACATTTTGACTACAGAAAAATATAGAAAATATGTTCTTTCAGTGGGAAGAGAATAAAAACTACTAACCATGAAACATGGTATTCTGAATGTGCATTTCAAAGTACTATAGATTATGATTTCAGTTTGGGGAAATTCTGTAAGACTGTGAATGTTCAGGTCAAAACCTAAGAAAAATAATCTGTACATTTATAAGGCATTCAGTAATGGTATCAAGTGAAGGACTAAATAATACATTAATACTTTTTCCTTCTTCTATGAAGCAGAATATCCTCACATCAAATTATATTCTAATATCTCATTTTCGTTTTAGAGTAGAAGTTGCCTTTTAATTTATTGGCTACCTAAGTAACTAATCTAGTAGACACATCTTGGTATTTTCTCTTCTACTTTCTGGAAGATGCCTTTAGAGTAGAGAGTTAGCTATCTTGGTCAATCTCTTGTGCAAATGGCACCCTGTCTGGAGAAATGCTTGGGACATGTGGAGTCTATGTAGTCTTGGCCACCTTAGTGCTAAACTTGGGCAGTTGTCATGCTATGCTGCTCCTTGCACTTCATCTGATTCTATTCTTCAGCTATTTTCTTTTTACTCCAGTTACTTGTTCTTGCAATAATTTATGTGTATATCCTCTGAGAGTCAAGGAAAAGAAGATAAAAAAGTAATTCTTATTTTCCAATAGTTTTCCCACACAATTGTGTTTCTTTTACATAATTTATCTAACTTTGCACAACCTGATATAAAATCTTGTAGACTAGACATCACTGTGTATTTGACCACTATGAAGGCTCCTGTGTGAAATAAAACACAAAAGTTGTGTGAGCTTTTCTCCTGCTAATCGTTCTTATGTCAGTTTAATTCTCAGGTTCAGTGAAAAAATCTAAGGTGGTAGAGGTAAAAGTTTTGCCTCTCCTATAAGGCACTGCTGTTCTTCTCAATGGAGGATATTAGAGGCATGAAGTTTTACACATTTTATTAAGAACTTTACATGATATTTGGGAAAGACAAAGCAAAATATGGTACTAAGTATAATGTATATCAGTGTATTGTTAAATATAAAAGGCAGTTAAAGGTACTAAAGCACATTATTTATAAGAAATCATGACGTGTTTGCACACTTTGGAACTTCGTCATATTAAAATTACATAAAGTATGAACAATGAGTCTGGAAGAGGAAAACAAGGGGATAGTTTTTAAGGAAGGGTATATCATGAATCTAGGACTGGTTTAAGAAATCATGTTTGGTAGAACTGGGAAAGCTTGTTGTTAGGGAAAAAGTTCAGATAGGGAGATATTAGTAAATATCTTCTATAACATTATGTAAACTATATTGAGCTCCAATTTATCATTACACATACCATTTAGGTTAATTTTACTATTTAAATATTAATAATAAAACACTAAGGCTCTGAGAGATTAGATTATCAATGCAAATAGTCAATAACAGACCTAGGATTTAATTTTAAATTTTCTCAACTGATTCAAAATCCAGTAACTAATTCTACTAAAGTATATTAGTAATGAACTATTATATCTTCTTAAAATGTTTATCATTGAGTTTATGTAATTTTTTAATAGTTTATTATAGGAATATTAAATATTTTTACTTACTGGTCATTGATACTAGCAAAGCAGTTCTAAACCCTTAAAATGGTTAGGTCATAGGAACCTTGTAAGCAACTGCACATTGACTGCATCTCATTTGTTTTAAATGTGGTTAGTCAGCATCCTGACCTTCAATTCACAGGGTGGATAATTGACTGAGTTGAGAAAACCATTTGTTTGACCTTTGTGGGAGGGAGTTCTATCAGCCTTTTGGCATAAGAAGGAACAAAGTTATGATTAAATAACCACAATCTCCAACAGCTCTGAACAGATTTGTATCACTTCATATGTTGCAGTTTTGTTCCAATAGGTCCACTTCTGGCCAGGCACATCCTGTTCTCCCCTGCAGCCACAACTCAATCCCGTAACAGACGCCACCACCCTCACAGCTCGTTCTGGCTCAGAACCCAATATCTGCTTTCCTTCTGGCATTAAAACCTCCTTTGGTTTCCAATCCCATTCCTTTTCTATGCTTAGTATTTGCTTCTATCTTGGTATCCTTCCAAATGTCCGTTCCACTTCTTTTTTTTTTTTTTTTATTGTGATTTAAGTCAATCTTATATATTTCCAGATTCCAAGGACATGATGCTCTCTTCCCCTTTTCTTTATCTCTCAATTTATTTACTTTCCTTTAATTATCTATTATCACCTATTTTGTGTTTATTTTTTGATTAGATTCAAACATTTACAGTTACTAAAGAGTAAAACGTAGTATAACATTTGTTGATAAAACACTTTCAAGTTATACAAAATTTTTTTTGCTATTTTTATATGATGTACATTAATACATTAAATCTCAGTATAAAACCTAATAAAAGTGAAAAAGTATTAAATTATATAAAAGTTGCTGTATAAGTTTAACATATGAAAAGCGTTTTGAAATGTAATCAGTTTTCTCTTGCATCAGAGTTTTCTAAGTATATAGAATTTAGCCTGACCGGGAGGTTGCACAGTGGATAGAGCGTTGGACTGGGATGCAGAGGACCCAGGTTCCAGACTCTGAGGTAGCCAGCTTGAGCGTGTGCTCATCTGGTTTGAGCAAAAGCTCACCAGCTTGGACCCAAGGTCGCTTGCTCGAGCAAGGGGTTACTCGGTCTGCTGTAGCCCCATGGTAAAGGCACATATGAGAAAGCAATCAATAAACAACTACAGTGTCACAACAAAAAACTGATGATTGATGCTTCTCGTCTCTCTTCTTTCCTGTCTGTCTGTCCCTATCTATCCTCTCTCTGACTCTCTCTCTGTCTCTGTAAAAAATAAATAAATAAATAAATAAATAAAATACTTTAAAAAATATATAATTTAATGTATAAAATAAAGAAATAAACACTCATTTAAAATAGATTCAGGAAACATTGAGGGTGGAACTCTCACATAGGTACCACTAACAAAAAGGAAGACTGAAGGTAAGAATTACAGTAGGCCCTCCATATCTGCATCCAATGCTCTAGCATTCACAGATCAAAAATATTTAAAATACATGTATATATTGTTGCTCATATGTACTATAACATTAGCTTACAATGGATGCATTTGCACTATAACAGATCTGTTTTTCTTATCATTATTCTTAACACAATTATTGCATAACATTTACAGTGTATTAGATATTTATAGGTAATATAGTGGTTATTTAAAGAATGAAAGAAGCTATGTATAAGTTGTGCACAAGTGCTGTGCCATTTTCCATAAGGGACTTGAGCATCTGCAGAAAATATTTTATGACTGGATTAATGCTAGAATTTCTGATCTATATTTCCAACTATAGTTAAATACTCTGACACTAAACCTTAATTACATTATTATACACATATGCACACACACAAACTAAAAGCTGGTTTTACTGATTGTTTTCTCTCTTTGACCCTTAATCACCTGTCCACACAGGCCTCAGCCCTACTGACTTAATTGACCCCAATTCTCTTTTGCATCCTTGCATTTTAATTCCCTTATCTGTAAGTGTATACATTTTAATTCTTCTGTCCCTAAAATCTGTTTTTCAAGTGGCTCCAAGCATAATTTTTCCTTTGATCAATATATTCATCCTCTCAGAATCATAAGTATTTTTTTGTAATGGTTTTATTTTTCAATATGAATTATATTTTTTAGATATAATATAGTTTATAAAACCCTTGAACACTATGTAGTATAGAAACAGTGTGAATATGGATAGGTTGGTATAGTCATCAGTGAAGGAAACTACAAAGAGAAAAAAAGAAATTAGCCACTAAGTGGAAAGAAGTAACAGAAATGGAAATTACAAGAAAATAAAAAGTTGTTTCTTTTTATGGTTTGGGAACATAGTTGCTTGATATAATGCTAGATTTTAAGGTGTTAAATATAGAGATATAAGGTATGTTTGGGGGGGAAGGCACAACAAAAGAACAAAATTTAGAATTTAAAATAATGTAATTCAGGTTTTCAATTAAGTCTTCAACTTAATTTCACCTTGTAGTACTCTCAATTGCATTATATCTTCAAATTTTATAATTAAACTGTAATATTTCTGTGATTTAACCTCAGCTACCTTACCCTTTCATAACTCCTCGTCTCCTTTACTTAAAGTCAAGGACTCTCTGAAAGTTCTTATCTTTAAAGGAGTAATTAAAGCATAGTGGAAAATTGGAAAGTACTCGTTATATCAAATATAGATATATTTTCATGCTATAAATATTTTACTAGGTAGAGAATCATGTAATTGATAATCTGCCAAAAATTGATATATTTTGTTATTTTTGGATCACAATCTAAAATATTTATATCAAAATTCAA
The DNA here is from genome assembly GCF_036850995.1 of Saccopteryx leptura. Taxonomy (NCBI): domain Eukaryota; kingdom Metazoa; phylum Chordata; class Mammalia; order Chiroptera; family Emballonuridae; genus Saccopteryx; species Saccopteryx leptura. The sequence goes on along the minus strand of NC_089506.1, from coordinate 66,502,079 downwards.
GATGGATATATTTTTTAGATATCTCAAAAGTTATATTTGGACAGTTATAAACAAGTATTAAATAGCATTTTTATTGATACATATTTTTGCCTGTCACAATTAAATGGCAGAGTAATAAATGAAGAGAATTATAAGCATACTGACAAGTAAAATGAAGAGCTAAAGAAAATAAATGTTCTTGTTTCTCTTTCACATGCAATTAGATACCAAGTACTGTATACAATTAGTCACATGCAGCAGCTAAAGTGTGATTTACTCCCAATCCGCCATTTATCAACAAATACCATGTGAACTGGCTTTGCACGTGCCAAATCTGACTGCTAAACTATAAAAAAAATTCTGACAGTGGTTTTTGAACATAATTAAAATATGAAAACACTTTATTTTGATTACTTAACTGGTAATATTAAATCATGGTTATTAGAGCAACAAAATGGATTTAATATCTTACAGGAATCTTTTAACTCTGGCTATTCAGACTAAAATCAGTAAATCAGTAATATAGCATATTTATTTCTGGTTACAACCTCACACTTGTCAGAATGGACATCAACAATAAATCAACAAACAAATGTTGACAGGATGTGGAGAAAAGGCAACCACATGCACTGTTGGTGGGGATGCAGACTGGTGCAGCCACTGTGGAAGGCAGTAAGGAGTTATCTCAAAATGTTAAAAATGGAACTGCCTTATGATGCAGCAACTCCACTTCTGGGAATATATCCAAAGAAACTAAAAACACTAATTAAAAGGAATACATGCACCCCTATGTTCATTGCAGTGTCATTTACAATAGCTATTTGAAGCAGCGCAAGTGCCCATCAGGAGATGAGTGGATAAAATAGCTGTGTTACATTTACACGATGAAATACTATGTGGCCATAAAAAAGAATTTTACTTAACTGCATGGATGGACCTGAAGAGTATTATATAAGTAAATTTTTAAAGCTTTATATTTTAAAAAAGTATAAAGTTTTATTTAAGAAATAAAAATGAACTTTATAATTTTATTAAGCCTGCTGTTTGGGTTTCCAAATATTTGTTAAAGAAGAATATTTCTGAAAAATATCAGAATATTGTATGTTTTTCAAATACTATACATATGCTGAATAGGAAATGAATAAACCACATGGTATAATTGCTCCCTTTTTGTAATGGGTAAGAGAAAAACTAAAATATTCCCCTAAAAAATAAAAACACTGAAATTCAAATCACTAACAATAAAATAATGTTTGTATTTTTATAAAATACACACACTAAAATTATTGTAGTATAAAATATAAATTTATGTCAAATGATTTTAATTGACCTGATAGTTTTGATAATTGATAACCTTTCTAAGACTAAAGAAATTTTAAAATATATTTTGCATATTAAGTTAAAATATATGAAATAATTCCAGAATATGGGAATTCAACCTATTAATTGGCTATAGAAAATATTTCCTTAATGTTTTTAATTATGCTGTTTTATACATAAAACAAGAATACTAATATCTTAAAATATACAATATTTCAGAGTTAAAGACACACCCTGTACATTCTCTACTTTCTTATCTGTTTGTTCACTCCAAATCATAGTGAAATAGCTTCTGTAAAACATTTTATTGAAATTAATCTTGTTAATTTCATTGAAACCCTCTACATTTTGAAAGCCAAATCTTCTTTCCAATAATTCTTTTAATTGAACTTTTGGCAAAATCTGCCACATTTTAAAAAGTCAAATTTAAACAAGCTTTCCATCAGGGACAATACACCAGATTCTCTGTTCTCAGTTCTAGAAAAATACTGTTACCGCCCTGGCCGGTTGACTCAGTGGTAGAGTATCGGACCCAGTGTGTGGATCTACTGGGTTCGATTCCCAATCAAGGTACACAGGAGAAGCACTCATCTGCTTCTCCTCCATTCTTCCTCTCTTTTCTCTCTATCTTTCTATTTCCCTCCTGCAGGCAAGGCTCCATTGGAACAAAGTTGTCCAAGGCTCTGAGGATGGCTCCATGGCCTCCACTTCAGGCTCTAGAATGGCTCCGGTTGCAAGGGAGCAATGCCCCAGATGAGTAGAGCATCTTTCCCTAGTGGGCATGCTGGGTGGATCCTGGTTGGGTGCATATGAGAGTCTGTCTCTCTGCCTCCCCACTTCTCACGTCAGAAAAATACAAAAAAAAAAAAAAAAGAAAGAAAGAAAGAAAAAAAACTGTTACCTATACTGACATCAATGCTTTTTTTTTTTAATGTTTATTTTATTGATTTTAAAGAGAGCAAGCAATAGAGAGACAAGAACATCAATCTGTTCCTTTATGTGCCCTGGCTGGGGGTCAAACCAGCAACCTCTGTGCTTTGGGGCAATGCTTTAATCAACTGAACTATCTGGGAAGGGCTCAATTCTTTAAATAAATATAAATTGAAGATGTTTTAGGAAAATTATACTTGTCTCCAATTATAAAGCGTATACCTCCATATTCTTCATTATAACTTGATCTTACTTGACTAATATCTTTAGAGCAAGAATTATGTCATATTCTAATTGTGTGCTGACTTGCTGAGATTAAAAATTGTTAGAAAAATGTTAAAAACGTGTTAGAATTTTAATAGTTTTCTACCTTGGCTGGAACAAAATCTCACAAATGTAGTGGCTTCAAATAACACATATTTATTTTCTTACCATTCTTTAGGCTTTTAAAAGTTTAATATAGATTTTACTGGGCTAACATCAAGGTGTTGGTCAAACTACATGCTATCCGGATGCCCTGGGGGAGACTCTATTGCCTTGTACTTTATAGTTCCTAGATGTCACCTGTAGTCCCTGTTGCTGTTCCTCTCTTCTATAACCGAAATTATCAATGGAGCCTTTTATTTTTCTCCCACTTTGACCTTCTCAACTTCAATTTAAAAGATCCCAAGTGATTAGGTTGGGCCTGCCTGTAAAATTCCAGATATTCTCTCTATTTTAAAGTCAATTTATTAGCAACCTAATTCCATTTGTAAAGTTAATCCTCTCTAGAGAGAATCTCTGTTATTGCCTTTTTTAGCATAGAGGCTGCCTGCATTCCTTGGTTTATAGCACCTTTTGTCTATATTCAAAGTCAGTACTCATGTGTCAATCTCTTATTATATTCCCTTACACTTAATCAGCTTCTATCTTTATATCTCTTTCTCTGATTCCCTTCTTCTTACTCCCTCTCCTACTTTTAAGGACTTTTCTGATTGTGTTGGGTCTACCTGGAATATACAGAATAATTTCCCTATTTTAAAGTCAGCTGAATAGCTATGTTAATTCCACCTGCAACTGTAATTCATTTTTGGCATTTTACTCAGTATATCCACAGGTTCTGAAAATTAGGGAAGGAACATTTTGTGTGTGTGCAGGGGGGGGGGGGAGGGGGCATCATTGTTACCAAAACTTTCGAAACCTGTAAATATTTGTTAAAAACAGGAGTTTTCAAAATTGTAATAAAAAAATTATATTTTAATTATTTTTGATAGGATTTCCTTCATGCTGCATGAATCTTTCTACAGCATTCTGGACATATGGTTATCTTACAGAAAACATTGCAAATATGCTATGCAGAATGTTAATACTATAGACATAAAATTTAAATTTACATACTAAACTTTACATAATCTCTCTTTTGCATCTGCTTTTAGTTTGTGCCTTTTTGCTTAATTCCTTATGGCATTTTAGTGTTTTTTTAAAATTATTTTAATAGACTATTTATGTATTCAAGTTTATCTATATCATCATTAATCCATAAAGAATTCCAATGCAATATTTATTATTTATAAAACTGTAAAATATAGAGTGTCTGACTTATGTTTCTTGTAGAAATTTAAAAAGTCTTAAATGTGCAAAGATAACTGATCAACAAGCAGCCAGAGATGGTCTAACTTATGTACATTTCTCGGCTTTATTACGTATGATTCTGGCAACTTGGTGTAAGTTAATTAAATTAGAGATGGTTTCTTCCCCATATCAGTTATATTTAGTCTGCTTAGTGTCACTAATGAGGAAAAACACTTTGCTAAAATGGTTTGTTTATATATAGTAGAGATTACTCAGTCAAGCAAATTCTTCTTGGGGTATCTGTAATTGAGAAATATAAATAGGGACAGATACTAGGTTGATAAAAGAGGTGAAGCAGACAAGTAGTGATAAAAAAAAAACCCTTTCAATTCATAGGAAACCCCCTTAAATCTATATGGTACATTAAAAACTTACTACACACTGTCTAAATGAACCCCTCTTAACTATGATAATCCACATGTGTCTCCTCTTTTTACAAACAAGATTTTTATTTACTTATTTCTATTAAAAGATAATTAAAGCATTCACAGTATGGGGGCAGTGACTTTATAATTGGAAATTTGGAGTAATAGCTTTAAAAAATTTCACATTTTAGAAGATTGTTTATTCAGTAGATTTTAATAAATATTTATAATGTGTAGATCCATTTTCTAGAAGAGTTTATATGCATTAAGTTTAGTTCTACAATGAACATATTAGGTAGACTATAAATATACAGTGTGTCCATAAAGTCATGGTGCACTTTTGACTGGTCACAGGAAAGCAACAAAAGACGATAGAAATGTGAAATCTGCACCAAATTAAAAGAAAACTCTCCTAGTTTCATACCTATTCAGTGCAGTTCCATGTGGGCTCACACACAGATTTTTTAGGGCTCCTTAGGTAGCTATCCCGTATAGCCTCTGCAGACTCATCACTGACTGATGGCCTACTGGAACGGGGTTTCTCCACCAAACTGCTGGTTTCCTTCAATTGCTTATCCCACTGAGTAATGTTATTCCTATGTGGTGGCACTTCGTTATAAATACGTTGATATTCACGTTGCACTTTGGTCACGGATTCGAATTTAGCGAGCCACAGAACACACTGAACTTTCCTCTGTACTGTCAACATCTCGACTGGCATGGCCGTGGGCTGCTCCGCTGTATACATGGTGTTACGTCATCATCTGTGCATGCGCACATGCTGCCACATCATCCTACAAAAACTGGGAGGGTTATCCTTTTATTTGGTGCAGATTTCACATTTCTGTCTTCTTTTGTTGCTTTCCTGTGACGGGTCAAAAGTGCACCATGACTTTACGGACACACTGTACACTGCTCACAAAAATTAGGGAATCAGGGAATATGCAGAAACTCCAGTACTTTCAACCTTTTGTATAATACATTTTCACCAATAAAATAAAAAATGTTTGTGCATCTCATTTGCATAATTGAACAAGTTTCTTTAACTTGTCTTTTGCTTTTCTGATGTTCTTGTTTAATAAAAAGAATCAAATTCTTCTTTTTTATTGCTTCATATTCATTTTGAAATATTCCCTAATTTTTGTGAGCAGTATATATATCTCATGGTTTCTCACTTTAAGTAATCTAATATTATATATCTTACTGCTATCTAGAGGTAAAATTTAAATATAATCTGTTCATTTCTGTTTTAATACTTTTAAGTTAATATTTTTTTATTTTTAAGACAATTATATATATTTTTTACCAAAATGGAGAAAAATAAAAACAAAATTTTAGGAAAAAATGTGAAGAAGCATCTTATTTTTGTAATAACCCATAAGTAAACATATGCATAAGAAAGGAGACTAGCCTGACCAGGCGGTGGCGCAGTGGATGGAGCGTCAGACTGGGATGCAGAGGACCCAGGTTCGAGACCTTGAGGTCGCCAGCTTGAGCGCGGGCTCATCTGGTTTGAGCAAAAGCTCTCCAGCTTGAGCCCAAGGTCACTGGCTCCAGCAAGGGATTACTCGGTCTGCTGAAGGCCCGTGGTCAAGGCACATATGAGAAGGCAATCGATGAACAACTAAGGTGTTGCAACGCGCAAAGAAAAACTAATGATTGATGCTTCTCATCTGTTCGTTCCTGTCTGTCTGTCCCTGTCAATCTCTCCCTCTGACTCTCTCTCTGTCTTTCTCTGAAGGAAAAAAGAAAAGAAAAGAAAGAAAGGAGACTATAAGGGAAAACACCTGTAACTTCTCTAATAAGTATCTTTTTATTTAGTATCAGAAAGTAAATGGATCGAGGTTTTTTTTTTAATTTTTGTTCTTTTGTTGGTTTATGTTTAAGAGGATTATGTTGGAAATATCTTAGCATCTAGAAATCTAAGGAAATATTCAAGAAAATAACACTCGCTTTCATTAAAAATGTTTAATGCTAATACTACTAGAAAGAGACTATATGGATTTTTATTCCTTATTCAGGCAATAGAGCCTAGATTTTCTCATTGTCTATGACTAGACAAGATCTGTTTTACTGGTTGAACTTGAAAAAAACCAGTCTCTATCCAGTGACAGCTAATTGGAAAAAGTAAATAAATTTACAGTATATAGTTAATTAACTAGTGTCTCAAATATAACACATCCAATGTGTAGTTTAGTATATTTTTTCTTTATCTGTTCTTTTTTCTGGTATGTGTTATTTAAGTAACTTTATTTATCAATGACACAAACTATAAATTGTTATAAAGTCATTGTAATGGTTTCTATTATCTTTTTTAATCTACCACAATGGCATTAATATTTGTAAACATGGCCCCTTGACTCCATCTCTACTAGCTCAAATTTTACCATTTCTTCTCCATAAGAACATAGCAATCTATCCAATAATTTTCTGTCTTATGTTCACAGCCTGTATAAATTCATCATTCAATCAAAACCAGAGGCAAATTTAACAGCAGGCGTACCAGTGCATGCCCTGGGGCTCAACTTCTGAAGGACCCATCAAAACCCCAACTTTACACTTTTTTTTAATGACAACAAGTTTGATTTCATATGTGCAATTTTAACATTAATAGTACATAATCTTTTTTATTTATTTAAAATATAGTTAAAATATATTTTTATTTTCCCTCTCTCTTTTATTTAAGAGGCCTAATATTTTTTTCTGTGTCCGGGGCCTCAACTGAACTTAATCCACATCTGATCCTAATTTATAAAATAAAACTCAATTATTATTGCATAACATTTATAATATTATATGTTATTTAATTTTATTCTGCTCTCAAACACTTCTTGCCTCATAGTTTTTTTTAATGTGTCATTGATTACTTGAAGTCATTCTTCTTTATATTTTGCACCCTGCTATGAGTCATACTGTTTATCTTAAATTATCTATTCCCATGTATATCTCTTTGACAAAGGACTTTTTGAGCCATTTCAGAATATAACCCATGTCTTGCTTATCTTTCTTTGCCCACACCTAACACAAAACCTGCCTTATAATGAATGGACAAAGTTTTTCCGAATGACAAATGCTTTCCTTCTCCAAATATTTTTAAAATAACTGCATGTAGTTTAATTTGTGTTTTTAATAAATGTTTTTAAGATAAACAGAACCAGTTAGGGTGAAGGAACAGGGTTGGGCAGAGAAATTTAAAAGAATTGACTTATGTGATTGTGGAGGCCAGCAAGTCTATCCAAAATCTGCAAGGTAAGTTAGCAGGCTGGAGACCCATGGAAGAATTCTTGTTGCACAGTGAGTCTGAAAGCAGAATTCTTACAGAATACTTTTTTCCTCAGTGAATGTCAGTCTTATTCTTAATGAATTAAACTGTTTGAATAAAGCCCACCTACATTATAAGAGGTAATCAGATTTAATCAAAGACTCTTGATTTAAATGTTGAGGTCATATAAATTATATCTTCACAGCAAATCCAGAAATTTGACCAAATATCAATGTATCTTAGTCTAGCTAAGTTGACATAGAATTAATTATCTCAATGGGTTAGAAAAAGGTACAATTAAGTACAGAAAGCATAGACTAGCTCATAAAACAGACAAATTCTTTGTTTTACTTTCCCAGATTAAGTCACTGTCACAGAACATGGAAGCAAGAACATGTAATTCAGATAGATAAATGACTAATTCTGGGGCCTGGACATGGTTACATAAGCAATATAGAGCAGATAAACTATCATAGAATTGCAAAGAATGTTGTACAATTCAGACCAAGTAAATCTACAAGTTACCTTAATATAAAAACAAGTAGTTATATAGCATTTTACAATCTCTAAATCATTTATTGTAGACCAGTTTTTCAACCCCTGGTTTGTGGACTAGTCCGCCAGAAATTTTATGGGGGTCTGAGAGAGAGTTAATCACCCTGATGTTGTATGAAGATTATAGACCCAGTGATCTTAGTCATGCTGAGAAAGATTTCTGCCTTAGTAGTCTTCTAAAATTCTCCTATTTTCACTGGTCCACGAGTATAAAAAGATTGAAAACAGTAGTGTAGACAGTGCTTTACTTAAACCTATTAAAAACAAAAGGTGCCAGGATTTATGAAAGCATTATGAGAAAAGGTTAGATATCATGAGATAATAGATAAAGAAACAAAGTTTTGCAAAGGATAATTTACTCAAGTTTATATGACTCCAAAATCCATTGAAATAACACCCAGATATGAATTAATGGGCTTTCTAATTATTCCTATTCCAGTTAGAGGTAAGTGAACATTTATAGAAATGTTGAGAAACCTATCACTAAATTTTTACTGACAATTTATCAGAAGTTATAACATCCTACTACGTATTCAGTAAACATTTGACATATTTTGAATAGTTTTAGGGAATTGTAATATTTGTCACTTTGAGAACATTTTCTCACATCAATCTTAGTTGATATATCACAAATAAACATTTGTTAACATAAAATAGTATCTTCTCTCTTCCTGGAAGAGCCTGTAAGCTGTAGTTTGCCATGCCATTATTGTTGTCCTATAATTTTGTTAGAGAATGACAAAACAGGAAAACTGAGTAAAACAAACAAACAAAAAATGTTGGCAGACAATAAAAATGGTGTTTTATATAATATAGATGTCATTCTATTATAACAAATGGTTTAACGGCCTGGTCTCTCTATGTACATTTACCATGTGTTCACTTACAAATAAATACTATTACAATTACTTATATCCATGTACGTTTTTCTTATTACCATAAATACCCTTGTAGAAAGAGTGTCCTAAATTAAATGCACATGGCTATTTATGTATATACCGTTTGTGTGAATTCAAATAATCTATAATGGATTTTGGTTAATTATAATTTCAAGCTAATTAAGGTTTTATAGCAACAGTTATTTTTCTGGTGCAAATGTTGTTGCCTCAGCTCATTTCAAGGTTCAATGATTTAGGAGTTTCTGTAAAAATTTGTTGCCTGGGAATAAAAGAGAATAATAGTGTTACTTATTTTTACATGATTTTATTTCAACTGGGTTTAGAATGGATTACAAAAATATACTTTATGTCAAAAATAAGCAAAAATAAAAACTTTAAGTCACTAAATAAGGATAAAAGGAAAATAAAATGTAAAATTAGCTAAAGTTAGTGAAGAATTTATCACATAAAATTTACTTTTTGTGTTTTTTTCCAGGTGTGGATAATTTTTTTTCCAAAGCTTCATGTAGGAGAGACAATTCACACAGTGCTCACTCAATATGGGCAAATAGTAAGTAAAATTAACAGGAAGTAGTTATTTTTAATAATTCACTATTGATTTGCACACATGCAAACATAGGTTGAGCCTGACCAGGCAGTGGCACAGTGGATAGATAGAGCGTCGGACTGGGATGAGGAGGACCCAGGTTCGAGACCCCAAAGTTGCCAGCTTGAGTGCGGGCTCATCTGGTTTGAGCAAAGCTCACCAGCTTGGACCCAAGGTCACTGGTTTGAGCAAGGGGTTTCTCGGTCTGCTGAAGGCCCACGGTCAAAGCACATATGAGAAACCAATCAATAAACAACTAAGGTGTGGCAACGAAAAACTGATCATTGATGTTTCTCATCTCTCTCCGTTCTTGTCTGTCTATTCCTCACTCTGACTCTCTCTATGTAAAAAAACAAAAACAAAAACAAAACAAAACAAAACAAAAAAACATAGATTGAACTTATATAGAAAACAAGACTATGATATGATAAGCTTAAAAAAGAAACTATTTTAAAATAGAAACAAATTATCATATGATTAGAATGACTTTCCCTAATAGAATTAACCATGTTGCACTGCTATTTTTATTCCAGGATGGAACCAAAATATATTTCTTACAAAACAGTAAGCTATATATAGCTGATGCAAACTTAATCTATTCCTGGCCTGTTAGTGAAAAAAGTAAATGGTTTAAATCTTCCTTCTCTCAGTTTATATTTACAGGTCTTTCCTGGAGTCATTGAAAAAATGGATAGTGATCATTTATGACTTAGCAGAATTCAAATTCACTTGTTTTGCTCATTAACATTGAGAAGTTTCCTGTTGGAAATGAATGAACAAATATAATAAAGTATAAAAAGAGATTGAGCAATAACATACTGAATATTTTGAGGAGACTGAAAGGCATGAACCCTGAGCTGTGGGGTAAAGGGTGTGACATAAGAATTCTCCTTCAAGGATGAATTGTTGAGCTTCATTCATATGGTAAAGTGTAATGAACATATCAGACCTTATTTTTTTCTCTATCAATTTAAACAAGATATTTTCAGATGTACATTTTTAAAAATTGATTTTAGAGAGAGAGGAGAGAAAGAGAAAGGATGGAGGTGCAGCAAGCATCAACTTGTAGTAGCTTCTTGTGTGTGCCTTGCCTGTGCAAACCAGGGGTTTCGAACCAGTGACCTCAGCATTCCAGATCGATGCTTTATCAACTGCACCACCACAGGTCTGGCCAGATGTACTTTAAAAATGTTTTTAAATTGATAAGAGAGGGAGAGATCCATCTGTTACTCCACTTATTTATGCATTTATTAGTTGATTTTTGTATGCACCCTGATTGGGATGGAACCTGCAATCTTGGCATAGCAGGACAATATTTCAGCCAACAGAGCTACCTGAACAGGGCTTTTGATGTACTTTTAAGGGAACCACATCTTCCCCCTACCCTCAATTAAAAAAAAAAGACAGGAAGTAAAAAGAAAAATTACAGAAAACAAGACTGTTATATTCCTTACCAAACATTAGTATTTATTTCTTATAAAAACAATTAGATCATAGCCCTACATTTTCTTCAATATTTTACCATACTCTGAAGGCAATTATAATGAACTGATAAGGGAGACAAAGTACTATAGACTTAATAAAACTAATTAACAATATATTTGGTAGATAAATAAAATGCTCTCTGAATTGTAAGTTATCTATGAAAGCTCAAAGTTATTTGGGACCTCAGTAAAATGGATGTATGAAAATTTGTGGGAGCCCACCAGCTCCTTAAGGAATAGCTTAGGAAGTGAGATGCCAAAGGTGAAGAAAGCATGAGGAGCTAGAGAAATATGATACAGGCTGCAATGCTTTATTCCTATCCTAGCAGTGTCAAAGTAGTTGATATAGTGCTTAGGGACAATAGTACCATGGTGTCAATGTTACATCAGAGTAAGAGGTAGAGAGATGATGTCATGACTTTCATAGCAGTTGCTGAGTCATATGGTCCCCAATATGCATAGAGGTTGGAGCTGAGTCAGGCATCCCTGAAAGGTATGAGAGCCAGATAGCCTCTGAAGTCCATGTTTGTTGACCAGAACCCACATCCTATGTCTCACTGACATTTCCCCACAAAATTGAATTTGTATATTAAACATGTCAACAATGGAATGTAAATGTAAATGTAATTGACAAATGTAAATGTGCAGTTATTTATAATGGTGGTTTTGTTTTAAATATAGCCAACTGAATAAAGGTTTTACTATAAGTTGATGAGTTTGTGCAGGGTTTGTAGATACTCTACTGTGGGATGAGTTAAAATACAGCCTGGTTTTACTAGTCAAGTTAAGTGTCCTCTTCCATAAGGAAAAGGGGACATTTATCTGTTACAAAATGCTTTGGGTTTAATATTTGTTTCAAGCTGACCTGTAACACCCCACCCCAGAACTGGCATCTTTCTCTAGTTTGCACCAAGTCAAAGGTTAGCCATGCTCTGAGCTTAAATGTATTTATCGTTGGACATCTGGCAAAATGTGTACAGGGGTCTGCAAGTTATGACACATTTCCCAAATGTGAAGTAACCCAAATTTTGGTGTAAGTCAAAACTTCTCGCCTGATGTCACTTACTTATCCTAACACAGTTGTAAAATAATAATCTAGAACATAAAAATACAACTAAGCAACAGAAAAAGAATATTGTGTATTCTTCTGCTGCACACAACCAAACTAGCCCAACCATGTAGTCCATAAGTACAACTCTAATGACATAAGCTGAAACAATCACATTTCCAGTTTTTAAAGTTTTTATAAGTGAGTATCATAAACTCAAAATGTCATACATTGAGACTATCCTAAACCTGAGGACCCCCTATATATTGTTCTCTCCCATATTCCTTACAAAACTTAAACTTTCCCAAATCTTGAGAAAAATCCATAAACTTTATTGTATACCCAAAGGAAATTTATCCAGTCCATTCACTTCATTTTCAAATTAAAAGACATCTTTTTATTTTTTTCCAGGAAAGAGATCTACCTTAAGTGATTTTCTAAAGTGCTAGAGAAAATTAGCAAACAGCCTGAGAACTGCCACAAATGGAAACACCCAGGAATCTACCTGCTAGTCTTATGGAGTACCCAAACTTGCTTTGGAACTCTCAAATTAAAAGCAAGCCCTTGGAACAGCACTGATACACATTTGCAAAGTTAAGGCTGAGTTTGGAGAAGACCTAATACCAATAAAAGTTTCAAGATCAACGTTTGTGTACTTATTGATACTAGATGTTTCATTCACCCTGTTTAAATTCATTTTGAATTTCAAATCTGTGTTATATCTGTCTATCAATGAGTATGTGAGTGGGGATTTAAGGTTAGTGAAAGACACAGAACTGTCTTCAGATGTATAAAAATATATTTAGAGTTCTATTTATTGTTTGTTTTGTTTGTTTTTTTTTTTTTTGAAGAGACTAGTTTGCTTGTAGCTGTGGCTCCTGATAATACCAAAAGTTGCTAAACTGATCAATATTTCCTTCTTCTGTGAGTTTGGTTATTTAAGTTTGAGACTCAAAAATCATGAAGTACATGAGTATTCTTCAATTAAATATATAGTTTTGCATAAACTTTGTTATAAAAAGTATACATGTTCATGCAATAATATAAAATATAGCCTAATTTACTGTGTATTAACCTTAAATTAGTATTTCTAACTAGATGATTACCAACCAATACTTATTTTGTCTTAACAAACCAGTGAGAGGTAATACAAATTTTGTAAACAACATCTATTCCTTATATAACTTCACCACTTTTCTTATTTCATATGTTTGGCAACTAACCCTCTAAAAATCTTAAAATGTTACAAATGGTAAAAATAATATTACCTTTACCTAATAATGCTTCATGATTTTCAAAGAACTTTAAATTATGTTCTTTTAAAAAATATTTGAAGTACATATACATAGAAAATATTAGTATGAATGTAACAATATAGGATTTTCAAGGTCCTGAAATTTTTTGTCATACATAGTTAGGAAAATTTAGATGATAAAAGATAAAATGCAATATACATTTAGATGAGTATATTTAATAGACTTTATTTAACATATTTAGCATATTAATAGACACTCTATTTTCTCCCTTTAAAACTTTCGTACTGTTGCTCAAAGCACAGTAACCACTGAAGGTTTGCAGGTTACTGTCTACTGAGTAGCTCTTGGGTGTGCTCTTCTTTCTATGATATGAGATGTAGGGTTAGTGTGGTAAACAAAAAAATGTTTTTAAAGATGACCACCTTTTAATTCCCAAAGCCTTTGAATATATTATATGACAAAAATAACCTTGCAAATGTGTTGAGGACTTTTGGATGGAAAATTAACTTGAGTTATTAGGTGCAGTCTATTCACAAGGCCCGTTATAACATGGAGCTCAAAGTGTCAGAGTGAAAGAGGTAAGAGATGAATGGACAAAAAGATACAAACTCTCAATGGAATAACGCACAGCTGTAAAAAAAAAAGGTAAGTAATTTTACATCTTGCAACAGCATGGATGGACCTGGTGATTGGTATGCTAAATTAAAAAATACCATATGGTCTCACTTATACGTGCAATTTAATGAACAAAATAAACTGATGAACAAAATTAAAACAGAGGCATGGGTACATAGAACAGACAGTTGTCAGAGGGGAGAGGCATTAAGGGACTGGATGAAAGAAGGTGAAGCAATTAAAAACAAATATATGTTATTATAAATAAATAAATTATATATATATATAACAGGTAGACACAGACAACAGTCTGATGAAAACCAAAGAGAAAGGGAGTTCAGGGAGTAGTTGCAAGTAGCAAAGGCAGAAAATGAGGACAGAAAGAGACTTTACTTGGAATATTAGGTGCATAATGCTGTGTATAGATAAAGTTTATTGAGTTGTACTCTTTAAGCCTGTACCCCAGTAAATTCAATTAAAAAGAATGCAAGAGATTAGAGATAATAAACAAAGGTGAGAAAGGAGAGACGACACTGAGTTTCTTGGCTTTGGTCATGGGAGGAAGTCACCTGAAAGGATTGCAGGTGGCATCTGAAAGCTAGGAAGTGCAAGGTAATATTCATTGCCGAAGCACCCAGAAGGAACACAACTCTGCTGACACCTTGGACTTCTGCCCTCTAAGTCTGTAAGTAATTTGTGTTGTTTAAACTACTACTTGTTATAATTTGGAACATGAGCAATAGGAAAATTATAGTCAGTTTTTTTGGTTTTGAACATCATTAGTGTTATTTTTTATAGCTTAAATTATATTATTACATTAAATACTTCATAAACCAGTAAAATATATATAGAAATAGAATGTCAGTTTTATACTTTGAGTGGTTTAATGAATACAAAGGAAGAAAAATATATTGAATTTAGGTGTGGGCAGGGATCTCTAAATGTATGCAAAATTTATAATTAGGAACATTCCTGATTTCAGAATGTTTTAAAAATAATGTGAGAGAAAATTATTGAAAAATATGTAATTACAAGAGTAGACTAGGCAATTGTTGAAGGTGGCTCAGAAAATGTTGAGAAATTATAATTTTCTAGGTGGCAGAAAACATTGCAAAATGATGCAGATTAAAACAGTCTGACTTCTATTTAAGAAAATTGAAAGATGAACTGGTAGGTAAAACACCTTAGATTGGGTTAGAGAGTTTGTATAGGGCTCCAATTAATAAATCATAGTTAAAAAAGACTTGACTCTTTAGTAAATGATTCATGAATAAATATAAATTAATGATAAAATTATTGATGCTAA
The DNA here is from genome assembly GCF_036850995.1 of Saccopteryx leptura. Classification (NCBI taxonomy): domain Eukaryota; kingdom Metazoa; phylum Chordata; class Mammalia; order Chiroptera; family Emballonuridae; genus Saccopteryx; species Saccopteryx leptura. The sequence continues at coordinate 66,486,863 of NC_089506.1, read as the reverse complement.
TTATTAACTATAATTATTTTATGCAATTAGCTATTAATAATAAATAATTACTAACTTCAATGAATATTATATAAACAATAAAGTAAATTGATGAGTATATAAGTAAATTTACATTTCCTGCTAGTGGGTGATTAATAATGGGGCTTCAAAATTAGAACATAAATTAGGTATTAAAGTGCAGATACAGAAATTATTTATAAGATAATTACTTCAACAAATATTTATGAGGGTCTGTGATGAGGTAGGCAGTATTCTAGGCACTGGGGGGGTTAGAGCAGATGGGGACAAACAATAAGTGACACAAGTAAGTAAATTATTTATTATAAGAGATAGTGGTGAGAATGCTACAGAAGAGAAAAAAAGGGTAAAGCAATGGAAAGTACATGAACGAGAATGTTACAACTTATTAAAAAATCATTATTGGTGACCTTGGGAAAAATGGGTGGTAAATTGAGATTCTGAGAGTTCTTCTCTGATTGGTTTTTCTCAGTGAGGCAGAAATCAACACCACTGGGTAAAAGTGAAACTTGCGGGAAATTTTACGATATTTAGGACAGCACACGAACAAGGAGTGGGGAGGATTTTCATGATCACTCCATTCCATTAAATATTTATTTGAAGCTTCTGACCATTATTTTAATATGAGAACAGCTACTATCATAGTTTTTCAGCAATCCTTTCAATCAACATGGTAAAGGTAGGGTCGGAGTTGCCAAAAACACTGTTTTTGTATGAGTACATTGAGTAAAAATGAGAATTTATAATTCCACTAGGAATAAAATTGAAAAAGAAAAAGAAGAAAAAAAACAATCATCCGGAAATTATCCATAGTGATGGGGTACCAAAATTAAAAGAGCAGGAATAAGAAACTGAGCAGAAATAGTCAATACTGTGAATAAAAGTAGAACATGCTCAAGAATGGCAAGAAATGACTGGTTACTGAAAAACAAGTATTACATTTTTAAAGCAAGTTTAACTGATTGGTAAGATTTGTGTTGATTTTATGTTGTAATTGCTGTTTAAATTTAAAAATTAGGTTATCTTTATGGAAATTATCATTTATTTTTTTGTATTCAGTACAAAATAAATTACCATAAGGCAAAAAAAAATTATCATAAGGCTTCCAAGAATGTAGAAATCATGACTAAAAATTGTCAATTCTAAGACAAAGGGGCATTTTAAGATTATAAAATATTAACTAGATTAATATAAATTAGTAATAGAAAAATGATGCATCAGAACTGTTTTTACTCATTTTATTTGTGAGTGGGTTAACTTTTTAAATAGCTATAGTTGCTAAAATATTAATATGCTCATTAATTTTTGAATCTCCTACTAAGCATTATACTTAATTTAAGGAGTTTGTATATTAATACTGATATTCAGATTTATTTCAAAGACTTTTTTAAAATTTAGAATATTTCAAATATGTATCTATGTTAAGTTTTTAAAACAATGAGCTATAAATCTAAACATTATTGACTTAATTAGTAAGAAAAAATTGAGTTCACCATTTGTATTCAGAGCTTGCATGTAAGTAAAAGCAAATTGATTTTTCTCCATATATTTTATTTTTGTGACAGTTTTCTATGGAAGAATTTTAGTAAGAGGAAAGGCTTTCAGCTTGTGTAAGTTTCTAAACTCTATTAAGTTCGTAGCCAATTTTACTTGATATAATTTGATAAGCCCACAAAATGAATTTCTAATATATCTGGAATTTATAATGAAATCTTAAACAGAAAAGTCATTTCTTCAACTATGTACTGGTTTAAGTATTTAATTCCAATAAAGCATGTAGAAAATACTCATTTGAACAATAATTGCATTACAAAACCTAACTTTTGTTTTTTTTGTTTCTCTCGGGTTTTTTTGCTTTGAGCTGTGGAATTTTTCATTTTTGAAATGTAATTACATTTGAATCCATTGTTTTTAGTGATGTTACATGGTAGGATGGAAAAAAAACAATTGTTTTAAAAGTGGGTGCAAAAGCCTAATAACTATTGAAAATAGAAATAAAAATCATCTTCTTCCCTAGAACATCAGTCTGCTGAATTTTAACCACCAAATTTCTCCTGTGAAGGTAGACAACTTTCTAAATACTGGGAGCATTTAATAAACTAGTTTGTTATTTCTGCCTTCATTATGAACAACCGTTGTACTCATCCACTGCTGCTGCTTTTTCAGACACCTTTGTCCTCCTGAGGTAGGGCTCTCTCTAATTTGTTTCTTTTATTTTCATGGCTTTTAGATCTTAATGTGTCCACTGATCCCTGATGGACAGCTCTCAGAGGGTCTGTTGAAGTTGCTGGTCACAAAGGCTAGCAAACTGTCATTCAACATTTAATTGTCATTACTAAATTCAAAAAAGTCCTCATTTCTATTAGCTTAGCTGGAGAGCAGGTTGTCCTTCTGTAGTGCTTGAGTTTTTACTCTCAGTTGGCTTTATCTTTAGTATAGCTGAAATGTATTTTAACCAAGATAATTTTGATAAAGATTTTGTTTTAAAATGTTTTCTCACATGCCCTGGCCAGTTTGCTCAGTGGTAGAGCATCAGCCCCATGTGTGAAAATCCTAGGTTCTATTCCTAGTAAGGGCATACAGAAGAAGTGACCATCTGCTTCTCCACCTCTACTCCTTCTCTCTTCTCTTTCTGCAGTCATGGCTCCATTGGAGCAAGTTTGTCCCAGGCACTGAGGATTGGCTCCATGGCATCTGCCTCAGTCTCTAAAAAAATGCCTCCATTTCTGAACAATGGAGGAAGGGCCTCAGGGGGGCAGAGAATCAACCCCTAGTGGGTTTGTCAAGTGGATACAATTGGGACGCATGTGGGAGTCTCTCTGCCTCCTCTCCTCTCATTAAAATTAAAAATAAATAAATAAATAAAATTTCCTCCCCAAAGTTTACATGTTAATTAAACTAAAATATACCAAACAATTAGCAAGTTTTATTAGAAAATTCAGTACCATTATAAGAATGGTTGGTTCACACTACAATTCTTTATTAAATTGTTCTTTGACATTTTCCCCAATTACAGAGTATGCCTAGGGATAAAAAAGAACATAAGAAAATAATGATTTCTTCAGATAAAATGTTATATAAATATTCACAAATCTATGAATAGAATGATTAATTGCACTATTTTTCAAAAATTGCTTTATAAAAATAAATATAATTTTGGGTGATCAGCAAAATTATAAATTGCATTAATGGATCTCAGTTATATATTAGTTATCTTTTTGATATCGTCAATGGGTGAACCAAAATATACTGAGTATTAGAAGTTCAGGTAAGCTTTGATATCAAAATCATAGCACTTCCACATGTTACAAATGCAAAAAAAGTAGATAGCTTTTCCTTTGATAATTATAATATTATTTATTTACCCATGGGATAATACCTTATAATTGCTAATATATGACTTTTCTGATAAATGTTCCTGTAGCATTAGACAGGCCTGGAAGTCCAAATAAATTATTTAATTCAAAGATGTGAGGACCCTCATAGTAGAAGACAAAATGTGAGCTCTGGTTCTCATGAAAAATTGCAAAGAGTACTAGTTCCCCTATTCTGGGAAGCCAGCCAGGTGCCAGCTCCCCTGCATATTTGGGCTAGTTTAGCCTTGGTTCTCAGGCTCTTCTAGGTCAGGTGTTGGAAGACTGGCTTGTAGGGCATGAGCTAGATAATAACACAGCAAGTTTACATCACCACACTGATGTAATGGTTGATGAGATATTGTCCCCACTCCACTACTGTCCTTAAGTCATATTTCTACCTGTGCTGGCACTACTAGAAAAAAGAAGACTAGAGACATCTGAATAAAGACAACAGAAGACACCAGAATCCAAAAGACGTAAACCGTAAGATTAAAAAAACTGGGGGGGGGGAGCATTGAAAAGAGATAAGTCAACAATAAAACATTAAAAAAATGTACCACCTCACCCTCAGCTAATCATGCTTTTCTTCACCTTGGCGATCTAGCTGCAAAATCATTCCTCACAGAGCAGGTGTGCTCTGACAAAAGAATATTAATCAAATGTTTATTTTTTCCTGACAAGTTGGCTTAGTGGTAGAGTACCGGCCCATGTGTGGATATCCTGTGTTTGATTCCAGTCAAGGCACTCAGGAAAAGTGCTCATATGCTTCTCCATCCAGCTTCTTACTTCTCCCTTTTTCTCTCTTTTACTCCTGCAGCCATGGCACCATTGGAGTAAGTTGGCCCCAGGCACTGAGGATGTCTCCATGGCATCTGCCTCAGGTGCTAAGAAGAGCTCAGTTGCTGAGCAACATAGCTAAGCCCCCGCTGGGCAGAGTATCACTCTCTAGTGGGCTTGCCAAGTGGATTCTAGGTGGGGGCTCATGTGGGAGTTTCTCTCTGCCTCCCCTCCTCACACTGAATAAAAAAAATGCTTATTCCGTGCAAGACACATTCCACTGTTTGGGGTAATCCAGAAACAAGCAAAGGTTCTGGTTTGGAAGAGGTGTTTGTTTGTTTGATTGTTTTACTCTAAATGAAACATTATTTACTTTCTTTCCTAAAATAGATTTCACCTATGGCACAAGCTTTTAATAAGTATCTATGCAAATGTAGTAGAGCAATATGTATACATGCATAAAGTAAACAGAACAAATAGTCTTTAATTGGTAAAAATTAAAATTCCACAAACATTTTAATAACATGATTATTGGCTACATATCTTTTTCTATTAATTATTTTCTGTAATTCTCTGCAATTTCAATTTATAGTTATTTCACTTTAGAAATTATTGATTGGAGAATAAGTGCATACTATAAAATATATAATAAGCTATATATGCAGTGAATGTAAGATGAAAAAGACAAGTCTATACCCTAACAAAATTACACTTGGGAAGCAAAAGAAAGTATAAAACATCTAACATTTTATTATGTACTTGATGCTTTGAAGTCTGTAGAAATCATCACTGTTGTTACCAAACTTAATGTTCATTACAGCCTTGTAAGTAAAATTTCAGAATTGCTAAATGATTTGCCTGCAGTCATATACATAGTAGATTTTGTTGTGGTTTGATGAAGGAACAGAGATACAGATCATGCTTAGTTGATTTCCAATATTTCTCATTTTTGCTCATGAGTAGTTCTTACTCTTCTGGTTATAACAATAAAATATATATAAATATAAATGTATATATATGTACACATATAAATATATTTATATATATATACATATATATACACCATATAATGAAGTCTCAAATGTTTTTTAATTACATTTTAACATTTATATTATGTTAAAATACTATATAAATAGCCCATTATGATGAGTATGTTATTAATAATAAAGGTAGTTATATTTATTTGAAATTTATCCTATATAAACAAGTTATTTTCTATTTAGTTATTCAGAAATTATTTGATGCTCATTTGTATTTGTGAATATTTGCAATAGTTCTACTGCCCCCAAATCTCATGAAAATATTAGAACTTTCTGCCTATATTCAGATAGAATTATAAAATCAAGGTAGAGCTAATGCAAAGTTTTTATACCATGTTTCTAAGAACAGTAGTTAATAGTAATAATAATATATCTTTGTTAAAACAAAAATATTTGTGCTAAAATAAACTTGTAAAATTATGAGATAAAAGAGTTGAACTGCTGTGCTCTCCCAGAGCTGCATTTTGCTAAAATGCATATGGATTTTCAAGAAGAACATGTAAAAAATAATGTGCTCTTTGAATTTATACTACATAATATTTTCTCCCATGATACATCAAAAAAGACCTAAATTTAGTTGAATATGTTTTGGAAAATATTTCTTTTTTTTTTTTTTTCTTTTTGTATTTTCCTGAAGCTGGAAACGAGGAGAGACAGTCAGACAGACTCCCGCATGCGCCAGACCGGGATCCACCCAGCACGCCCACCAGGGGCGACGCTCTGCCCACCAGGGGGTGATGCTGTGCCATTCCCGGGCATCGCTCTGCCGCGACCAGAGCCACTCTAGTGCCTGGGGCAGAGGCCAAGGAGCCATCCCCAGCGCCTGGGCCATCCTTGCTCCAATGGAGCCTTGGCTGCGGGAGGGGAAGAGAGAGACAGAGAGGAAGGAGGGGGGGTGGAGAAGCAAATGAGCACTTCTATGTGCCCTGGCCGGGAATCGAACCCGGGTCCCCCGCATGCCAGGCCGACGCTCTACCGCTGAGCCAACTGGCCAGGGCCGAAAATATTTCTTTATACATTAATATGACATCACTGGATAACTAATTGATCCAACAAGGGAAAATATTTGGGAAATAACTGCAATAATCCAAGGAGAGTTTTTGTAGTTATTGCTATAAGAAATGAGCAAGAAGCATAAGACAGTGACAGACTAAAATATAAGTTAAGGAGGCAATTGATAATAGCCTGAAATATATATAAATATAAAAATGCCTCATTAATTGGCAGCTTGTATGCTGTTTGTATATATTTTTTCTCCATGGATTGGCTTATTTAATGATTATCCCATAATCCCATTTACAGATGAAATCTTTATGGTAAAAGGTTCAATAATACTTTACCTGAAGTAACTCAGCTAATAAGAATCAGGCAGAATTGGCCCTGGCCGGTTGGCTCAGTGGTAGAGCGTCGGCCTGGCGTGCAGAAGTCCCGGGTTCGATTCCCGGCCAGAGCACACAGGAGAAGCGCCCATCTGCTTCTCCACCCTTCCCCCTCTCCTTCCTCTCTGTCTCTCTCTTCCCCTCCCGTAGCCGAGGCTCCATTGGAGCAAAGATGGCCTGGGTGCTGGGGATGGCTCCTTGGCCTCTGCCCCAGGCACTAGAGTGGCTCTGGTCGCAACAGAGCGACGCCCCAGAGGGGCAGAGCGTCGCCCCCTGGTGGGCGTGCTGGGTGGATCCCGGTCGGGCACATGCAGGAGTCTGTCTGACTGTCTCTCCCCATTTCCAGCTTCAGAAAAATACAAAAAAAAAAAAAAAAAAAGGAATCAGGCAGAATTATTAGCAGAGCCTAGGTTCAGGCCCATGTTAAAACCTGCACTACTCAGAAGCTCATCTGGTATCTCTTAAAGTTAACATATATATGGCTAACCAGCTTTTTTCAACTAAAGCATAGAAAAGAATGTACATAAGGAGGACAATAAGAAATCATGTAAACCATGGGCCTTTGGCTTGGTGGCAGAGTGTCCACCCTGTGTGTGGATGTCCTGGGTTTGATTCAGGGTCAGGGAACACAGGAGAAGCAACCATCTGCTCCTCCATCCCTCCTCCTCCCCTTTCTCTCTGCCTCTCTCATTCTCTCCTGCAGCCTTGGCTCTACTAGTTATAGTGCATCACCCCAGGCACTGAAGATTGCTCCTGTGGAGTGAAGCCTACCTCAGGCACTAAAAATATCTCATTTGCCAACATGGCCTCAGACAGGGGTGGCTGGATAAATTATGTTCAGGGCACATGTAGGATTCGGTCTCTCTACCTCCCAAAATTAAAAAAAAAAAGAAAAAAATCACATAAAGAACAAAATGACTTGATAAATTAAGCCCAGATTTAAGAGGATAAGAACCTGTTAATTTTAACATGAAAATAAAGACTCAGAATTTTTATAAAATTATATAAGAAAACCAGATTAATTTAGAGTGAAATAAAGCATAAATTAGTCTTTTTACTTGTTGCAGTCAAATTTTTCTAAAAAGTTAGAAATAAGGATTTGGACATTAAGGTCAAACCTCCATTTTTTTCTTTGAAGAAAAGGTTGGGGCTAGATTAGATGATGACCATGAAGTAAACATTATCCACTTCAGGAATATCAATGCATTCTCAATGCCTAGTTTTGGATGTCTATTTTTGCCCATTCTATAATTTTTAATTTAACAGACCTCTTTGCCCAAGATATATTACCATTTTTGTCTTCCTAAAGGCTGGCTAGATTTGAGCAGTTCTGTTAATTTATTTATAATTTTAGAATGTTGAAAACCAAAGGTAGGAAATTTATAAATTGCTTGGATTTTAGTAAAATACGAATTTGCCAGGAGAGCTGAATTTTGGTAATGATACTTCTGAAAGAGAGTTCTGATAACTATCACAATTTGCACTGCTCTGCAGGGCCACTCTTCCAATGTACAAAGGTACTTTTAAAAATCTGGATCTCTTTGGAATCTTGAATCAATTTTATCGCTTTAATTGTCTATCCTTGTGCTTATAATGCACTGATCAATTATAATAACTTTATATTAATTTTAAATTAATTATAAGTTAATTAAAAATTCATATAAATTGTTTTCTTTTTTTTTTTTTTCATTTTTCTGAAGCTGGAAACAGGGAGAGACAGTCAGACAGACTCCCGCATGCGCCCGACCGGGATCCACCCGGCACGCCCACTAGGGGTGACACTCTGCCCACCAGGGGGCGATGCTCTGCCCATCCTGGGCGTCGCCATGTTGCGACCAGAGCCACTCTAGCGCCTGAGGCAGAGGCCACAGAGCCATCCCCAGCGCCCGGGCCATCTTTGCTCCAATGGAGCCTTGGCTGCGGGAGGGGAAGAGAGAGACAGAGAGGAAAGCGCGGTGGAGGGGTGTAGAAGCAAATGGGCGCTTCTCCTGTGTGCCCTGGCTGGGAATCGAACCCGGGTCCTCCGCACGCTAGGCCGACGCTCTACCGCTGAGCCAACCGGCCAGGGTCCATATAAATTGTTTTCAAAATGATTTTAGTTGTTTCCCTACCTTTTCTGTCCATATAAATTCTATTATCAGTTTTTTCATTTTCTTTCTCATATACATACAAATTGTACATAAGTGTTATATATATTTGTGTGTGTGTGTATCCACATACAAGGATAGACAAAAGTAGGTTTACAGTTGTAAGTACATAAAACATGAAGTTTGTTCTTATATTATTATTTATTTTTATAGTATACATTTTTCCACACAAAGAACACTAAACCTACTTTTCTCACCCCATATTAGCTTTTTTTTTTTTTTATCAATTGAGGTATTCTCTACTACAGTGAGATATTTTTGCTTCAAATCTTTCCTTATCATTTTATGCAGGTAAATTTCACTATGCTTCTCTTTTAGGCTCTCATGGGTAATATTTTAGGTACTTGAAGTGTTAACCTTAAAAACAAACTGATGTAATTTACCAATACACAATATAGATGATGAAATTATTTTCACTAAAATAGCTTTCAGAACCCTTTCAACATTTACTTATGGGATAAAAGATATTATATATACATAATACCTCAAACAATTAAAAGTTTGCGGTATAAGAAATAATAATCTCATCTTAAAACACTGTGATGTTTGATATAAATATAGGATTATTGAAAGTCTTTATGTATTAGCTTAAAACTTTTTGCCTGACCAGGCAGTGGCACAGTGGATAGAGTGTCGGACTGGGACGCAGAAGACTCAGAGTTGAAACCCCAAGGTTGCCCACTTGAGCGTGGGCTCACCTGGTTTGAACACAGCTCACCAGCTTGAACTCAAGGTCACAGGCTTGAGCATGGGGTCACTCGGTCTGCTGTAGCCCCTGGGTCAGGGCAAATATGAGAAAGCAATCAATGAGCAGCTAAGGTGTCACACGAAGAATTGATGCTTCTCATCTCTCCCTTTCTATTTGTCCCTCTCTCTGTCTCTGTCACAAAAAACAAAACACACAAAAAAATGCAATATAATATAACTAATATATCTGGAATCAAAGTCTGTTTAAATACTTTGCAGGCAAAATTACTTCAGTCATTGAATTGAAGCACTTATGAAAACTTGACTTTGAAGTTATTATTTTCATAATTTGTTATTTTTGTTTTAATGTAATAATTTTTACTGTTCTCAAAGTATAATTATATAAGCACTTTGTCTCTCAAAATATTAAACTGTATCAAATTGGAAAATTATAACAAATTAAATAGTGCAAAAATAGAAATAATATATTAGTTCTCATGTATATGTCAAGTATTCAGGTCAGTAAATAGGACACATTCAGCACGCTGATGACCTTTTTGTGCTTCCTTCCTGGCTCTCAATTCCCAAAGAAAATCTCTATTCTTCTTAACACATAGATTAGTTTTACCCAATTTTCTATATTACAAAAATGAAATCATACATTTTATATTCTTCAGTTGTAAATGTTTCCCACAATATTATATTTATAGATATATTCACATTATTTTATATAGTTGTTGATCATTCATTGTAATAGCTGTATATTAATCCATTATGCAAACATAACACAGATTGCTTATCATTGTAATGATGGTTATTTAGAGTTATTAGGAATAGTACTGATAAAATTATAATATAATTGTTTGGGAGAAAAGATGTGTTTATATTGGAAGGGTATATATTCTTAGGAGTAGAATGCTAGGCCACAGAATATGCCCATTTCCCATGTTAGTACATATAGCAAAACATTCTGCAAAAGCAAATGTACCAATTCACATTCCCAATACTATGTATAAAAGTATTGCTAGTTCCACACTTATCATAACTTACTGTATCTAATATTTTTCATTCATTATTTGATATTTGATGATAAAATATTTGACTTTAATTTGCATTTTGATAATGGTTAATGTTATTGCCCAACTTTTCAATTCTTATTCGTTATGTACAATTATTGTGAAGTGTTCTAATTTTCTGATAGTTGTCTGCTTTTAATATTAGGGTTGATAATATCTGATATTATTAAATTATATTTTGTTTATAACAAAATTGTACACATCTATGGAAATTTTTGGCAACTCTATGTTGTAAAATCATGTTTGATATATAAAAAATATATTGCAAACTGCTGGTGAATAAGATTTATCTTTTATTATGATAGAATTTAGACTGTAAGGGTGATGAAAACTAAAAATAGATACATAGCAATATATTTCATGTTACTGAAACTCTTTTGGCTCTCTGAGATTAAATGGATCTGTTGATGATTTATAAAATATTCTACTTTGTTGCAAATAAAATAATCTCAGGTTGATTTCTTAAAAAATAATTCAATTTGTAATTTACCCTTACTTGCAACAATTATATTGAATCTCCATTCACATAATAAATGTATATTGGTTTAAATCAGGCATGAATTAATTATCATTTTAATTAACTTTTTAAAGCAGCTTTCAGTTCACAGAAAAATTGAGAAGTACAGAGTCCCACACATATTCTTTGACCAAACACATGTACAACCTCTTCCATTTAAAAAACCCCCAACTAGAATGGTGCCTTTGTTACAGTTGATCAACCTTTTATTGACACATCATTGTCACTCAACACCCAAAGCCCCCAGTATACATTAGTTTCACACTTGGTGTTGTGCGTTCTGAGGTATGGATGAATGTATAAGGACGTATCTCTATCATAACAGTGTTATACAGAGTATTATCCCTGCCCTAAAATGCTTTTTGTCTTTTTGTTGCTAGTCCACTTAAAATATTTAAAGATAATCTTTAGTAAACTATCTACACTGACCCAATCTGTACTTCATAACACATATATTTAATCACCTTATATATAATTGAGTATGAGTTCAACTGATACATAACATAAATAAATCAATTAAAATTAAGCAAAAAAACCCAAACAAAGCAACTCATAAATGCAGACAACAGTATGGCGACTACCAGAGGGAAAGGATGTTGGGGAAGGTAGAAAAGGATATAGGGAGAATAAATGGTGATGAAAAGAGTCATAACTTGGGGTGTGAACACACCAGTAACATTGAAAGATGATATCGTATATAATTGTATATAATTGAAACCTATATGTATTTATTAACCAATGTCACCCCAATAAATTCAATAAGAAGATAGGACTTTGTATAATATATACAAGTGTTATGTGAGTGTATTATGGTATATGAAGATATAGTAGTTAATATTAAAATTTTAAATTACCTTCTAAAAAAATCCTTTGCTTTTGGAATGTAATAAATTAATAAACATATTATATTTATGTAGAAAGTATTCATTTGCAATATAATAATTTCAAAACAGGAAATTATAAAATATAATTGTCAAGTGTACAACTGTATAATCTCTACACTGTATTGTATGTTTATTACCCAAAGTCTAGTCTCCTCCATCATTACTTATCCCCCTTTTACCCTCTTCTATCTCTTTCCACCCCTCTTTTCCTCTGGTAATCACCATACTGCTGTCTGTATCTATGAGAAACTTGCATAATTGTATTAACTAATGCCCCCCATCAAATTCAATAAAAATAAAAAGTATACCTGTGCAATGTGAATTTGTGGGTTTTTTTAGTTACTTATATTATAACTGGAAGTTTATATACGTTATGACCATCTTCACCCATTTTCTCCAGCTTCCCACCTCTGACCTCTCTGCCAATCACCAATCTGTTCTCTGTTTCTGTGAGTTTAGAGCTATTTTAATGAGTGTAAGTGCAGGATGGAAGTAGCATCAATGGTGAGTTACAGACACTTTCTTGGGAGAATAGTAACAGCTTTGGGATTCCTAAAGTTTTTTAATCAAGTACTATAACAGTATTAATTATTGTTCTAATTGAAATGGTCTCCAATATTATTTCTTGCACTCACAACCATATACCTCAGAGAACATCATAGCTGATCAGGGGAAATAAAATGAAATATGCTGTAGAGAAAACTTAGTTTTTGCAAAGATAAGTTAGTTTGCCCAGATATATTTAGACATGATACCTTGTAATGAAAAGTGGTGTGGGTGTGTAAATGATTACAAAATTACAGAATTATAAAAAATATGCCAATTTGATAAAATCTATAGTTTCAGAAATGAATAAAAGGTCCTAGGTTCCATGATTTTTATTTACACTATGATGATGCTAGAAATAGTTTTTCCCACCCAAAAGGTTTTAAAATTTCTGAGTAAACAGATTAATATATCTATATCTATCTATCTATATCAGTGGTCCCCAACCCCCAGGCCGTGGACTGGTACCGGTCCATGGGCCATTTGGAACCGGTCCACAGAGAAAGAATAAATAACTTACATTATCTCCGTTTTACTTATATTTAAGTCTGAATGATGTTTTATTTTTTAAAAAATGACCAGATTCCCTCTGTTACATCAGTCTAAGACTCACTCTTGATGCTTGTCTCGGTCACATGATACATTTATCTGTTCCACTCTAAAGGCCAGTCCGTGAAAATATTTTCTGACATTAAACCAGTCCGTGGCCCCAAAAAAGGTTGGGGACCACTGATCTATATTATATACATAAATATAGGTCTATATCTAAGTCTGAATCTACATCTATATTGTCTATTTCCACCTGCTCTTCTTTGGCAATCAGCAGCTTGTTCTTTACATGTATGGATCTGTTTGTGTTTTGTTTATTCATTTAATGAGATTTTATTCTAAATATATGTGAGATTGTGTGGTATTTGTCATTCTCTGATTTATTTCACTTAGCATAATACCACATAGGTTCATCCGTGTTGTCACAAATGATAGATTTCATTTTGTTATTGCTAAATGATGTTTTTTTTGTGTTTATATGTGTGTGTATATAAATATATATATATACTTTTCTTTATCTATATTCATCTATTGATTGTTATCTATGTTGATTCTATGTCTTATTTATTACTAGTAATACTTCAGTAAACATAAGAGTGTAAATATCTTTTCAAATTAATTTGTTTTTCCTTTGGATAAATACCCACAAATGCAATTGTTGGATTGAATGGTAACTCTATTTTTGTTATTTGTTTATTTGTTTTTGAAGAATAGTTATGTTGTTTTCTATAGTGGCTGCACCAATTTACATTCCACCAACAGTATCTGAGAGTTTTATTTTCTCCACATACTCTCCAACACTTGTTATTTACTGATTTGTTGATGACAGCCATTCTGACAGGTGCAAGGTGACAGATATCTTGTGTTAATTTCCATTTCTTTGATGATTAGTGATGTTGAGCATCTCTTCAGATGTCTGTTTCTTATTCATTTGTCCTTTCAGAGTAATAATTATTCATGATCTCTACCGATTTTTAAATGTTATTTTCTTTCTTTATTTATGTTAAGTTGTATAAGTTCCTTATATATTTTGGATATTTACCCCTTATCTGACATATCATTGGTGAATATCTTCTTCCATTCAGTAGGTTAATTTTGTTTTCTTGATAGTTTCCTTCACTGTGCAAACACTTTTTACTTTGGTATAGTTCAATTTGTTTATTTTTTCTTCTGTTTCCTTTGCCCAAGGAGATATATCAGAAAGAAGGCACTAAAAGAAAAGCACAGGGTTTTTGTGCCTGTGTTTTCTTCCAGAATTTTTATGGTTTCAAGTTTAATGTTTAAATCTTTAATCTATTTGAGTTTATTTTTGTACATGCTGTAAAAAAATGTCATCAATTTACTTAATTTTAAGTGTTTTTCAACTGCTGGTTCATGGGCCATGCTGGTTTGTCATAAATTTAGTGCCAGTCTGAAAAAGTTAACCACCCTGATGTTGTATGAAGGTGACAGAGTCTATAATCACTGGTCAACACCACTTACCAGAGACTGTCTTTTTTTTTTTTTTTTTTTTTTTTGCATTTTTCTGAAGTTGGAAATGGGGAGGCAGTCAGACAGACTCCCGCATGCACCCGACCGGGATCCACCTGGCATATCCACCAGGGGCGATGCTCTGCCCATCTGGGGCGTTGCTCTGTTGCAACCAGGGCCATTCCAGCGCCTGAGGCAGAGGCTGTGGAGCCATCCTCAGCGCCAGGGCCAACTTTGCTCGAAAGGAGCTGGAGCCTTGGCTGTAGGAGGGGAAGAGAGAGACAGAGATGAATGAGAGGGGAAGGGGTGGAGAAGCAGATGGGCACTTCTCCTGTGTGCCCTTGCTGGGAATCAAACCCGGGACTCCTGCATGCCAGGCCAATGCTCTACCACTGAGCTAACTGTCCAGGGCCAGAGATTGTCTTTTATCTCTTCCTCTGTATTTATTTGCCTCCTCTGTTTTAGACTAATTAACCATATAAGGGAGCACTTATTTTTGGGTTTGTGATTCTATTTTATTTAGTTATATATTAGTTTTTATGCCAGTACCACACTATTTTTATTACTGTAGCTTTATAGTATACTTTGAAATAGAAATGTCATACTTCTTATTTTGTTTGTTTTTTTTTCAATATATATATTTTTTTACTTTGTGGTTCCATATAAATTTTAGGACTAGTTTTTCTAATTTTCAAAAGAATTCCATTGGTATTATAAGAGGAATTGTATTAAATATGTGAATTACTTTAAGTAGTGAAGACATTTGGACAATATTATTATTAAACTTGCATTTAAAAGGTTATTTTTCCTGTCTTATTTGTGTACTTGGATATAAATTATAAATGACACAATATTTTTTGTGCAGTGAAATGAATACACAGAGACAATCATTTTAATTGTATTATACATTGACTTTCTTCTGCTAATATTGCCTTTTTATCAAGGCAACTCTAACATTTATCTTAACCTAACAAATAATGTTTATAACTTGTTTGCTTAAAATTAAACATGAAAATGAAAAGACTTTCTTTGCTCATACTATCTTGGGCAAAATTGATGCTGAAAATATTATAGCTTAGAAACATTAATGTAAGTTTAATAATTCTAAAAGTATAATTCTAACACAACTTTTTAAAATATTACAGGTTGTCACACATTTAGATGAGAAATTTATCATCTCCTGTATTTGAACAAGAACTGTTTTTTTAATGGTGGTGGGACATTTTAATGCACTTTAATTTCTTCTGCAATTTGTTTTTGTGTCAGTTGATCTTAAAATTAAATAAGAATATATATGAATAATTCACAAATACGAAAATTAGTTTTGTTCAACTATAGTTGAATAAAGATTAAAATGTAAATTCTTTTTGTAAAAGACTAAATTTAGTAATATCAAGATATAAGATATAATTTCATTGTAGTAATAGCAAAAATAACACATAAAGCCAATATCAGGAACACAAACAGTAAAAAAATAAAAATCAATGTATCTAGTGTTTATATTATGTTTTATACTGATATACCTGTTTGTGCTGATACACCTGGAAGCATATTATCTATAGCTAATCTATAATTAATCTGGTTTAAGTCAAAAGCACCAATATATGAATCAAAAAGAGAAAGTAACTTTCTTTTCTATAAAGTACAAAAATTATATGATTCATTTTTTTATTTAATTGTGTTTACATAGATCCTAGGGTTGCCTTGAATGTATTCCCCCTCCCCCATATTCCCCTCAACATCTTCTTTACCCCCCTCCCCAAAGCACCCTCCCCCCTTCCCTTCAGGTTTATCCCATCCTATCATCCCCTTTCCCTCTGTCCTCTTTTCCTCTGCTCTCTTTGATCCCTCCTCTGTCTCAATTCCGTTTCTTAATTCTCATTGTTCCTTGGGTTCCTCAAATGAGTGAGGTCATACGATATTTTTCTTTCTCTGCCTGGCTTATTTCACTTAACATAATAGTTTCCAGGTCCATCCATATTGTTGCAAAAGGTAATATTTCCTTCTTTTTCATGGCCCCATATTATTCCATTGTATATATGTACCACCGCCTTTTAATCCACTCATCAGTAATTCATTTTTGATGGTCTTTTTAAATAATGTTTATTCTCTTAGATAAAATTGTGTAATCACTCAGTATCCATTTCCTCCCATTATTTCTATAATTTCAGTGTTAAAGCCCTTGAAGAATATCCATTACCTATGGCTGCCATTTGATTTGTTGTTTATATTGGAATACTTTGATGCCAAAAAGAATTGTTATTAATATTAATTACATCAAAACAACAGGTGTCACCTCTGTTATACTTACCTCAGCCTTTCACCCATTCTTGGTGAATACAAACCGTAAATCCTGCCGAATTTTCAATCTGTCTCACTACCATAGCCACTAAGTTTTCATTCACCAAATTTATTACAGGTATATCAATATGTACCGTGTTGCTGGTATACTAATTCTCAATTCTAAACCCACTGGTTCTTAAAGGCTCATGACTCCTTTTACCTAAGTGCACTGAGGTAGCAAGGGTCTATAATGGTATTAATGAACCACATTACTATTTGAAAGTCTTTAAGGTCTCCACTTCCCTGGTTTTCACCTGAAGAGCATGGTCAGTCACTATTCTTCCTGTCTCTGCTTTTGTAGTATCTTGTCAGATATAACACAAATTCCTAATTTGAGCTAAGATTATGTAAGGAGAAAATGGGACTTATATTTATATATACTTTATTTTCTTTTGCTCTCATTTCCAGTTTATTCTTTCCCACTTCTCACAAGTTTAGTGAAGGACTTGATCTCATTCTACCAAAAATAATCATAATATGTGTAACATATAGATAACGACTACCTCTTCACCTCATGAGAAGATATTTTTCTATGTTTCCTTTAGGTTCCTTATTAACATACTAATGGGAATGGTGATAGAAAATCAGAAAGTCCTCTAATGATAACCTGATTACCATAGTATTCATCCCACAATGTAATTTTTCATATTAAAATATAAATAGTCTCTCTTTATCCTTTGTACACCTTCTATAATAAAGCTGAATCTCCACAATTTAAAAAGAATTTATCTTAACCTCCTCTCACAAGGTGAGAATTTTAGGCAAATTGTGCAAATAGTAAAATAAATTTATTATAAATACAATTGTATCAATAAGAATATATAACTTGGCCCTGGCCGGTTGGCTCAGTGGTAGAGCGTCGGCCTGGCGTGCAGAAGTCCTGTGTTCGATTCCCAGCCAGGACACACAGGAGGAGCACCCATGTGCTTCTCCACCCCTCCCCCTCTCCTTCCTCTCTGTCTGTCTCTTCCCCTCCCGCAGCGAGGCTCCATTGGAGCAAAGATGACCCAGGCGCTGGGGATGGCTCCTTGGCCTCTGCCCCAGGTGCTAGAGTGGCTCTGGTTGCAACAGAGTGATGCCCTGGAGGGACAGAGCATCGTCCCCTGGTGGGCGTGCCGGGTGGATCCCGGTCGGGGGCATGCGGGAGTCTGTCTATCTCTCCCCGTTTCCAGCTTCAGAAAAAAAAAAAAGAATATATAACTTGAAAATTTACACCAAGTAAACAAGAAAACTAATATACAGATAAAATGCTGTATTTGCCTTATGGTACACATTTAAAGAAAGAAATATAATTTCCATATTTTCTATAGTAATTTTAAAATTTGTATATCTTCACAAAATTATTTCTATAATTTATGATCATTTTTAAATATGTAAATTAAAAATGATTTTTTAGTATAAAAATATTTCTTTATATATTTTCTAGAACATGAAAAGGATATCAATTTCAGAATTTTACAATTTATTTTTTTCACTGTATTATTTTAAGAAATCCATATTCTAGTTGAATCCAATTTTTTAAAAGATTTGCTTGACCTGTGGTAGCACAGTGGGTAAAATGTCAACCTAGGACTGGGGTCCCAGTTCAAAACACCAGCTTGCTTGGTCAAGGCATAGACAAGAAGTAAATACTATGAGTTGATGCTTCAGGCTCTCCTTCCCTTCTCTCTTTCTCTCCTCTCTATAAAATTAATAAATAAAATCTCTAAAAAAATTTTAAGGTCAATATATTACTAACCACTCTGGTTTATAATCCTGCTAAGAAATTTTGTCATTTATGGAATTGGGAAGCTTAAATGACATTGAAGAAATGGTTAAAACTATTGCTTTTAAAATTAAGTTTTTTTTTGCACATTATATTCTAGCAAACCCTTTTTCCAGAGAAACAAATAAATAACATTAGTAACAGCAGCAATTATCATTCATAGTAAAAATAATAACATTTAAAATATTTATGTATCTTTACAATTTTAAGCCCTCCTGAGTAGATTAAAATTTTTATGATTATATAATAAATATTAATATTCATAATGATGGAAATTAACATTCTGTATATCTATTTTCTTTAAGATGGTATTTAAAAAATAAGAATATTCAGAATAAGACTTTATTTTTAAATTTTGTGTTTTCTTTGCAATATGACACATTCACTAAATCTTTGCATTACTTCTATGACACTAACACGGATATATGATTAATTGAGAAAATGTCAAATATAACCAGGTGTTGGAGAAATATTGATGCTGTTGAACTTTTAATACATACCATGAATGTTTCTACTTCTCCACAAACAAAATATTTGCCTTTAATCTATTGTTCATATTCATTAAAACTAGTCCTTTCATACCCTACCTCATGACTTTTTCAAAGGTCATTTGGGAGTCTTAATAATACTTGAAAAAATACTGGTTTCACAGAATATCTTCTCTACATTTTCTATCTTGGAAAATGTTTTGAGTATACTTCAGCAATAAAGTCTCAGGTTCAAATCCTGACTTTATCATTTACTAATAGTAGGGCATTGGGCAAGTCTCTTAACATCTCTAACCTTTACTACTCAGTTCAAATATTAGTTCTTCATTGTGAAATTTTAAAAGTTAGCATTTATAACCTGGCTTATAAAATAGTGTTCTTTATGTAGCATATTAGTCAATAATTTCCACATTTATGTTAATGTGTAGCTTAGTGATTTTTATGTTTCATATCAGGAATAGTCTCATCATATTAAACAATTTAGATTGGTACTGTATCTAATAAGACATTATTTTCCTATATGGTGTATAACTGAGTATTTTATTTTTTATAAAATAATTAATATATTAGTAGAGTATATTTCTACTAAGGGCAAACATATGGTCAAATTTTAAGACAATGTAAGCCCATTATGATAGCAAAAATAATGGTTCTCTTGATATCCAGAGAATGAAACTGAAAATGTAAGAGAATTTAAAAATATTTCAAGGGATAAATATAACTGAAGCCCCCCAATAAAATGAGAGAAAAAAAATCTTTCTACTTTTATGACATTATAGGTACTTTTAATTTAGTTTGTTCAAATTTATTACAGAAGTTAAGACATTTTCAATATTTGACAATTATTAATTCAGTAGTAATTACACTCTGGAAAAGTATATATAACTTGTCTTTTTATATATTTTAAAGTGTTTCATTAATTAATATTAACAATGGAGGACAATTACAATTACAATATTAAACATGTTGGAAAATTGTCTAAAAATTTGTATGCAAATTTTACTATAAAAATAAAGTATCCAAATGTATTCTACAAAACATTCTAAAAAAGTATTCTACATTTTTAATTATTGTAAAAGAAAAGATATAAAGCAGTTTGGATAGAAGTCTGGATGTTTTATAAGGCTAGGAATATGTATTCAGGTATTGGTATTTAGACTAAGATTCTGCTTATATTTAGGAAAATAAGATGAGCATATTTATATCTATATGTACATCTATATATTGTATCTATACATTCACAAATACACACACATTTATAAATATATATCTTGCTTTTTAAATTTACTTTCTTTCAATTCTCTGAATCAGAAAGTTATTAATACAACACAGCAACACAGAACACTTTCCAAATTGACAGATGTTACTGGACATATGAGAAATGTTATTATTCAGAAACGAGAGTCTGTATAAATTTTTATAAGTTAGTTTTTAAAATATTTATTCCTTTGAGCTCAATAATTTACTTTCTTATACCAATATACTGTAGGTAAAGAGACAGTATCAAGAATTATCATTGAAGAATAACTTACAAACTTTGGTCTTTTTATTTTTTAACCACAAAAAATGATGTTTTCTAGTAACATTACAAATTATATTCAAACATGAATAATAAAATCACTTTATAATTTTATACCTGTATAATGCAGATATTATCTTTTATTATAGCTTTTCTATTCTAGAAAATCTTCAGAGTAATTATTAATTCTTTTATAACTTTCTAAATGCATATGATTTGGAGTAATTCTAAATTATGTTTATTAATAAAGTTCTTATACAAGATTATATTGCTGATATGATCATCTACACTTAGTATAAGGCCAGCCAAAGGAGGGACACACAGGCCTGATGAGTTTTACAACAAGTTTATTTATGTATCTGCAAAACAGATGGGCTGAGACCCTCGTGTCATCAGCAGAGAGCTGCAGGAAAGGGGTATATGATATAGGGGTTGCTGCAGGCATTAGGTGGCATGGGATTAGCGCACCTTGACGTGCTCAGATCAGCATATCCTGGTTTGTGGCCTTGGACACAGACTGGCTTTCTTTCCCAACCTTCAGGTCCCTCCTCGTGGCCTTGTCCCACAGATATTTCTCCAAACTTTTCCAGGGTAGGGGGAGTTGCTTAACAGGAGGGAGAGGTTGGGCAAGGGAAACGCTTAGTGAAGAAGTTGTCCTAGTGGGAAGTTGGATGAGAGGAATTTGAGTTTTAAAGGGGCTCTGGATTTAAGGGAACCCAGAACCCAAACTTAACACTTTGAAAAATTCAGACACTTCTTGTAATCAGTGAGAATGTCTTTTAAAATATGAGTAACATATTTACTTCAGTCAATTCATTAAATTAGAAACAATTTATATTTATGGATGAATACAGGGTGGGGCAAAATTAGTTTACAGTTGTTTGTGTGGAAAAACAATACAATAATTAATAAATAATAATATAAGAATAAACTCTGTGTTTTGTGTACTCTGTAAACATCTAAGTGTAATTTCTCTTTATAGGTGAGGTGAGTGATGGAAATACAACCAACTAAAATACAAATGTTTTATATTTTAAATGTAATAAAGAAACAGAAAATGCCTGACCTGTGGTGGTGCATTGGATAAAGCACTGACCTGAAACGCTAAGGTTGCCAGTTCAAAACCCTGTGCTTGCCTAGTCAAGGCACATGTGAGAGTTGATGTTTCCTGCTCCTCCCCCTTTATCTCTTTCTCTCTCCTCTCTAAGATGAATAAATAAAATCTTTCAAAAATTTTTTTAAAAATTAAAAAATTTGTACTTCTGCTGTACTTTTATAATATATTAGAAACCAAATAGATATAGCACTTTAAAATTTACTTGTTGCAATTTTTAAAATAGGCCTTGGGGGCAATGAAGGGAGAAAACATTTTCCTATTTCTGAAAAACAAGATCCTGTACTTGAAAGTAAAATTGTAACTTGTTTCCACAGCATATGAAGTATGAAAGAATAAACTGATGTTTTTGTGATTCTGCACATTAAAGTCTTTAAAAAATAACATATTGACATTTTGGTTACATGAAAATATTTGAGGAATTTTATGAGAAAAAGAAGGTTGAGCCTTCTTATTCACATAGAGTATAGAAGGAGTAATTAGGACTAGCATGTGGAGGTAAAAGAAGAAACAGTTCTTGTCCAAGTGATGAAGAACTTCTAATAATTAGAACTAGGCAGGATCTTATGCTCATTATTCCTGAGAATATAACTTATCTGTCTTGTATCACAGTTTGTACCAAGGAGACTTAAAGAAAATTCTTGCTCATATGATTTTTTTAATAGCATCGGAAACAAACAGATAAGGATGTTGTGAGGGTGACAGACCAGAATGAAGCAAATAGGGAACGCTAGGTGTGTGATGCACTTGGAACATCATGCGGATTTATTTAGGCACTTTTGTGGTATGGCTTAAGAAAACTAATCGACTTCAGCAATAAATTTGCTAAAATTAACATTTAATCTAGACAGAGACATGTTTCCTAGAATTTGCTTTGAAAGTTAATGGTATGTCTGTAATTATTCTTAAGTGGAAACGTAAAGTGGTACTCTGAGGACAAAACACTAATTGAGACATGTATTATTATTATTATTTTCAGACTGAAATATGTTTTTTTATACCTGTCTACACAAAGACGAGTAAAATAAAATGAAACAATTATGTAATTTCTGAAGTCAGAAAGGAAACTTTTGTTTGAAGATTCTAACTGGGGAAACAGATCCTCTTGTAACTGAGGTGATCGTGTCAAATTAAATACTTTACTTTATGAGAGAAGCAGATGGCGTGGTGACTGCAGAAGAGGCACTTAGCCAACCAGATCAGCTAAAGCAGTATAACAGATGTCTCAGCCAACTTGTCCTCAGATCACATATGTCAATGGGTATCTCCATAATTTCAGCTATTGGGCTCACCACTGCTTCTGGCAAATTAAACCAAATGCTTTCACTCTCTCAGTGCATTCATTTTAAACCAATATAACAACTGGCAAAGATAACAGAGATAGCTTCTACAGAGTCCCCTTTTAGAAATACCATTAAAAAATAATTAAATAGTTTCAGCATCATGCTACCTATTCCCTTACTTGACCTATTCCCTTAGAAATTGAGTTTTAAGATCATTGTAATCATATTTCAAGTGAAATAGTTTATTTGGATCCATGAACTAATTCCATTTAAAAAGTTTATTTCAAATACATGTTTTTATTTGCACAGGGCCATTTGTCATCTTGCACTGTCATTTTGTAAAAGAAAGGTAATAAGTATCTTGAATCTCAAAGACCATTATACTTGGTTTATTTCTTTCTGCTTAAAGATCTAAAGTATGTATCCTTTTTTAAAATTTATTGTGCTGATATGAGAGTATGTATATTA
The DNA here is from genome assembly GCF_036850995.1 of Saccopteryx leptura. Lineage (NCBI taxonomy): Eukaryota > Metazoa > Chordata > Mammalia > Chiroptera > Emballonuridae > Saccopteryx > Saccopteryx leptura. The sequence continues at coordinate 66,463,437 of NC_089506.1, read as the reverse complement.
AATTATTAACTGTACTAATGGCAATATAATTAAAATTACCTACAATACCGTTATTTAAAAGAAATCAATGTTTCCCAAAATATTATAGCAAAGTGGAAAATAAGTAAGAAGCTATTATTAGAAAACAAGTGAGCATATGAATAAGTATTTACATACACATATATGCACACAGACTATGTAGAATACTTCTTTATACACAGTACTTTCTTGTAATAGGAGCTTCATTAAAATTATGTGTTCAATAAACTATGATGTCAAAGTTTGTGAACTTAACCATTATTGTAACTTCATTACAGTTTTAGATAAAAAATTGAATTTAATACTTGTCTAGTGAACAGGCAGATGAAAAAAATTGAAGAGAATAAAATTTAATTAGGTTTATTAAGAAAAAATAAATTATGTACCACATAAAGATATTTTATATTTATTTAGGTCAACAATATACCTTATGTAATACATTGGCCCCATAAGATTATAATGGAGATTAATTTCCTGTCAGAGATGGAAGGGTAGAAATAAAAGAATTTTTTATTTTTGTTGATGGAGGCAATATCTCTGGAACTTGAAAATAGTTTTCCTTTCACACACAGCACCTCAATTTTGAGTGCACAGATTACATATCAATCAGTTAGTCACTGATGTTTCAGCACAGAGAAGCTTGCTTTGCCCTGTGCTACATATTCACAGGGTACTACAACCTCCATACACCTAACTTGATGGTCTTCAAGTACAATATCTAAATTCTTTATTGAAGATCCAAGGTCTTATATAAGGACACAGGTATTAAGTGCCAATGCCATTTTAGTAAAAACTTTCTATGCTAGAGTGAAACCAACTTGTCCCTGTACTTAAGAAATAGTTTCAGGTTGTAATTATGTACAGTATAGGTAAGTTTTATTTCTTCCATCAATTCAATGTCGGAGAGAGGAATTTGTGCCATATAAGATCAATAAAACCAAAAACAAGTTACCAAAGTTAAAATATTGAGTCTTCAATTGTACAACATCTCCATGTTACACACTCTTTTTTTATGAATACCACAAAGTTATTTACTCTAAACACTGTTTCAACATGCAATAGCTAAAACCACATTGTCATGGCAGTCTCTTATAATACTTTACCTTTCCAAATTGATTTTTATTTCTACTGATTCTTAGCCCAACTTTTACTCCCTCCTGACCATCACTTTTATGGTAATGAAGCCTTACTTTTTCTTATATTTTTATCATCTGTCCACATCCTTGTTCATGGACCAGCATGGACAACGGTGATACTCTATTTCTGACCCTGTTAGAAGGAAGTAAAGGGAGAGCTTGTGGAGCTGTGTTTATAAAGTCTACGGTAGTTTACAATAATATCTGAGGCCTTTTTATTTGCTCAGTATTCACTCACTGACTCACCAGAGCAACTTCTAGTCCTGCATGCTTTGTTCATGACAAATGCCCTTAACAGGTACAGTTTTTTTTTGTTGTTTGTTTGTTTGTTTTTACGGAGACAGACAGAGAGTCAGAGAGAGGGACAGACAGACAGACATTCCATAGAGAGATGAGAAGCATCAATCATCAGTTTTTTGTTTCGACACCTTAGTTGTTCATTGATTGCTTTCTCATACATGCCTTGACCACGGGCCTTCAGCAGATGGAGCAATCCCTTGCTCGAGCCAGCGACCTTGGGTCTAAGTTGGTGAGTTTTGTTCAAACCAGATGAACTCACGCTCAAGCTGATGACCTCGGGGTCTCGAACCTGGGTCTTTCACATCCCAGGCCGACGCTCTATCCTATGAGCCACCGCCTGGTCAGGCTTGATTTGCTTTTTAAAATTTTTATACTGTAGTTTTAGTGTACCTTTTCTATGTTTATATATGTTTCAGTAAAAACTACTTACTATCTTTAGAAATGCATACAGTGTCTGGTATGGTATCATACTCTACAGGCTTGTGGCATAGGAGCAGTAGGGTATATACCATAGAGCCTAGGGCAGCGGTCCCCAAACTACGGCCCGCGGGCCACATGCGGCCCCCTGAGGCCATTTATCCGGCCCCCACCGCACTTCCGGAAGGGGCATCTCTTTCATTGGTGGTCAGTGAGAGGAGCATAGTTCCCATTGAAATACTGGTCAGTTTGTTGATTTAAATTTACTTGTTCTTTATTTTAAATGTTATATTTGTTCCCATTTTGTTTTTTACTTTAAAATAAGATAGGTGCAGTGTGCATAGGGATTTGTTCATAGTTTTTTTTTATAGTCCGGCCCTCCAATGGTCTGAGGGACAGTGAACTGGCCCCCTGTGTAAAAAGTTTGGGGACCCCTGGCCTAGGGTGTAGTGGACAATACCATCTCAGTTTGTGTAAGTACAGTCTGTGAAGATCACACAATGACAAAAATCACCTATAAACACATTTCACAAAATGTATACTTGTCTTTAAGTGATATATTTCTCTAATAATGCTGGAAAGAGAACATTTTTTGTGCTGTTAATCTCTGAGTTTCTCATTGTTTTGTACCATGCAAATTTTAAGTTCATTTTGTAGATTGTCTCAGCAGACATCATAGGTTGTCTCTAGTTGTATTAAACATACAGTATGATCTTGAACTTCCCCAATCATGGGCTAGAGGAACAGAAATAAATATGTGTTAGATTTATACCTATGAAGGTATAAATCTATATGTTTGCTTCATTTTCACAATCTTGGTCTTTAGGTATTGTTACACCAATACTTTCCAAGATGGCATTCAGCTGAAATTTTAAAATTCAGACATTTATTCCAGGCCTGCCTTTTCCCCTCCCTTTTTCTTTTTTTACACCTTTGTCGAGATGAGAGTGTAACATCAAAAAGAGAAGAAGAAAGAGAATAAATAATCAGTAGTAGGAGAAAAAAAGACAATAAGGATAACTATGAAGATGGCAAGAGCAATATCACTTTATTCCCCAGGTGAATCAAGCCATTGCTTAAGCAATGGCTTATGATTTATCTCTATTTACATTAGAAGTATAAACAACAGCTACCACCATTACCTACAAAAATATATGGAAACGAGACAGGGGTCAAAAATTAAGTGGGCCACTTTTCCATGTTTTGTAATGTTCAAGAATATGCTGTTGCCTTACCAGGCAGTGGCATGGTGGATAAAGCATCGGACTGGGATGTGAAAGACCTGGGTTTGAAACCCTGAGGCCGCTGACTTGAGAGAGGCTCATATGACTTGAACATGGGCTCACCAGCTTGAACACAGGGTTGCTGGCTTGAGCATGGGATCATAGACGGGATGCCATGGTCACTATTTTGAGCCCAAAGGTCCTTGGCATAAAGCACAAGATCGCTGGCTTGAGCAAGGGGTTACTTACTCTGCTATAGTCCCTCCCAATCAAGGCACATATGAGAAAGCAATCAGTGAATAACTAAAGTGTCACAATAAAAAATTGATGATTCTCTTATCTCTCTCCTTTCCTGTCTGTCTGTCTGTCTGCTCATATCTGTCCCTTTCTGTGACTCTCTCTCTGTCTCTGTCAAAAAAAAAAAAAAAAAAAAAAAAGAAGAAGATGCTGTCAGTATTTGCTGGACTTGAGCCAAATTACTCAAATTCACTTAAAAGGACTGCTTGCTCTCTGAAGGGCTCAGAAAAACAAGTGAGTTTAAGTCAAGGTCTAAGAAGAAGTAGGTGAATAAAATTATAAAGTGACATGGAGAGACTGCAGGAAACTAAGGACAGTAACCCTAATGATCTCCCTAAAGAGCAAATGGTCTCTTCACAAAGGAATGAGCATTTCATCACAAACCAAACCACATTCATTGATGATCTGTCACTCTTGACTCAAGAAAACAAACACACAGGAAAAAACATCATTAACTGACAAGTTCAGTAAAGGGCCACATATTATTTTGATGTTTACATTCATACAACTAAGTTTTGGAGAGGGAGTGAAGAGGAAACAGCTTAGAAGTAGACATTAGCACTGTGGTTCTTAACTCCAGCATTCTTGTACCCAGGTGAAGTCTTCACAGAAAAAGGAAAGAAGGATGTGACATTTTAATGAAGCTAGAAATTGAACATTTGGCCAGAATGAGTTTGAAAATAACAAAATGATTGGCAAGATACAGAATCTGTTCAAGGTATCATTAAGAAATTGGACAGTGCCTGACCAGGCGGTGGCGCAGTGGTTAGAGCGTCAGACTAGGATGCCGAAGACCCAGGTCCAAGACCCAAGGTCACCAGCTTTAGCGCAATCTCATCTGGTTTGAGAACAGCTCACCAACTTGGACCTAAGATCCCTGGCTCGAGTAAGGGGTTACATGGTCTGCTGAAGGCCCACAGTCAAGGCACATATGAGAAAGCAATCAATGAACAACTAAGGTGTTGCAATGCGCAAAGAAAAACTAATGATTGATGCTTCTCATCTCTCTGTTCCTGTCTGACTATCTCTCTCTCTGACACTCTCTCAGTCTCTGTAAAAAAAAGAAAAAAAATTGGATAGGGAGATTCAGCATGACATGTATAAAAGTAGTGATAAAAGGAAAATAAAAATTTTTCTAAGCATAATTCACTCAGTTAAAATTGTTAAAACAAACAAATAAAAGGCAAAGCCACATAACTCTTAGTTAATTAAATATCAGAAAAAAGTTTTATAATGTCACCCTTCTTCATATTCAATAAACCCCATGTATGCCCTGGCTGGTTGGCTCAGCGGTAGAGCGTCGGCCTGACGTGCGGGGGACCCGGGTTCGATTCCCGGCCAGGGCACATGGCAGAAGCGACCATTTGCTTCTCCACCTCCACCCCCTCCTTCCTCTCTGTCTCTCTCTTCCCCTCCCGCAGCCAGGGCTCCATTGGAGCAAAGATGGCCCGGACCTGGGGATGGCTCCTTGGCCTCTGCCCCAGGTGCTAGAGTGGCTCTGGTCCTGGCAGAGCGCCGCCTGGGAGGGGCAGAGCATTGCCCCCTGGTGGGCAGAGCTTCGCCCCTGGTGGGCGTGCCGGGTGGATCCCGGTCAGGCGCATGCAGGAGTCTGTCTGACTGTCTCTCCCCATTTCCAGCTTCGAAAAAATACAAAAAAAAAAAAAAAAAAAACACAACACCTATGTATGAAGTATTTTGATCCAAAGACCTTGGGAAATAACACTGACTAAAAAAACAAACAAATAAAAACAAGAAAAAAAAATAAGGAACTGTCAATGAGCAGAGGAGACATGATGACTAAATACAATGTGGTATACTAAATTGGATATTTAAAGCAAAACAGGATATTAAAGAAAAAAATGGTTGAAATTAGAGTAATATCTGGAGTTTTCTTAATAATAATATACTAATACTTGTTTCTTATTTTTATTTTTGATTAATACACACGGATATATAAGATCAGTGGCATGGAAAAATAAGTGAAAGAATACCAAAAATCTGTATTATAGCCTGACCTGTGGTGGTGCAGTGGATAAAGCGTCGACCTGGAAATGCTGAGGTCGCGGGTTAGAAACCCTGGGCTTGCCTGGTCAAGGCACATATGGGAGTTGATGCTTCCAGCTCCTCCCCCCTGTCTCTCTCTCCTTTCTCTCTCTTTCTTTCTCTGTCCCTCTCTCTCTCCTCTCTAAAATGAATAAATAAAATAAAATGAATTAAAAAAAATCTGTATTATATCTGTGACTTTTTTATTAACCTAAAATTATTTTAAAGCTTTTTAAATATTTATATTTTAAAAAAAATTTAAAAGTAAATGATATATACAGACAAATCACAGGGGAAGAAATATAGAGAAAAGGGATCAAAGTTCATGAACAGTTAACATCATGACAGGATTCAGATAAAACAAATAAAGATATATAAACTGTTTATAATTACAGTAATCAAAAACAAAACAAAAGTTATTTTAAAAAAACAAAGTCCTTCCCTGTTTGTCATCAGACAAACACAAACTTAAGGACATTCTACAAAACTCCAGACCAGTATTTTTGGAAAGGATAAAGTTCTTTAAAAACAAAGAAAGTCTGTATTTCCTAGATAAGATACTGAAAGTGTAAATGGTACATTAGGTAAAAACTTAAGACACAATAATAATATAGCTGTTAATAATTTATTAATATTGCAATGCTCAGTATTTCTTACAAATCACTATAATAATGTATGATATTATTAATAAGGAGAATTTCTTGGTGGGTATATGGGAACTCTACTATCTTTGCAACTTCCCTGTCAATTTAAACTATTCTAAAATAAGAAGTTTATTTGTATTTGTTTATACAAATTTTTAGTCAAAAAGGCCACACATACACATGCACATTCCCAAACATGAAACATAGTACAGGGGTCCTCAGGTTACAACACAGTTCTGTTCTTACAACAGTTACATAATCCAAATTTTGGTATAAGTGGAAACACACTCTAGCTTAAGTCACTTTCCTACCCTAACACAATTGTAAAATCATAATCTAGAACATAAAAACACAGTGAAGCCACAGAAAAAGAAAAAGGACATATACTGTACTGTATACTGTACTGCAGTAAAAGAAAAAAATGACCAAAAATTGAATGTAAAAAAAGACCTTACCTTTATTCTTGTGGTTGGCTTGCACACTGGAAGAAGAATTAATTGCAAAGTGGGAGAGAAGATCTATTGGGAGGAGGAAGCTAGAGAAACAGGGGAACCTGAAGAAGGTGCTGGAGATACTGGGTCAGGGAATCAAGATTGTTTAAGGAACATGCAGAAGACACTGAAGATGATTCTACCTGTACTGCTGGTGTTTTTTTCTGGTGAAACAGCTGAGGGTATAGGATCTGTTGCAGGCCCTTCTATCTTTTTTTTTTTTTCTTTCTGAGAGAGACAGAGATTGAGACAGATGGTGAAAGACTGACAAGAAGGGAGAGATATGAGAAGCTTCAATTGTTGTGGCACCTTAGTTGTTTATTGGTTGCTTTCTCATATGTGCTTTGACCGGGGGGCTCCAGCAGAATAAGTGTCCCCTTGTTCAAGCCAGTGATTTTGGACTCAAGCCAGTGAGGTTGGGCTTCAAGCCAACAACCTCTGGGCTCAAGCCAGTGATCATGGGGTCTTGTTTATGATCCCATGCCCAAGCCAGCAACCCTGTGCTCAGGGTGGTGAGCCTGCACTCAAGCCAGTTGTAGTACTCCAGCCCACTGGGAACTACCAGTGTTGTGTGAAAGAAACCAACTCAAGACACAAACTTACATCAAGAGGGAGAGGTAGAGGCTGCCAGGGGAGACAAAGAAGATCACCTGAATCTCCTTCTCCCTTAGCTTTTATTGGTCAGAAGCAGAACAGAGATAACAAGATTACAAGGAAGGGAGGCCAGGTGATAAGGGGAAAGATTGACTAATGGCCATTTTGATGACATGGAAAAAAGGCTAATTTGGGTCAGTACATTTTTTTTCTAATTAATAAATATAAAAAAGTGCAATCTAGAACCTCTAAGCTAATTTTCTAAAGCCCTTTCACATGCATTCTTTTGTGTTTGTACAAAGCTCACTTGCTCACATAGCTTCTTGGCATTTGCATCAAAGAGAAATTCACTCAGAGCTTTTAACTAAAGTTACCCAATCCAAGTCACAGAGGGTTCAAGATTAGATGGGTGATTATCTACAGCCAGTGACCTCGGGGTTTCAAATCTCGGTCTTCCACATCCCATGCCAATGTTCTAAGCACTGTGTAATTGCCTGGTCAGGTGAGGTCTCTCTACCTTCTTAAAGAATTGTTCCATGCTTGTCTGGAAAGTTGATGACTTCTCTTCCAAAATCTGCCTATAGCATTGCAAAACATCCATAACAGCTCTGTGCAGCTTTCTGAATCTGTCATCCCTGGGATCCTCAGCCTGAAATTTTGTGAACTCATTCTCTACCATAGAAAAACCTCTGCCAAAGCCTTGGTAGTAAATCTCTTGGATTCTGGGATTTCCATCTCTTTGTCTTTAATCATCCTCTTCTCCAGCTGAATAAGGTCCTCAGCAGACAACTCCTTTTCATGTGATGCCAGTAGTTCTGTGACATCCTCAGCCTCCAAATTAAACAGTTTACCCATAGCAACAGCCTTCTCTGCTACAGCATCCACTGACTCCTCAAAGCCATGGAAGTCGTGCAAAAACTGGGGACACAATTTTTTTTTCACACACCATTTAAGTTTGTTTGTCTCACTTCATCTCAGGCAAAAGCAATGTTTTGTACAGCATTGTAAATGTTATAAAACTTCCAAAAGTCTTTGAACATCAGTTTCTTATCTTTCTCAGTTGAATTAAGAGCCACAGCAAATGCCTTCTGGAGGCAGTAGGTCTTGAAAGAGGCAATGACATCTTGGTCCATGGGCTGTAAGAGGGCAGTGGTATTAGGTGGAAAGCAAACCAGCTTGACATTAGAGTTAAAATTACTCAAGTGGGTAGGGTGACCAGGGACATTGTCCATCACTAGCAACGTCTTAAAAGATAGCCCCTTGCTAACAGAGTAGTTCTTCAAAGCTGACACAAAATGACTAGAAAAGCACTCCTCAAAAATCTGAAGCATCACCCATGCCTTCTTGTTGAAACCTTCAGACAACAGGCAGATGCCCTTTAGTGCCCTTGGATTCTCAGCCTGGTACACCAACAGAGGCCTGAATTTGAAGGTACCTGCAGCATTTCTGCCATAAAACAAAGTCAGTCTCTCCTTGCCAGGTTTATGCCTGCTGCTGTCTTCTTCTCCTTGGAGATGTAGGTCCTGTTAGGCATACATTTCAAAAAAAGGCCTGTTTTATCAACATTAAACAGTTGTTCAGCATAGTAAGCCCTCTCTTTAATTAACTCAGCAACTTATTAGAAACTTTGCTTGCTGCTTTCTCATCCCCACTAGCAGCTTCACTCTGACCCTGAAGGTTATACAAGTTGGCATGAACTTTGAAACTCATGAACCAACCCCTACTGGCCACAGACTCTTCACTGCCTTCCCCTTTTCACTTATTATTGCCTTAAACAATCATTTAGCCTTGTCCTGAATCAACATTAGACTAACCTAGTATATGCTGCAGATGCTGGTCTTCCAGCCACAAAACTAACTGTCTTCCCATCTCAATCATTATGTCACTTCACTGTTTAGTAATCACAGTCGATTTCATAGGGAATGATCCCTTTATATGCTTTAGGATACAGTCTTTATTCTTTTTTTTTGTATTTTTCTGAAGCTGGAAACGGGGAGAGACAGTCAGACAGACTCCTGTATGCTCCCTACTGGGATCCACCTGGCATGCCCACCAGGGGGCGACGCTCTGCCCTCCAGGGGGCGATGCTCTGCCCGTCCGGGGCGTTGCTCCATTGCAACCAGAGCCACTCTAGTGCCTGGGGCAGAGGCCAAGGAGCCATCCCCAGTGCTCGAGCCATCCTTGCTCCAATGGAGCCTCGCTGCAGGACGGGAAGAGAGAGACAGAGAGGAAGGAGAGGGGGAGGGGTGGAGAAGCAGATAGGCGCTTCCCCTGTGTGCCATGGCCGGGAATCGAACCCAGGACTTCTGCACGCCAGGCCAACACTCTACCACTGAGCCAACCGGCCAGGGCTTATTCTTGATAATTGTTGATATAGTAGAGCAGCTAAGGCCTAGCATGTGGCTGATGTTCCTTGCCGATTCTCCTTTTTCTCATCTCTTTAGAATGTCTAATTTCACTCCCATCATGATGGCTTTTTCTTCTTCAAAGGACTACCATTTGAATACTCTGACTTTTATTTAGGAGCCATGATAAGAGCCAAAAAGTCACAAAACAAAGCAATGCAAATGGAGCATTGCACTTTTAACAGTCCAAAATGGTGTAAGGTAAGCGTACTGGGGGTCACCAACTCCCTCACTCATATGCTGCATTACTGAGTATTCTCTTGCTGTGCACAACCAAACTAGTTCTCCCAAGTAGCTGTCAGTACGATGTGGAGGGCATAAGCTGAAAGACATTTGAATTGTTTTAAGTTTTTATGGGAGTGTCATAAACTCACAACATAGTATGTTGAGACTGGTGTAACTCAAGGACACCCTGTAGTTGAAAAATAACTAAAATAAACAAACTAGAAAATAATATAAATTATTAACCTGTTTATTTCTGAAGGATAGAAATATCAGTTATTGTTATTCTCCTATAATGTTTTCTAAGTTACCTGCAGTGATTGGATGCTTTTATTATTAATCTAGTAGCAATATAATGCATGTGTTCTTGCTGTCCAGAATAGAACATTCCTATGAAATCTTTCATAAGCTGAAATAGTGTAAAGTGAAGAAGCAATTACTTTAGGACTCATCTTGCTAATGAGTGCACAGATAAATCTACAAGGACAGGTTCTCATAGATACTGTTCAAGCTCTGGCAGCTTGATGCTGAGAGGCTCAGTGTGGTTTCCAGTAAAGGAACTCAATGGTGCTGCTCTCTCTGCTCTTCCTGCCTGCTGCCTTAAATACTTGCTGCAGAACAAATGCTCAGTGCCATTTTTGCTTTTGCAATTTTTTTTGTCAAAATCTAAAAATTCTTTTTAGATTTCTTTTACTTAGTGAAAACAAGTACAAATGTAAGTCTTTAGTAAAGATGAAGTGGGCTAATGTGAATTTTCAAAAAACGGGCATTGTAACATTACTGAGTAATATTGCTAGGGCCAAAATTAAAACAGAAAAGAAAGAAAAAACTGTTAGATCTTTATATAATCAGTGGTAACCATTAACAAATAGTTTATTCTAAACTAGTGCCTCAGATGTAACTGTCTATGTGAGAAATAAAGTATAGTTAAGAAGGGGAAACAACATGCTTTGCACAATAATATATATCAGGCAACACCATGAAATTATATTGCTGTTTAGGAGCAGATTTATTTAGCAGTACAGATTAAGAATGCACTAAGAGTATTTAGATGATCTGAAATATGTACCAAAAATACCATATTTAATTTGATAGCTTAAGGATAAGGAATGATATTGAATATATAAATGAATATAAATTACACATTTGACTCTTGAATGACTTGGGTTTGAACTGTCAATTGAAAAATTTAGTTCCACAGGTCAAGTGAATAAAATCCATATGTAAATGAACTTGAATCATTCAAACCCCTGTTATTCAAGGTCAATTGAGAATTACACTGTTATATATATACTTGTATTGCATATATAGTATATATGTGAATGACATAGACAGAGGAAATGTCAAAGGTATTATATTTGGAATAACAGAACCTATCTGGAATGCCCTACAATAAATTAGAAAATATCTACTAATTGAAAATAAAGGACTTTCAGTAAAAACTTGCCTATATAAGGTCAATTCTTCTTCACGAAGTAACACTAAAGCAGGATGAGACTAGAAAACAAAGTATAGTGTTCATTTTCAAGGAAACTTGAGACATAACTATTCATTCTCATTTGATTATATAAAAATGCTTTAGGAAATTTGATTTAAGAAAAATTTGTGGGAAAAAAACCCAAAATAGAAAGAAACAAAAAGAAGAAAAGAAAGAAACAAAATAAAGAAATAAGAGAAAGAAGAAATGAAGAAGAGAGGAAGGGAGTGAGAGAGGGAGGGAATGATGAAGGTATGAAGGAAAGAAGGGAAAAACAAAATCCCAGCAGTAAGACCCGTGCTCTGAGGTACTTTCCTCTCCCCCACCCAATGGAAACCTGTCAAAATGTCAACTAATATACCTGTGTGTCCTCTTACCACCTCATGGTGGAATCTTTTTACTTAATCGTTCCCCAAATTCCTCAAACTCTTTGTAGACAACTCCTGAGCTCTGTTGCTCAAACCACATTTGTTCTCCTTAAAGTGTCTCATAAACTTTAGATCAATAACAAGGCCCATATGCTTAGCTGATATGTGATGATAAAATTAAGAGTACAAGTATGAATGTGTCTCTTTAGGATACTAAGCAAGAGGTGACAAAATACTGTATAGGAGAGAATTTATTAACAAAAGAGCTTTATTTCATAAGTTTTGGGTTAACATCAGCGTACAGTATCTCAAATTGATTTTAAGAGCCCAGACAGTATGACCCTTGGTTGTTGAATAAGATGATCACCTAGAGTCAATGAGGTAGAGATGTCATAACTGCTTTGGCAGGAGAATAAAGAAATATTGTAAAAGTCAAAAATTTAATATGGGTTTATTTGAGATCAGAGATCCCACTATAGTTGTTCACTGGAGGGCAAAAAATACCATAATTTCATTAAAGAATTAAGAAATACACTGGTGAAAATGGCACCGGCTTCTTTGAAAAGTATTAAGCTGGTGTTTTCTATGGACATATATTACGATGGAAACTTGAGCCTTGGTGTTGGTGGTTATAAGACTCAGAATGGCAAATATTTGGTTGTGGTGTTTCACACAGAGAAATAGTCAAAATTACTATCATAAAAAAATAAGTTCAGAAAGCTAACCTAGTTATTTTGAACTTCAGGTATTTCTGCAAATTACTAATGCATTATGATGTTACTAGAAGAAGGATAGATGGACTGTTAAATAGATCAAAATATTACTCAAATTTTGCAATCAGGAAAAGGAAAAAGCAAAACTAAAACTTGGTAAAGAAAAGATGACAGACAACCAGTGCAAAAAAATTTTAAGCTAAACCAGTTTACAAATTCAAAGCTTTTCAATTAAAGTGAAGAATGGGTCTATAGATGCTTTGTGTTGTATAGACATTTCTATTTAAACTCATCAATGCAATTTCTATTAATATACCAATATTGTATTTCACAAAACTAGAACAAATAAATATTCCAAAATACTTATGTGAAACCACAAAAGACCATGAGTAACCACAACAATCTTGATAAAGAACAAAGTTGGAGAAATCTGGATGCTAGGTTCTTTGGACAGAGCATCGGCCCAGTATATGGATGTCTGAGGTTCAATACCTGATCAGGACACACAGGAGAAATAAACATCTGCTTCTGTTTCCCTCTCTTTCCCCCTCTTCTCCTCTTTCCCTTTCCCTGCCAGTGCCTCAATTGGTTGCAGTGTAGATGTGGGCGCTGAGGATAGCTCAGTTGATTTGAGTATCAGCCCCAGACAGGGTTGCTGGGTGGATCCTGGTGGGGCACATTCTAGATTCTGTCTCATATCTCCCTTTCTTAAACTTAAAAAAAAAGTTGGAAAAATCAAGCTACCTGATATAAAATTATACTACAAAACAATTGTAATAAAAATAGCATAGTCCTGGCATAAAAATATATAGATCAATAGAACACAATAGAGAGCTCAAAAATAAATCCACACCTTTATAGTCGATTAATATTTGACAAAAGGAACAAAAACATACTATGGGGTAAAAATGTCTATTTGTGAAGGTGTTGGCAAAATAACAAATAGAAGTAAAATAAAATGAAACTAGACCACCTTCTTATACCATACATAAGAATAAACTCAAAATAGATTAAAGACTGAAATATTAGACTTGAACCATAAAAACCTAGAAGAAAAGTATAGATAATAAAATCTTGGACATTTCTTATAGCAATATTTTTTCTGATATATTTTTTGAGGCAAGGAAAACAAAAGAAAAATAAACAATTGTGCCTGATCAGGCAGTGGCGCAATGGGTAGAGCCTCGGACTGGGACGCGGAGAACTCAGGTTCGAAACCCCAAGATCTCCAAATTGAGCATGGTTTCATCTGGTTTGAGCAAAGCTCATCAGCTTGAGTCCAAGGTCTCTGGCTTGAACTCAAGGTTGCTGGCTTAAGCAGGTGTTACTCGGTCTGCTGCAGCCCCACAGTCAAGGCACATATGAGAGAGCAATCAATGAACCACTAAAGTGCCACAATGAAGAACTAATGCTTCTCATCTCTCTTTGTTACTGTCTGTCTGTTCCTATCTATCCCTCTCTCTGACTCTCTCTCTCTGTCTCTGTCAAAAAAGAAAAAGAAACATGTGATTACATCAAATTAAAAAGTGTTTGCATAGCAAAGAAAACCATTAACCAAATGAAATAAAATGCACTGAATGGGAGAACATATTTACCAATACATCTGATAAGGGGTTAATAACCAAAATTTATATTGATCTTATAAATTTCAACACCAAAAAAACATTAAGTTCAATTAAAAAATGAGCAAACAACTTGAATAGATGCTTCGTCAAAGAGGATGTACATATACGTAAACAGACATGTGAAAAGATGCTCAGTGTCACTCACTAATCATCAGAGAAATATGCAAATTAAAACTGCAATGAGATATCACCTCACAACTGTCAGAATGGCTATTATTACTAAATCAACAAACAGATGTTGACAAAGGGGTACCTTTGTGCACTGTTGGTGGGAATACAGATTTATGCAGCCACTAGGGAAAGCTATATGGATAGCTGGGTCAAAAGGCAGTTCCACTTTTAATTTTTTGAGGAATCTCCATACTGTTTTCCACAGTGGTTGCACTAGTCTGCATTCCCACAAGCAGTGCAGGAGGGTTCCCTTTTCTTCAAATCCTCATCAGCACTTATTATGTGTTGTTTTGTTGATGAGCGCCATTCTGACTGGAATGAGGTGGTATCTCATTGTGGTTTTATTTTGCATTTCTCTAATGATTAGTGATGTTGAACATTTTTTTATCTGTCTATTGGCCATCTGTATGTCCTCTTTAGAGAAGTGTTTATTCATCTCTTTTGTCCATTTTTTGATTGGATTGTTTGTCTTTTTGGTGTTGAGTTTTACAAGTTCTTTATAAATTTTGGTTATTAACCCTTTATCAGACGTATTGTCGAATATGTTCTCTCATTGTATGGTTTGTCTTTTTATTCTGTTCTTACTGTCTTTAGCTGTGCAAAAGCTTTTTAGTTTGATATAGTCCCATTTGTTTATTCTGTCTTTTATTTCACTTGCCCATGGAGATAAATCAGCAAATATATTGCTGCAAGAGATATCAGTGAGCTTACTGCCTATGTTTTCTTCTAAGATGCTTATGGTTTCACGACATACATTTAAATCTTTTATCCATTTTGAGTTTATTTTTGTGAACGGTGTAAGTTGGTGGTCTAGTTTCACTTTTTTCCAGGTAGCTGTCCAATTTTCCCAACACCATTTGTTAAAGAGATTGTCTTTACTCCATTGTATGGTCTTACCTCCTTTGTCAAATATCAATTGTCCATAAAGATGTGAGTTTATTTCTGGGATCCAACTTTTAGAAATATATCCTAAGAACAACATATCATTGACTCAAAAAAAGAATTACACCCCCATGTATATGGCAGCATTGTTCACAATAGCAAAGATTTGCAAACAGCCCAAGTGTTCATCAGTGGAAGAGTGGATTAAAAAGCTATGGTACATATATACAATAGAATGCTATGGGGCCATGAAAAAGAAGGAAATATTACCATTTGCAACAATATGGATGGACCTGGAAACTATTTTGTTAAGTGAAATAAGCCAGGCAGAGAAAGAAAAATATCATATGACCTCACTATTTAGAGGAATACAAAAAAACAATGTAAATTGAGGAATGAAATAGAGACAGAGGAGGGATCAAGGGGAACAGATGAAAAGAGGACAGAGGGAAAGGGGATGATAGGATGGGATAAACTTGACAGGAAGGGAGGAGGGCGATACTGGGATGGAGGGCAAGCGAGATGTTGAGGGGAATATGGGGGAGGAGGGATGCATTCCAGGTGACATTAGAATCTATGTAAACACAATAAATTAAATTTAAAAAAAGAAAGCTGTATGGAGTTACCTTAAAAAATTAAAATAATGGAACTGCCTTATAACCCAGTGATGCCAGTTCTGGGAATTTATCCAAAGAAACCCAAAAGAAACACTCATTTGAAAGAATATGTGCATACCTATGTTCATTTTAATACTATTTACAACAGCAGAGATTTGGAAGCAACCCAGGTACCCATCAGCAGATTAGTAGATAAAAGAGTTGTGGTAATTTACACAATGGAATATTGCTCAGCCATAAAAAAATAAAATTGTACCCTTTTTGAGTTCATGGATGGATCTGGAGAGCATTATGGTAAATGAAATAAGCCAGACAAAGAGAAGTAGTATAAGATTTTACTCACTTGTGCTATTTGATGAACAAAATGAACTAACAAGCAAAATAGAGACAGACTCATAGATAGAAATAAGGCTGAGAGTTGTCTCGGGAAAGTTTTTTTAGGACTAGTTGGGGAGTGTTAAAGGGGTTAAGCAGAAAATGTAAAAATGGAGGAAAAACTAATGGACACAGACAACAATGTGGTCAATGATAGGGGAGGAAGAAATATCCAAATTTAAAAAATAATTTAGGTTCGGGATTGTTATTGGTATTGATATCAGGGAACTTATAATGCAATCACATTTACTGTTTCACTAGTTAAACCAATGACTGACAGATGCTAACTGGTGAATATAACCCAAATGAATCTTATATTGGGTCCTAGAGCAATCATAACCCAACCTACTGTTATGATTTGAATCTTTCAGTGTGCAATTAGAACAATACATACATTTAACATCTAAAAGAGCCCTGACATTGATTACTTGGACTTGAGGTTGAGTCAAAGTAGGAGGAAGAGCCAAGTAAAATTTCCACTCTTATGTGCCCCAGACAAAAGAGTACATTGGAAGTACTGCTTTATCCTCAGAGGACTTAGAATAATGACATCTTCAAAAACTTGAAAAGATAGGAATAAGTCTTATTAATGTTAAAGTCATTTACTGTTTGATTCTTGGGGGTGAGGAGAGGCAGATCATGGCATCAGTCTATGGACTATTCTAAACTTAATCAAATGGTAGCCCAACATCATATTTTGTGATTAATAAGGTACCTTAGTTACCAGAGCTCACCAGAGCCTCTGGCACTTGGCATTTTAGTACCTTAATTATCAAAATTTTCTTTTCTGTTCTTTTATTTTTTCAGTTTTCAACAGTCAGATGGATCAAAATCAACTAATTTTTATATCGTGAAGCTCTGTCCACAGAAACTTGATATTCTTGTCATTCATAATAAGATTCATATGAGCCCACATTGTTGATGACACTCATTTGATCTGTTAAATAAGTATTATAAATGAACCAGTAAAATAGCAATTCTCTAATGGCATGAAGATTAAGGGACCTATCACATTTATGAATTTTTAGATATACAGTCATATGAGGCAAGACATGATATCCTCTTTAATATAAAGACACATTTGTATCTCACACCATAGAGCTAGTGACCGCCCTTTTCAATGTTAAATGGAACACATAGGACATTAAGGTTTATTACCTAAAACAATTAAGAAATGACTCAAAAGACTAATAATAATTTTTCAGCTCTAGAGTATGGTTAAAGTTCCCTTTTCCTTGAAGTTATCTGACAAAGCCGATAAAGAGTAACATAACATTAGTGTAATGGTTAAAGTGTCTAGCAAGATACAATAGAATTTTTATAGCATGGAAGGTCATGTCTTCTACAACAGAGAATTAGTCATAATTTGAAAGGCATCGTTTGGTGTTCTAGTCACCCTGGAAGAGAGCTCGAGAGCCTGTTCACTGTAAGACTTCAAAGGACTTTGTCACTGGAACTTCCCATTGTGGCACGGCCATCACTATGTCAATGAATCAAATGGTTTTGTAGACTGAGGGGCTTTCAGCTCGTAATCACATATGTCTTATGTCTAGTTAGTAAGTCTCTGATTTTCTCTCTGCTAAAGTAGTCATACATTTTTTAAATACCACAAGGTAGTTTATAAATATGCTTAAAATCTCATTTTTAAAAATGTAAGAGAGAAAGTCACATTTATATTCACCTGGATATGGATTATCAAGAAGATTGTCTCACATTTTGGCCTTGTGAGCAGTGCAACAGGCTGCACCTTTTTCCTGACTACCCTTTCAAGGTTGTGTGCATAGAGAAAAGCCATAGGTGGTTTACCGAAATGTATATATTTTCTAAATTTTGATTGCAAGTAAAATTAAGTTTGAAAGATGAGAATATTGATATTTTATGGATTTTTTCTTATCAAGTAGCTATTAAGTGATACACAAAACATAATTATGTCATTTTGTTGATTAAACTATTTTTGGATACTATCTTATTCAAATATAGGCAAAGTACAATCTTATCTTTGGTCAATAACAAACATTTCAAAGTTTAATGAGTTTAAAATATATTCTGATATATTTTCTCATAGTACCTCAACAAACAATAAGTAATGGTAAAGTAATAACTTAATCAAATACCATTTGATTTTTACCCAAAATCTTTTAATAGTGTGTCAATAAATTCCTAGGAATCCCTACATTTCTAGCAGTTTCTGATGAAGACCATATTTATCAAGTAAAGGACATCAGATTTTTCTGTTGCCATCTATGGCAAGTAGTGGGCTGAATCTGATAAAAGTTAGTATTCCTATTTCTGTGAGCTTCTTGCAGCTTGTTCTCAGTATTGGATACTTATAGTGCTGACATTTCGAAAGAACAGATGGTGCAGAGGAAGTCCTCAGACGTCACCAGAGGGCGGTTTTCAAATCTTTGTCACAGGTTTAGAGAGTTATAACTTGAAAGAGAGAAAACTTTTTCACTAAGCCTTCTATTTGTAACTCAAAATTAGTTAACTTCCATACTTAAATAACAAGGATTTCACCCCAATTTGTATAATAGTTATACCTTATTACACCTTATATTTTTATGATTTGGGGAAAAAATTGGATCTTTCGATCTTTGCATCAATATTGGGAATATTTTTAGAGGGAATTTTTTTTTCTATTTCCAACTGCAACAAGATATGTTTGTGCCTAACATGACCTTGGCAATACAATACTTTTTAGCTATAATATTGATATATCTATTTTATTATAATTATTGGATTATGCATTTATTCCAGGATTAAGAGTTCTCAGTTTTTGTTTTATATAGACCACTTTGTCTAGTTTAGTGTTGGGCATATGGATGGTGGAAAAAAATATGTTCACCGAATGTTTGTATAAATAGACACTTGATCAATTATGATACTAATTTTTTTTATGTTAAAGAGAAAGAAACGGTGTCATTTTTATAGAGCACAGATTAAAGTAAAACAAACAAATGAAAATCCCTAGATATCAGAGCAGTAATAAATGTTTTGTTTCTGTTATCATGTGGTTAGTCTGTCATTACTAAAACAATTTATAAATTTAGTTTATAATTAAAAGAACATGTACAGATAATAGACAAAATTATTCTATCATTTTATATATTTTCATATGAAATAGATTTTTATATTCTTTGAAAGTTACATATATCTTTAATAAATATCATTTCTAAATTGAAACTTTTGTTAAAGGTAAATATAAAATAGAGTTAACATCCAACTCAGGCATTTTCGCAGTAACATTTTCTTTCCCATATATTTGATGACAACTTTCCATATATTTGCATGATTTAGGTATGTACTTTAAAGAAGTATACATTCTATAAATATTCCATAAAATAATATTAAACCACAAAATTTCTTCTAATGCTACTATAATTTCAAGAGAAAATCTTTTTAATTCTTAGTAATAATTTTAAGATTAATGAACCATTTATTTTAGATATTAATATTAAAATCCTAGAGTATTGTACTGTTCTGATAATTATTTCTTTATTGATAAATAATAGTTAAACTAAACAAAATATATTTTTAGCTTTACTTTAATATTCATCCTTTAATTAAAATACAGAATTTTGAAAATGCTAGATGTGTAACATCATTATTTAAACCATACAGTAAGAGACATGAAAGAATTATTATGTGAAATTTAACCTTTCAGATAAAATTGTGTTTGACATTTTAATGAGCATTACTCCATATCTCACTAAATGCATGCATTTACATAATATACTCCCCTTCCCATTGATTGGGAGGGAGGAAAAAAGATAAAGATTAAGAAGGGGGAAGGAAGAAAGAGAAAGATTGAGAGAGAGAAAGAGAGAGTTGAAAGGAGAGATAGAGAGAAAGAAAGAAGCATCAACTCAATGTTTCACTTACTTGTTCCATTTAGATATGTACGCATCGTTGGCTTCTCCTACATACTCTAACTGGGGACCAAACCCACAACCTAGGTGTGTGCTGAGATGACACTTTATCTATTGAACTATCCAGCCAGGGCCTCATAAACCCTTTTACATATGCAGTGTTTTGCAAAGCTAAGGTACTATTGTATTTGTTTATATATATGCATATATTTATAATATTTATTTATACAAAAATAAATATTGTAAAGATTATCTCATCATGTTATAATATTTATTAACTGAAGGAATAGTCTGTGTATATTGCAATTTACCTAACTAATACAGTATTCTCTTGTTGAATATTTAAGATGTCTTCAAATATTTACTATTGTAATAAAATATTTAGAAAAATTCTGTTGTTTTAATGTTTTTATTTAGCGAGAGGAGGGGAGGCAGATACAGACTCTCACATGCACCCCAACTGGGATCCACCAGGCAAGCTTAGTAGGGAGAGATACTTTGCCCATCTGGGTCCCTTGTTTCACTGCAACCCGAGGCATTTTTTAGCACCTGAGTTGGAGGTGATGAAGCCATCCTCAGTGCCCAGGGCCAACTCACTCCAGTTGAACCTTGGCTGCAGGAGGGGAAGAGATATATAGAGAAAGGCCAGAGGGCGAAGGATGGAGAAACAGAGGGGCATTTCTTCTTTATGACCTGGCTGGGAATTGAACCTGGGACAACCACATGGCAGGCTGACGCTCTACCACTATGCCAACCGGTCAGGGTGAGAAATTATTTTCACATAAATATTTTTCATGTTATAACCATATCCGAAGGGTAAATCCTTAGAAAGAGAATTGCTGAATCAAAGGTAATAAATAATTGCCCTGGCCGGTTGGCTCAGCGGTAGAGTGTCGGCCTGGCATGCGGGGGACCCAGGTTCGATTCCCGGCCAGGGCACATAGGAGAAGTGCCCATTTGCTTCTCCACCCCCACCCCCCTCCTTCCTCTCTGTCTCTCTCTTCCCCTCCCGCAGCCAAGGCTCCACTGGAGCAAAGATGGCCCGGGCGCTGGGGATTGCTCCTCTGCCTCTGCCCCAGGCGCTAGAGTGGCTCTGGTCATGGCAGAGCGACGCCCCAGAGGGGCAGAGCATCGCCCCCTGGTGGGCAGAGCTTCGCCCCTGGTGGGCGTGGAGGGTGGATGGATCCCGGTTGGGTGCATGCAGAAGTCTGTCTGTCTCTCCCCGTTCACAGCTTCAGAAAAATACAAAAAAAAAAAAAAAAAGTAATAAATAATTTATGTTTTGATAATTCAAACTGACAACCATAAAGGCTGCATAAAACTATGCTCTAACAAAAATAATGAGATTTTGCTTACTATTAATTTTTGTTCCAAAAGCAAAAATATATCAATTTACTAAAGCATTACTTTTATCTTTTTGTCAATTTATCTTTTAGCATAGTTTTTGGATGTCTCATACATTATTTAATATATATAATATTAATAATATAATCTAATATTGTCTATTTTTAAAATATTTTTTCTATTTGTGTAATTTTGTTATAAAATTATTTTTTATGTATTAACATTAATGGTCATTTGCTTTTTATGGTATTTTCTAATATTTAAAAGAATATTTTCATTTTTGACTCTGGGTTTTCAGGTGTAAATCTCATTTGTAGACAATCATACTTGTGTCCTTCTTCCCCTATATTTCAGTAGGAATACTTATTTAATTCACTCTTTAATCATACTGTCTATATCTATGAAAATAAATTTAAAACACCGAACAACTATTTATTGCCTTATATTTCTTGTAAAAGGATTCTAGCACTTTTTTTTTTCTATTTTTTTTTCTTTTTTTTTTTCTGAAGCTGGAAACGGGGAGAGACAGTCAGACAGACCCCCGCATGCGCCCGACCGGGATCCACCCGGCACGCCCACCAGGGGCAACGCTCTGCCCACCAGGGGGCGATGCTCTGCCCCTCCGGGGGGGGGGGTCGCTCTGCCGAGACCAGAGCCACTCTAGCGCCTGGGGCAGAGGCCAAGGAGCCATCCCCAGCGCCCGGGCCATCTTTGCTCCAGTGGAGCCTTGGCTGCGGGAGGGGAAGAGAGAGACAGAGAGGAAGGAGAGGGGGGGGTGGAGAAGCAAATGGGTGCTTCTCCTATATGCCCTGGCCGGGAATAGAACCCGGTTCCCCCGCACGCCAGGCCGACGCTCTACCGCTGAGCCAACCGGCCAGGGCGGATTCTAGCACTTTAATTAATCTTATATGAAAATATTTCTTTTTTCCATTTTTTTAAAGATTTTATTTATCCATTTTTCTTAGAGAGAGAGAGAGAGAGAGAGAGAGAGGAAAGAGAGAGCGAGAACAGGGGGAGGAGCAGGAAGCATCAACTCCCATATGTGCCTTGACCAGGCAAGCCCAGGGTTTCAAACCGGCAACCTCAGCATTCCAGGTTGACGCTTTATCCACTGCGCCACCACAGCTCAGGCTCCATTTTTTTATAATTTATTTTAGTGCACAAATTATTCACTTATTTGTAATTTTCTTTGCCCAAAAGAAAATTACTCTCTGAAATTTAAAATTCTTGAGGCAGGAATTATTAAATAATATTTGAATACAAGAATATAGTGTGGTCAACAGGCTAGCATTTTAAAATGACACTAGAATGGTATACTAAAAATAGTATAAACAGAAATATTTAAAAATTAGAAAGAAGAGAACAACCTTGTCATGAGAATACCATTGTATCACATTTGCTATTATTAGAGCATATTGAGCATGATGGACTAAATTGTACTTTGCTTTCAAACCATTTAAGAGCTATTTTACCTTTCTCTGACAGATTTTTTATGCTTATAAATTAGGTATGTTGAAATACATTTAATTTGCTATGTTTCAGATGAAATAGTAATGCATGCTGAAAATATGCATAATGAGATGGATTATATATAAAAGGCTTAGTGAAGGTGATGTGATTAACAGTTATCAACAAATCTCTAGATATATACTAAGTTCTCTCTCGGTCGAAGAAGGGTTAATACACTCAGACTTAAAAGTACTAGAAGGGACAACTTAAATAATTACCTTGTGAAACTTACTTTATTCCTAGGTAATGGTCTAGAAAATATAGTAAGGTAATTGATCTTTTGGAAGAAGGAACAGATGAATTGAATGAAAAGTTGTCAGCACAGATTTCTGAGACACAATTGCAAACTAATGTAATAAATCAATTTTAATGGAGTAAATAGTAACATTGACAAGGACAATGTGCCATGTGTAATGTAACAAGGTTAATGTCTTACACATGGTGTTCTATTGCCTGCTTCTTTTAACAAACAAGGCATCATAAGCATCATTCAGAATGGCACCCTATAAATAAAATTATGAGAAAGTTATTTTATTTAATGGAGATATACTAGTTCCACCTTAAATTCTCTTGCCTATATTAGTCTTTGGATGGTTTTTAAATTTAATTTGATATTTTGGTTTTTAGAGAGAGAGGAAGGGGGAGAAGGACACACACACAGAGAGAGAGAGAGAGAGAGAGAGAGAGAGAGAGAGAGAGATCAATTTTACCCTGGTCTATCTATTTTACAGTCCTCTTAATAAAATGTACTTTTCCCACATATAATCATTTTACAAAACACAAGGTATTGTATATTTTTTTACCCCCTTAAAGAGCAAATAGTTCCTTTTTCTTTCTGCCTGTGTATAAAACCACCATCCAAATTTGCTGCTACCACTGAAAGAGTTTTGGTTAACTGATGAGATAGATAAGTTATGGTTTACTCCACTCCTTTTAGTTTATATTAGGAAAGCTCTTTGTAAACAATCAAATAAGCAAATAAATTCACCTAATTATAAATTTTAAGTAATATCATATTCCAAAATGCTGAGTACTTAAAGTATAAAGATAATGGCACTGAATTACAAGTGAACTGTTATTTTTCCAAATTTTAGTTGTTACAGTTATTCCTTATTGTGATGCAAGTTTTTTTCTCTAATTATACTATCCCATTCTCTCATATCTCCTTAAATAGTTAGCTGTAAGTTTTTGAGTAAGTTTAAGGTTAGCAACTTTTTTACAATAAAAAAGAGGAAAAAATAAATTGAAAAAAAATTATAAATAAAAGAAACATTTTATTCATTGCAACAATAAAACACTATAATAAATAAATGCAAAATAAAACTTTTGTAATGTTTTATATTGTAATTATGCTTATTAATTTTTAATAGTAACTGTAAGAAAAAAGTACTCATTTATGTAAATGAATACTTTTCCATTGAATGAATATTTTTTGTCAATTATCATCTTGTAACAATATATTGGAAATATCTGAACAAGAAATGTCCTTCATATTGAATTTTATGGCAAGTGCTGCAGCTAGAGTATCAACATTCAGTCTCAATTTCTCACTTGTCGAAAAATCATTAGCAATTAAAAAAACTCTTTCAACTGCTGCATTAGTTCCAGGACAACAAAGAGTAAATTGAACAAGAATAAATAAATTTTCACATGGAATATGTTCACTTTTGAAATGGCTGAATATTTTCACCCATCTTTTATCAATTTCGATGTGTTAATTTTCCCATTTTATTAATTTTTCAGAATTTAAATATACATTAATCTTCTAATTTATTCAAAGAGATAATTGTCATCTATTTTGATGTCTGGCATTTCTTTAGATAAAAACTCAAGACAAAATTCAATATCTGTCCAATATACTTGCGATAAAGTAAAAAAAAAACAACATTAAAAATTGCCCGTGATGTTTGTTTCAAACCATTCTTCAACATATTGAAATTATGTCTGGTAAAAATTCTGCACTTCTTTGATAAAATTTTCTGTTATGCCTGGATTTGATTTTTCTAAGTCTGATAATTTTCTTTTTATAATTAAAGGTAAAATTTTTTCTTTAAAATGAGATTTATATTGAAGGATAAAGTCATTCAAAATAAGACTAACTTCTGTAGCTGAAATGTGTTCACCTTCAATCTTTTTAATTCTTTTTGAAAAATAGATGCTTGATTGTGTACAAAATACATTAATATCTCAGATATTTTATTATTGAAAAAAATTCCAGGATTTTAGGACAAAAACTTACAGCTAGACATTAAGTTTAGACATTTGTCTAAACTTAAAAAATAAGAACGGAGAGGTTCAAATAATTGTAGAACACGTTCTATAGCAGGTGTTGGAGTGAGCCATCTAACTTTTGAATATCCTAAATGTTTTTTGTATTCAACATTTGCTTCTTCATAAAATTGTTTTAAAGTAGAAAAAAACAAAACAAAACGGTAAAATGACTAAAATGCAAATAAATTGTAGTTATCATTACTTCTACATCAATTGGCATGGCACATGACACTGTGTTAATTACATTTGACTAAAATATGTTCATTACAACCTATTCCTAGTATTTTCTTTTGAAGTAACTCTTATAATTTTATATGCACATTATTCACCTTTTTGTGTCTTCACTCACCAAAATTTGTATTTGTATTATCAGCCGTTAGTGCAACAACTTTGGATTTCAAATTGTTTTCATTTATTACTCTGTATAAATGGTTTGATAAAATTTCAGAAGTTTCACCCTCAATGGATTCTAAGTTTAAAATTTTTACTTGAATGCCCTTTGTAATATTAAAATATCTTACTACTATTGGATACAATTTAATTTCACTATGATTTGATGCATCAGAGAAAATCGTTACAAATGCCGCAGTTTCCAAGTCCTCTGTAAGTAAATATTTTGTCACAGTAATTTTTAAATATTGATTGATTTCAAAATAACCTTGCATTTTTCCCTGGCACATGAAAATTTTGCATCGTGAAACTTTTTCAATAATTTAGTTGTACAATTCATACTATGAAAACTTTGATTGTGAATTATGGCATGAAATGCAAATATTCCCTCCATTTCAGCCAACTGATTTTCATCTTCAGAATAATTTGAAGTTTTAAGAAAATGTGTTACTTTACAGCTAGAAGCTGATGCATCTAATGATTGCTTATGTTGGTGGTCAAGTGTTTTGTTATTACTGCTCTGCTCCCAACTGCAATACAAAATTCTCTGCTGCAAATATCTCAGAAAACAATGTTATCTTTCTTTGATATGAAGAATGAAGGAAATTCCTTTTTCAATTTATTGTTGGAATGATATTTTCTCTTTTTGTATTTTTTCATTCCTTAAAAGAAATTTAAAATTAAAAAATAAAATATAGAGCTACACGGATGATGTAAGCACATTAGGAACTGAAAACATTACATCATGGTAGGCGAATTTTCTGGAAGCTAAACTAACAAAACTAAACTTCAAATAAAACCACTAATTTGAAGTGATATTCAGGTGTATTTATCATTTTGTAATTTAAAAAAGTCTGTTTTAGACAACTATTTAATCAAAATGCATTATTAATAGATATGCTTTGAGGTTTGATTTCCACTTTAAAATTTGAATTTTGGGAAAATACTAGTAAATATAATTATACATATTTGGAGATTATTAAATAGATAATGAATTAATAAAATGTCAATTGTGCTTACATGTCTATGATTGAATATTCACTGAGAAGGAAATAATCTTAAATCTACAATGTCTTATGTACCGTGTTGTGTTTCAGTAAGAAGTACACAAAGCCATTTGCGCACTTGTTATATCATGCACTCTCTCAAGGTTTCCCATACAGAGTGCATGTGTCTCATAATTGCATCTTGACGCACTGCACTGATCCTTAATGAATAGTCATATCAAATACAAATACGTCACATCACAAACAATGGATCAACTCTGCATTGATCGAATATGGACATTTACAGATTAGTCTTCCAATATGAAAAAGGAGGACATGTAGGAGGACATTTTTCAAGGGAGGACGGAACTTACAAAAGAAGGACTCTCCTCCCTAAAAGTGGATGATTGGTCACCTTAGTAAATTGCTCTAAGCTTTCTTGAAAAGAATACTCTCAACTCTGCAGTCATGCATTCATTCATTTAACAAAATAAAGATACAATCTTCTATGTGCCAAGAACTGTTATTTAGGGATATAATAGATAGGAACATGAAATTCATGCTATAATGGATCTTATATTTTAGCTGGGAGAAATAGTCAATAAACTAACAACCATCATATACTTTTAGGAAGTAGTAATATGATGAGATAAGAAGAGAAACAATGACAGGTGAAGGGGCCATTTTTATAAGAATAGAAATTCAGTGGCATTTTAGTAGACATTAAATAAAGTGGCACTAAGTTAGGGAATAGTTCATTTCTGGGGTAGATATCAGCAAGAAAAATTTATTATGAAAATTAATTTGTTATTAATAAAGAAAAGCAAATAAATCTTTCTAAAATGAATGAACCTGGAGTAATATGGTAGAAAATGACTTAGAAGAAAAGTCTTGTGCTAGTTAATAAAGGTTCATTGTTGTTTTTGTTTAGTTTTATTTATTTATTTATTTTTAATGAGAGCAATAATTTAAATTTTGTTTTGGTGTAGTTAAAGGATGCTGTGATAATGATGTGTTTTGATGTGTTTTCTTACACATACAACTGTAGCACTACCAATAATATATGGTAAGTAGATGGTATGGTAAGTAATAGAGAATCCTGATGACCACTTAGAATTCTATTTCTATAGTCCAGGTGAAATCATTCTGGATACATTGTGAAGATATGTCCAAGAAAATATACTGATGTAGAGTATAGCAGAAGGATAAAAGGCAAAGTCAAAAATTACAACAAAATTTAATTGGTGCAATGGTGTCAATCAAATGACTTTTACTGAGGAGGTTACCACTTGTACACAAGTTGGAAGATAATCAACAAATATTTTTTTAATAAAGTTTGAAATTTGTTTTAGACCATCAAGAGATGATTTTTAGTGATCCTCTGAAAATAAACTTGGGTATGGATGCATATTTATATTATACACACACACACACACACACACACACACACACACACACACACACATATATATATAACTATAGACATTAGGGAAGTATTAAGCACTGAAGATAAACAATTTAAGCCACATGCATGTAGAAATTATAGATGGACACATTTGTACAGATTATAATGCTAACTGCTAAATAAATAATTATTTTTACATTTATAGAATATGATATCTCTAACATTTCTAACTAGAAAATAACTACATGTGCTATCATTGTGATATTTTTGTTCTGAGGGAAATTCTGTGATACCCACATGTAACTAACATTTGTTAATATTTTTGTACATGCTTAACTGTTTTACCTAACTGCTGATATCAGAGGCTAGAAGCTATGTTCTTCGGTCTGCTTATAATCATGAAACCTGGCTTAAAAAATTATTTCAACTGTTAGTGGTGCTGAAAGAATTTTTACTCTCTTAACAGATTTCTACTGTTGAATTTAAACCATTGAAAATATGCTTCTCTGAACACTGAGTATTCTCCACATTCTTACACAATACTTTGATCTTCTGTAGTTTCAATTTTAAGTCCAATGACTTCCCTGGAAAGTCACTGTGGACCTATTAGATGGGACATCAAATGCTTTATTTGTTTCTTGGATCTCCACCATAAAAATAAATTTATGTTATGTTGTCTCTCTTAATATTGAAGTAATTTTCTTTTATAGTGTACAAAGCAGCGTAAGCAGCTCTCTTCAAATCTTTTTCAGGATGGTGTTTTATTTGAGTAAGGGAATTAAATCAGGAGCAAGCTAATGAAAAATAAATACTGTATGTCATATTGATAGTTGTCTATTTCCCATTCATATATAAAGTATATGTGTCTTTCTTTTTATCTATATTGTGCCTATAAAATGAGATTTCTCTATAATTTAAGATGTCTACTAACCTTAATGATAATCAGTTAAAGATATATGGAATTTATTACAATTTTTAATTGCTATAGAGCTGTGATGGCAAACCTTTTTATAAAAACTGCCCACTTTTGTAGTGCTGGTCAACCTGGTCCCTCCCGCCCACTAGTGGGTGTTCCAGCTTCCATGGTGGGTGGTAGTGGAACAACCTATCTGTTCTTATCTACCCCTCTCTCTGACTTTCTCTGTCTCTGTAAAACAAAACAAAACAAAACAAAATCTTGGTTAGAATTTGATTTTGTTTATTTCTTGTGACAGAGACAGAAGAGAGACAGAGAGAGAGAGAGGGCAGATAAAGACAGACATAAAGGGAGAAAGATAAGAAACATCAATTCTTTGTGTGGCACCTTAATTGTTCATTGATTGCTTTCTCATATGTGCTTTGACCAGGGTGCTACAGCAGACTGAGTGATCCTTTGCTTGAGCCAGTAACCTTGTGTTTTAGCTGGAGATCTGTGCTCAAACCAGATGAGCCCATGCTCAAGCCAGTGACCTCGGAGTTTTGAACCTGGGTCCTCTGCATCCCTGTCTGATGCTCTACCCACTGCACCACTGCTTGGTCAGACTAGAACTTGGTATTAAATAACCAGATGAGGTCATGGTCAGTTGCTTTAGTGGTAGAGTGTCAACCCAGAGCATGGATGTCCTGGGTTTGATTCCTGGCCAGGGCACATAGGAGAAGCTTCCTTCTGCTTCTCCACTCTTCCTCCTCTGCTTTCTCTCTACCTCTCTTTCCCTACTGTAGCCAAGACTCAATTGGAGCAAAGTTGACACAGGCGCAGAGAATGGCTCCATGGCTTCTGCTTCAGGCTCTAGAGTGGCTCCAGTTGCAATGGAGCAATGCCCCTGATAAGCAGATCATTGCTCCCTAGTGGGCTTGCTAGGTGAATCCTGGTTGGGTGCATGTGGGAGTCTGTCTCTCTTCCTCCCTGCTTCTCACTTCAGAAAAATACCCCAAAATTAATTAAATAATTAATTAAATAACCAGATTAATATGTTCTCAAATTATCTAAATGTAAATACTGTCTTTTATTGGATTTTGTGGTATTTTTCAGGATCCAATTGGTCACAGTTTGAAACTCTCATGATTATACAGTATTAATTAATGTGGCTCCCTAAAATAAAAGAAAAACTCATTTTATGTTTAATAAAGTGATCATATATATTATAACAACAACAAAATAATTTAAATTATTTCTAGAATTTAACCTATACACACAATAATTGATTTAAATACTGTCATATAGGCTATACATCTTATAATAACATTTATTAAATTAAAAGCATTCATTATTTGTATAAGCTAATGTTTATTTTCAAAGAAGAAAATACATTTATTTTAACAAAGCACATTTATGTTTCTCCATTTAATATGTGATAGAGTTTGATTAATTAACCTTTTTATATTTTGAGGTAGATATTAGGGAACTTGAATTTTAGTCTATCTTGCCCCCTTGTTTTAGGTCTTTTTAATATGGTATTATAAATCTGAAAAGATTTTAGTTTTCTAACATGGCTTCTAAGATATGCTATTTTCATATACCTTGATTCTAAACATATGGATTTATCATGGCAAGTCCTTTTAACATTTTCTAACAATATCTTAAGTTGTGGAACATAACAATAATTTGCTGCTAAAAAAATGCTAACTTTCTAGCATGAGTATGTAATAAGAATTTTATTTTCTGTGACTTCTTCCATAATTTTTTAATGTGGTTATAATGGGTCAGTTCATTTGAATGATAATATACTTAAAATCCAGTAAAACTTTTTTCTTATCAAAGAAACCCTAAAATATTCTCTTTCCATTTTTTTTTTTTTTTTTTGCCCATGTAATGATGGCCTTTTGAAATTCTTTATTTCCCCAAAAGCAATGGTTCATGTGATCCAAATAATAACATTTGTTCAGTTCATGTTGACAGTGATTAAATTCAGTGTTAGGGTACTAAGATCTGTTATAATTATAAGGACTTAGCTTATAGAGGAATTAGAAATGTACAAAAACAAATAATTTAGGTTCAAAGTACATATTTTTATAGGAGTATTTTCTAATGGGCTACCAGTTGAGTAATTATCCTATTATTCAAGTTTTATCCTGTAGATTAGAAATGTATACATGTGAAGCTATTCAGTCCCATATATTTGACTTTGATCTAGGCACAATCTATTCAAATATATATGAGCAATTAATACATATCCTACATAATCAATAGCTTGAGTGATTTTAAATCTTCATTGTACATTAAACCAAGTTACTTTTTCTTTGGCTCTCATACCCGTATTAACATTATAAATCCAAATAATCTTAGAGATGAATAAACATTTACTGGTAAACACTTTCATAAAGTAAATCAAATTCAAAATGTTAAATTTCACCTGTTTGGATATTGATTATTATTAGACCATTATAAAACATAGAATTAGATGTATCTAACTTCAAATAACTTTATTATACAGGGCGATGATCTGCCCATCTGGGGCCACTGCTCCATTGCTCAGCAATCAAGCTAATTTAGGACTGAGGTGTGGCCATAGAGCCATCTCCTTTACAGGGCCAACTCACCAGAGCTAGTCAAGGCATGGTTACTGGAGAGGAAGGAGAGAGACAGAGAGATGGGGGGGAGAAGTGGAGAAACATATGGTCACTTCTCCTGTGTGCCCTGACTGGGAAATGAATCCAGGACTTCTACACACCAGGCCGATGCTCTACTGCTAAGCCAACCAGCCAAGACTATTCTTTGAATATTAAGAAAGCAATTGATGACACATTAATGATTTTGAGCCTTGAATAAAATTAAATCATGTGCACATTCAGGTAGCTGACATTAGAAATGTTTTAATTTATTTAAAATAACTTTCTCAATATAATTATAAAAATCTTAAAAATATTTATGATATATTCATATCTTTAATAATAGCATGTTAAGTTGCTTGGGTTAATAAAAACAAAAGAAATATTGTATTAAATCTAAAATAGCAGACATTGGAAATGATTAATAATCTGAAAAATATAGAAATCTGGGTCAATTTTTACATTAAAGAGAAGAAAGGTAGAAAACTGGTCACTAAAACTGATTTTGCCCTCATCAACTTTACCTATATTCTAGTCCATTCTACTTTGCTTTCTTGGTTGAAGTAGACCACAAAAGACACAGATCACAGCCAGAGTCTTGTCATTTTTTTCCTACCTTGAACTGCTATCTGGTCACTGATATAATTCAAATACAGTAATTTAACAACTAGTTTTCTGCCCTAATAACCAATTAAGTATAAAAAAATATATACCAAAAGGTAGTTTATTATTTCATGCATTTACTACTTTAAGAATAATAAAAGAGGAACACAAAACTAGATTTATGGGTGTTTTAAAATATTAATGAAAAACTATTAAATAATACCTGACAAAAAACACAAAACAGTTAGTTAGTTAAGATATATCTTTATTGTTTCTTGATTGGCATCCTCACTTGCAATTTTTTTCACCTTTGGATGTAATGAACATCACTACTGGTACTTAGAATACGCTGTTGCCCAGATGGACATTAAAAAAGAGTAAGGAATGTAAATTTGTGATTTTCACATTGAGTGGCTTCCCAGGCGCCCACCTTAGAGAGAATCCTGATTACAAGTGCCATTTTAACAACCAGTTTGCTGAACTAACAAAAAATTAAGTGTCAGTTCTGCCCAATCAATGCAAACCTACTGAATCCCACCACTGAACTGAGGCCTTCGTCAGCATCCTAGGTCAATGAGCAATCCACTGCGCCACCGCCAGTCAGGCTGTACCTAATTTTTTAAAGGTTAATATTGTCTAAAACACTACTACTGCCTTACAATTCATAATTCTTTCTCAGATTAATCATAATCCACAATTTTGGAATATAAACCTCTTATTAAATGCAAATCATTGCACACTTTTATGTAAAACTCTAATTTGAAAGTATACGAGATGCAGATACTCACAAGAAAGCACACAATATTTATTTAAAGTCACCTGATTAATTTTCACTAATTCTCCCTATTTGATGTATATTTGAAGGAAAAATCTAAAAACAAAAATGGAAATAAATATGATGTGTCAAGGTAAACTGGCAAAAATCAGGATATCTAAGAGAGACAGGCAGATCTAACAAGACCAACAAAATTTTAATAAATGAAAAGAAATCTTATTAGTAAGAGTGGACATCTCTTGGCTTTGAGTATGCAGATAGGGCAGAAGTATCCTTAATAATTCTTGTGATTCATGAAAATTAAACTAGCTACCTGTCTTCTCTTGACAACATTTAGAAAAAGGAGATATAGCAAAGAATATCTGTTTACAGATTATTTCTGCCTGTTTCTATATTTATTTTATTTTATCTGTAAACAAATTTCTTCAGATAGTTTACTACAGCATGTAATTAGAAAAAAAACAATTTGGTGATTTGTTGAGATCAAGAATAGATATTTTCAGCTGAGTACACCAAGATTGCATGGTATATCTAGCTTCTGCAACATGCATTTTTATGGTAAAATGCCTTTACTGTTGTAATTTTTCTGCTTTATTTAAATATCTCATAATTAATTCAATAGCAAAATCTATTTAATCATTAGTAACAAAATTATATTTTTATTATTTAATAACATATAGTCTGAGGTAAGTAAATATGGCTGGAACCTAAGTCATCATACTATCATTTTATATCAAAAATAATTTTTGATATTGTGATGTAGCTTTTTTTAATAGACAAAGTAAAAAACAAACAAAAATCCCCATGTTTTTATGTCATCTTCAAGAAACTATTGGAATTTTTCATTCTTATATAATTTCAGTCTTCTGTAGAAGATTATAATATGACGTAAACCTCTTTGACTACAATCTAATTCAAGTTTAACATTTAGTATATATCTCAGCTACATAGCACAATAGAGTTTATGACAACTTTTTTTTCTTTAAAGATTGATTGATTGGTTGCTTGATTGATTTTAGAGAGAAGAGAGAGAGAGAGAGAAAGAAGAAGGGGTAAAGTGCGGGAAGCATCAATTTGTAGTAGTAGCTTCTTATATGTACCTTGAACAGGTAAGCCAGGGTTTTGAACCAACAACCTCAGCATTCCAGGTCAATGCTTTATCCACTGTGCCACCACATATCAAGCCAACCTTTCTTACTTAAAAAAAATTGTCAAATGTTGACACATGTAATACAGATGTAAATTTACCTGAAGTCAATAGGTACTATCCTATGCTTCAGTTTACAGTCATTTCATTTCTTCTTATTTTTTTTAAATAGCTTCATATTTTTTGATTATTAGTCACAAAATTAAAGGGAAAAACGTGGACTCAGATATCTAGGCTCAAAGCTTTGTCTGTAATTGAACATGACATTTCTCTATTTTTCTATTTTTAATTTTGTGCTGAAATCTAACAAATATACAG
The DNA here is from genome assembly GCF_036850995.1 of Saccopteryx leptura. Classification (NCBI taxonomy): domain Eukaryota; kingdom Metazoa; phylum Chordata; class Mammalia; order Chiroptera; family Emballonuridae; genus Saccopteryx; species Saccopteryx leptura. The sequence goes on along the minus strand of NC_089506.1, from coordinate 66,429,274 downwards.
AAAATCGCACATATAGTCATGGTCTACTCACTAGATTTACACAAACAGAATACCCCAGTGTAGCCAGTACCCAGATCAGTAAAGAAAACACTGCTAGCAACACCTTGCTCTCACATTGCCCCACTCAGCTGCTACACTCTCCCTAAAGGGGACCATTACTGAATTGTGACATCACGGAATTGTCTTGCCTGTTTTTCTATTTTATATAAAAGTCATATATTTCTAATAACTTATATGTGCCTTCTTTTACTCAAATCAACACTATATTTGAGAGATTTATCCTCACTGAATATAGATTAGACCATTCAGTCTCACCACTTTATAATTTATTATATGACTATATGACAGTTTACTTACCTGTTTTAATGTTGATGGATATTAAGAGCTTTTTCAATTTTTGACTTTTATTAGAATTGCTTTTGCATGTGGCTTTCCAGTTTTCCCAACACCATTTGTTGAAAAGGCTTTCTTTTCTCCATTGTGTGTTGTTGGCCCCTTTATCAAAAATTATTTGACCATATATATGTGGTTTTATTTCTGGGCTTTCTATTCTGTTCCATTGGTCTGAGAGTCTATTTTTCTGCCAATACCATGCTGTTTTGATTGTCGTGGCCCTATAATATAGTTTGAAATCAGGTATTGTAATGCCCCCAGCTTCATTCTTTTTCCTTAGGGTTGCTTTGGCTATTCGGGGTTTTTTATAGTTCCATATAAATCTGATGATTTTTTGTTCCATTTCTTTAAAAACTCTCATCCACTGTTGGTGGGACTGTAAAGTAGTACAACCATTATGGAGGAAAGTATGGTGGTTCCTCAAAAAACTGCAAATAGAACTACCTTATGACCCAGCAATCCCTCTACTGGGTATATACCCCAAAACCTCAGAAACATTGATACATAAAGACACATGTAGCCCCATGTTCATTGCAGCACTGTTCACAGTGGCCAAGACATGGAAACAACCAAAAAACCCTTCAATAGAAGACTGGATAAAGAAGATGTGGCACATATACACTATGGAATACTACTCAGCCATAAGAAATGATGACTTCGGATCATTTACAACAAAATGGTGGGATCTTGATAACATTATACGGAGTGAAATAAGTAAATCAGAAAAAACCAAGAACTACATGATTCCATACATTGGTGGAACATAAAAACGAAACTAAGAGACATGGACAAGAGTGTGGTGGTTACCAGGGGTGGGGGGAGGGAGGACACGGAAGGGAAGGAGGGAGAGGGTTAGGGGGAGGGGGAGGGCACAAAGAAAACTAGATAGAGGGTGACGGAGGACATTCTGACTCTGGGCAATGGGTATGCAACATAATTGAATGACAAGATAAACTAGACATGTTTTCTTTGAATATATGTACCCTGATTTATTAATGTCACCCCATTAACATTAATAAAAATTTATTTAAATTAAAAAAAAAAGAATTGCTATGAGCATTTTGCACCTTCTATTGTTGAGTATTCAAACACTCTTTTGCAAATAATTTGCGAAGAACAGTGATTTTGGGGTTAGAAAATGCATATATTCAATTTTTTAAGGTGTTTGTACCAATTTACACTCCCACTGGTAGTATGTAAGAGTTCTGGTAGGTTTGCATATTGAGAAACACTTGATATTTTCAGCCCTAATTCTTCTCTGGATGGAACAGTAATGGTACTTTATTTTGATTAAATTTATGATTTCCTGATGACTGATTTTCAGTTGTTTAATGGTCATTGAGATATTATCTTTTTTGAAGTGTCTATTAATGTCTTCTGTGATTTGTTATTATGCTGTTGTATGTGTGAGTGTGCATGTGTACCAGTGTGTGTAATATCATAGATATAATTTGCAAATATCTTTCCCCATTTTGCAGAATGAGTTATCATTCTATTATTCAAGTATTTTAATGAATACAGATTTTCATTATAATATAGTGCATTGACTTCAAAGACTATACAATTTGCACTGCTCTGCAGGGCCACTCTTCCAATGTACAAAGGTACTTTTAAAAATCTGGATCTCTTTGGAATCTTGAATCTATTTTATCGTTTTAATTGTCTATCCTTGTGCTTATAATGCACTGATTAATTACAATAACTTTATATTAATTTTAAATTAATTATAAGTTAATTAAAAATTCATATGAATGTTTTCAAAATGTTTCCCTACCTTTTCTGTCCATATAAATTCTATTATCAGTTTTTGCATTTTCTTTCTTACATACATACAAATTGTACATAGTGTTATATATTTGCATGTGTGTGTGTGTGTGTGTGTGTGTGTGTGTGTGTGTATCCACATACAGGGATTGACAAAAGTAGGTTTACAGTTGTGAGTACATAAAACATGGAGTTTGTTCTTATATTATTATTTATTTTTGTAGTATACATTTTTCCACACAAAGAACACTAAGCCTACTTTTCTCACCCCATATATGTATATATTCAATCACACACATGTGCATACACATATATACCTCACACATCAATTGAAAACACATCTGGAATTTTGAAGAATTTCCTTCCAGGCTCATTCAGGTTGTTGTCAAAAGTCCTTTTTTTGCAGCTTCATGACTTAGGGTTCTGGCTTTTGCCTCCTGTCTCCCAAAATCTTTCCTTAGGTCCTAAAGGCTTCTGCAGGTTCTTGTCATATGGGCTTCCTTGACTTGGCTGCTTTCTCTATCAAGCTAGCACAAATTATTTACTGCACGCTGGTAAGAAGTGTTGTGTATAATGAAATAAAATCATGAGAGAGAGCTATTCTACTGATGGGTAGTGCAACCTAATCACAGGAGTAACTTCTCTCAGCTTTGTTATATTCTATCTTTTAAAAGCAAGTACAGCCCCTACAGGAAAGGGAGAAGGGTCACACACAGCCATGTGCTTCAGGAAGTGGAATAGTCATTGGGAGCATTGGGAGGGCATCACCTTAGAATCTGTCCATTAGAAACTTTAAGGAAAAAAAAGTGAAAATTTTAGAGAGTAAAGAGAAATTTGCATTTATTGTCAAATGGGTTTATATCCACAATATATAACTATGGCCACCCTTTAAAAGAATAACAAAAAGCCAAAGATCCTAAGAATATAATGGACAGAAGTGTAAAACAAGTATCACAAAAATAAAAATTAAATAAAATAGATATATGAAAGATAATCAACATAGCACATATTATGAAAGTGAGATTAAAATCACAATGGAAATGTGCTATGTCAAAACAAGAAGGGATAAAAATAATTAGTTGCAAGAATATGAAATGATGAGAATACTCAAATTCTGCTGATGACAGTAAAAATTTGCACAACTACTTTGAGTTCAGGTAACTGATCATAACACTAATAATTTGTATGCAGATGTTTAGTTATATTATTGTCCTATAAGATTGGACACTAGTCAATCTTCAATAGTAATTTAGATAAATGCGTTGCATTAAATTTACAAATATAATTATAAATGACAGAAAATAAGTGGAACATTGCTACATGCAACAGCATAATATTAACTAAAACACACCAGAAACAGAAAAGTAGATTCTATATCAGGGGTCAGGAAACTTTTTGGCTGAGAGAGCCATGAACACCACATATTTTAAAATGTAATTCCATGAGAGCCATACAACGACCCGTGTACATTACGCATTATCCAATAAAAATTTGGTGTTGTTCCAGAGGACAGCTGTGATTGGCTCCATTTGCCTGCAACCATGAACATAAGTGGTAGGAAATGAATGGATTGTAATACATGAGAATGTTTTATATTTGAAATTCTGAAGTCACCAGCTTAAATGTGGCATCATAGATATGACCCTATGGTCGCTGGCTGGAGCCCAAAGGTCCTGGCTTGAAACTCAAGGTTGTCGGCTTCAGCTCCAGGTCCCTGTCATGAGCATGGGGTCACTGGCTCTCCCGGAGATCCTTGGTCAAGGCACATATATGAAGTCAATCAATGAACAACGAGGTGTCACAACTTTGAGTTGATGCTTTTCATCTCTCTCTCTTCCTGTCTGTCTGTCCCTGTCTCTCTCTCAATAAAGATAATAATAATTTGTGCACCTTTATTTATGTTTGTTATACTTTAAAATTGTTTCAAAAAACTGTAATACAAAGTTATGCCCTCAAAGTATTGAAATTTTATTTTAAGTTATGACTAAACTATAAAGAAAAAACAATTTTCAGGAATCTAACATTGTAAATGTGTTAATGGAGGTGGCATCTGTTTAATTAAAACATTTTTTTTATTTATAGATTTCAAAGAACAAGAGAGATAGAGAGAGATTTGTTGTTCCACATGTTTATACATTCATTGTTTGATTCTTGTATGTGCCTGGTGGGGAATCAAACCTTCAACCTTGGCATCTAGATGGTGCTCTACCAACTGAGTATCTGGCCAGGGAGCATCTGTTTAATTTATAGAAATAACATATATTTTATTGGGAAAATAAGTCCATAAATTAATTTAGAAAATATATTTGTGTCTTTTCAAAAGTACTCTAAACTATCTCACTACATAAAAGCTATCCATATATTTTTCTTCCAGGTAGTGAATGTTATTTATTACCTTATGGACCTGATATGCTTTTTTAATTAAACAAATTATACTCAAAGTAAGTATTGAAGACAAAAGTACAATTAATTAATTTTTGAAGCAAAGAGTTTAAAAAGATGTGAAATTTACATTGAATGAAACTTACATAGAATGAGTAAATATGTTTGCTTTGTCTCATAAAATAAATTTAATTATTTAAAATATTAATTTCCATAAAACTGACAATTTAAATATTATAAAAATATTTTTCCATCAGATTTTATAAGAATTTTTTAGTAAAAATATAAAAACATTTTTGTATAACATGTCATAGCTGTAAAAATGTAATAATAAAATGCACTATGTGCCTTATCAGGCAATTGCACAATAGATAAAGCATTGAACTGGGATGTGGAGGACCCACGTTCAAAACCCTGAAGTCGCTGGCTTGAGTGGAGGCTTATCTGGCTTGAGCACAGGATCAACATCATGAGCACAGGGTCACTGGCTTGAGCAAGGGGTCACTCGGTCTGCTGCAGCTCCCCGGTCAAGGCACATATGAAAAAACAGTCAATGAACAACTAAGATGTTGCAATGAAGAATTGATGCTTCTCGGCCCTGGCCGGTTGGCTCAGTGGTAGAGTGTCGGCCTGGCGTGCAGTAGTCCCGGGTTCGATTCTTGGCCAGGGCACACAGGAGAAGTGCCCATTTGCTTCTCCACCCCTCCCCCTCTCCTTCCTCTCTGTCTCTCTCTTCCCCTCCAGCAGCCTGGGCTCCATTGGAGCAAGGTTGGCTCGGGCAATGGGGGTGGCTCTAAGGCCTCTGCCTCAGGTGCTAGAATGGCTCTGGATGCAACAGAGCGACGCCCCGGATGGGCAGAGCATCGCCCTCTGGTGGGCATGCCGGGTAGATCCTGGTCAGGCGCATGCGGGAGTCTGTCTGACTGCCTCCCCGTTTCCAACTTCAGAAAAATACAAAAAAAAAGAATTGATGCTTCTCATCTCTCCCCCTTCCTATCTGCTCCTCTCTTTATTTCTCTCTCTGTCACAAAAAAATGCACTATGTTTAATAACTTAATGCCAGAGTTTTAAAATAAGATTTATATGAATTTCAAATTTTTTCCAGATATTTCAGAAAGACAAATAGAAAAACTGGTTAATGTATATTGTGATTTAATTTCAAAATTAACATGTATTGAATTTTGATTAACTTTCCTTTTTATATATACTGACTAAATTAATCTTCATGGAAACTCTATTTATTAGATGTTATTGTCCACACTGATGTAGATACTGAGGCTTAAGAAAATTAAATAACTTTTCCCAACTTACACAATTTGGGAATAAAACTGTTCTCTAAATCCAAGCTACCTGACAGTAAATCAATAATGTTAATCATTCTACAACTTTCTCAGCTGGTAGACATCCTTGATTATATCTTTTTTTCATGCCTTGTTTTTCTAGACTTTTGAGAGATTCTCAAAATATTTGCTACTCATGTATATTGCATATAAATTAATGACTTTAATGCATGGCAAATAGTGTTGTACATAAAATTTGTCATACACATTACTATATGAAGACAGCTCAAATTTAACTGTCTGGTTTATATGAATCCAAACCTTAAACCAAATTCAAAGACCTCTCCTAAAGGAAAAAGAAAGAAAACATAAAAAAAATTCCATCATTCACTCTCAATTATAATTCTTGAATGGCAACAACGCTGGACTAAAAGACAAGATTTAGCAGCAATACTCAGCAAGATGAGATGCAGTCCTCACCATATCGTAGTTAATACTTTAGTTAAAATTTATGTTAATTGTTACTTTCACACATTAATAATTAATAACTGCATTTTGATACTTAGAATATAAAAACATTACAAGTAATATTTTAATCCCCTTTTAACTACCAATATATGTATTTTGAACATACATAAAATGTTTACATGTATTTATATATACTGTGTGTGTGTGTGTATTTATTAAATCTTTCAAAAGTAAAGAAAACATCATTTTGGGCCTGACCAGGTGGTGGCGCAGTGGATAGAGCATCGGACTGGGATGTGGAGGACCCAGGTTCAAGACCCCGAGGTTGCCAGCTTGAGCATGAGCTCATCTGGTTTGAGCAAGGCTCATCAGCTTGAGCCCAAGGTCACTGACTTCCAGGTCCCCCCAGTCAAGGCACATATGAGAAAGCAATCAATGAACAACTAAGGAACCACAACAAAGAATTGATGTTTCTCATCTCTCTCCCTTCCTGTCTGTCTGTCCCTCTCTCAAACTCTCCCTGTCTGCCAAAAAAAACAAAAACAAAAACATCATTTTGGGTGCTTTTTTACATGAGTGGTATCATAATTTGAAGATAATTTTATAAATTGATTTATTTTTAATATCTGCTCAATCTAAACATTGAGTATACATATTTTCACCAACCATGTAAAATAATTTTGGGGAATTTACACATTTGTATTTTATACATATTATATTTTACACATTTATAAAATGTTTTACCACTTAATAATATATACTGAGGTTTACAATTTATTTTTTAACACAAATATAGATTTTTGGTTTTAGTTGAGAAGGTTAATAAAAAACACTTGAAGTGTAGAAAAATATTACAAATATTATAGACTCATATTTTACTCAGTGCCATTTAGGGATATGTTATTTTCCTAAACACCTTGGGAATTTACTTACCATTTACCCATTATGTTAAACGTTAACAAGAGATTATAGACTGGAGTCATATAAATTGGGAAAATTATCAGGTGTTTTCCAGTTCATGTGAAAATAATTTATGAGAGAAATATTTCTAAGACTTAGATAATTAGTAATCACTCTTTCTCAATAACATAAGAAGTGGAAGGAAATTGATTTTGCAAGATTGTCTAATCCTCTTCAACCATTTCTTCACCTTAACTCCATGTTTCCATAGTCTAAATCTTTCAAATATTATTTTTTCTCCACTTCATAAATCTGAATAAAAATATATTTCTTCAAAGGAAGAGACATGCGTTATGAAATTTGGCATCAACTGATTTGGCTGTTCTTCCATTTGGAGTGTGGCCTTTAATAACTGGTTAGAGAGAACAAGTTATGATTGATTTGGAAAAAGTTGTATTGTAACTGATTTATTGATTCAATAAGCACTTCTATGTAATTTCTATAAACAGTATTCATAGCCATTAATTTGAAATTATTTTGGGTCATGTGAATTATTCAAGAGAGAAATCTGGTGTAAGGCTGAGAACACATAAAGCACTAATTTCAAACCTTATTACTGATGTGATTTATGAAAAGCAACATTGAATCTGGCACACAGAAGAAAAACTCAAATGTTAATTAATCTAAAAATAATGCAACATATCCTATAATATTATTTAAATAAAAATAAAGAGTTAATCCAAAATCAGAATTAGACAAACAAATAAACTGTCTCCACAAGATCCCTACCGTGGATAATGGGAAGAAACTTTTTAGACATATTCAGTGGTGGTGTCACTGGGCTCTTAAATTAATAGATGCTGAAGATAATTTTAAACGATTAATTTTTTCATGGGCTTATATAGCGATATTTTTCTAAAAAGTATGTTAGCAATACAAATAAGAAGTATGTTTATACCAGAATAAATGAGTCTGACTAGGCAGTGGTGCAGTGGATAGAGTGTCGGACTGGGATGTGAAGGACCCAGGTTTGAGACCCCGAGGTCACTAGCTTGAGTGTGGGCTCATCTGGTTGAGCAAGGCTTACCAGCTTGAGCCCAAGGTCACTGGCTTGAACAAGTGGTCACTCGGTCTGCTGTAGCCTCCTGGTCAAGGCACATATGAGAAATCAATCAATGAACAACTAAGGAGCCACAATGAAGAATTGATGTTTCTCATCCCTCTCCCTTCCTGTCTGTCTGTCCCTGTCTGTCCCTCTCTCTGACTTTCTCTGTCTCTGCCACACACACACACACACACACACACACACACACACACAGAAAAGAAAAGATTAAATGATAATTTACAGATATGTAAAAAAGAGTGAAGGGACAGAGTCAAATTATTATACAATCAATTTATGTACATAGAATATTAAAACCTATTGATTCAAAAATTACTTCAGCCTTAACAGGCGGTGGTACAGTGGATAGAGCGTCGGACTGGGTTGTGGAGGACCCAGGTTCGAGACCCCAAGATTGCCAGCTTGAGCATGGGCTCATCTGGTTTGAGCAAGGCTCACCAGCTTGAGCCCAAAGTCACTGGCTTGAGCAAGGGGTCACTCAGTCTGCTGTAGACCACCCCCTTCTATCAAGGCACATATGAGAGAGTAATCAATGAACAACTAAGGAGCCGCAATGAATAACTGATGTTTCTCATCTCTCACCCTTCCTGTCTGTCTCTCTCTCTGACTCTCTCTGTCTCAGCCACAAAAAAAAAAAAAAAAAAAAAAAAAAAAAAAGTCGAACTAATTTAGCATAAAAGAAAATTACTTATTACTTCAAATTTCCTCATTTGGAACATAAGAGATAGTATATTATTGTCATTCACATGAAAAGATTGTCTATAAATAGAATAGTGATGTCATTAAGGTCTCTATGACAAGAACCAATTTAATAAATTAATTGAGACACAAATATGGATTTTGAGTAAAAAATATTTTGCAATATACAAATAAGCTACATTGTAATAAAACTATAGGTCTCACGTGTTTTACTTTTTTAAAATTAATTATGATTTAAGAACTAAAATTAATTTAACCCTATTTCTCCAGAACATTTTGATCTGCATTAAGTTTATTCTTCAATGAAGTTACATTAGATGACATTTTGATCTACTCTAGATTACATATTTGCTATTATTTTGATAACTAGGGAAAAATCACTAGTGCTATATTTTTTCTAACAAATTCTGTCAGTAAGTAAATTAGAGATCACTATTTTTGTTTCCTTTAAAATGTGTTATTAACACTTCAGCTAATGACCTTCTCATTTGGATATTATTATTCAGTTTAAGGAGAAAAATTAGCTTAGTATAGTGATAGAATTTTTTAATTTTTTTAATTTTCAAGCTATTTTTCTTAAGAATGGCCAGAAAACTGAATAAAATGTACATTTAAGATAATTCATATCCTTAACTATATATATATGTGCCACAATACCATGGAGATTTTTTAAACAAAATTGTAGCAAAGGGTTTTGCGATAATTCTTCCATTTTCTTTTCCTCTATTGTATAACTGTTCAACTTATTATCAACAGGTTAACAAAAGTCAAATAAATAAGAATCTGATGTTCTGAAGAAGGCCTTTAGAAAGAAACTAGAGGTTCTGCAGCTTCAGCTGAAAGATGTAGCTCTAACCTTTTACAGTGATCTGTTACTGCATTTGGACTGTCAAGATAGTGGTAGCAGCCAGGAACATCTTTACCATCTGGGCTTGGCAACCATTCTATAGCGTGACTGCCAAAGGAGAAACAGCTTCTTTTAGTACACACCTCAGTGCCATTTGCCTACATTTTAACACATAAGGTTACATTACAGAGGGCTTAGCAACAGAGTATTGGGCATGTTGAAAATATGAGTGGGCCAGTTCAAGATCTCCATGTTAGAAAAAATATTTTCTATCTGAATACCTCTTGGCATAATCTATTTGTTAAACTCTATAGATTTACCTAAATCTTATCCTGTGGCTTGACAAAAATGGTCTCTTCTGAAATGTCATGAATAAAAATTAAAATTAAAATAAATAAAAAATATTCTCAATTCAACAATTTCCATAAATTTGGGTAGTGGGTGGTAGGGGTTAATTTCACAATAACCACACACAATTAAATATACTGATGATGTTTTTGTATAGAATTATAAACTTCACAGTTGTATGATTTTATTAACCAATGTCACCCCAATAAATGCAATAAAATTTGTAAAAATTTACAAAAGCTTTGTATTACATTTTAAAAATATTTATTAGAGAAAGAAGTGCTTCAGAATTAAAGAAAGTATAGGATAAGAAAATAGGAGACATTGTACAGTATTTTGTGTGCTGAAGGAATTAGAAGCCTAAGTAATAGTAATTAGCTGGATTTGACTGATGCACTACATATGGTTAGGAGGAGAGCTGGAATTAACACAGACAAGCTGAAGCAATTTTATACACTGTGCTTATTATCTGGTTTAGTAAATGTATATAATTAGATAAAAAATGGAGTAATAAATCAATACATTAAGAAGAGAAGAAAAGTATATTAGGAGCACTTCAAGAAGATTGAGACATATATATGTACATGTAAGGTAAATTGAGGAAAGATATTGAATACTGGTAGACATTACTAGAGATGAAGGTAGTGATAATGAGGGCTTGCACTAAAGTGGTGGTTCTGGGAATAAGATGGACTCAAGATAAGTTCAGTTTTGTAAATAGAATAATACTGAGTTTGAGGTCTGTCTTTTCCTAGCAATATCTCTAAACACTAATAAAATTTTATATATATATATATATATATATATATATATATATATATATATATATATATATGTGTGTGTGTGTGTGTGTGTGTGTGTGTGTGTATACACCTGATATTTTTTAGAGTTAACAGAATAGAAGAAAATAGAAGAGACTGTTTTTGATTCTCTTTAAGCATCTCATTTTCTCTCCTGTGTTTCATTGAACATATTTGTACTCTGATCTCTCTTAACTTTCTTCAGTATTTCAGATCACCTTTTATCTGGAACATAAAGCAAACTGTTTTAAGATAGATAACTTTGGGGAAATAGTGCTTTTATAATTTGCACTCTTTTGTTTCCTGGAAAGAAACATCAATCTTCAATTTCTGACACTGAAATGCGGGTGAATTAACTTCTATATTGACAAATACAGAGAGGCAAGTCAAGACAGATGAATATCTAAAGGGAATCTGTGACAGATATAACAACTTGTCTGTATTACTCCACTGCATTATTTAATGAATGAGCTATCATGCTTATTAATTGTGACACCCAATTTTCTTATTAGATGTTTCTTATGAAAAATGTAAAGTTATTGACAGAGTTCAGGGTACATATCAAGTGCTTAAAAAATTATTGGCTATTATAACCATTTGAATTCTATCTGTTATTGTTAGAGTCAATCCCCTTGACTAAGTTTTTCCAAATATGAAATAACTATGTTCTTTCCACTTCAATTTATTTGGTCTCATAACCCTGAAGCTATTTCCCTAAGAATTTTGAAAAATGAAATTCAAATTTAAATACCCATATACCAATTATAGAAAAAAAAACACTTAAGAGAGTTGTATAAAGAAAACTAAATACCCATACACCAATTATAAAAAAAACACTTAAAAGAGTTGTATAAAGAAAACTCAGAGGAGATATTGGTTATGAAAGTATTTGCACAGACAGTGGTAGAAGTGGATAGATAATATTGTTAGGGAAATACAGCAATAAGCAAAAAAAATGAGTGAATATTTGAAAACACCTAGATTAGAGTAAAAAGAATGAAGCAAATGAGAATGAGTGTTCTGGCAAAGGTAAGCCAGAAATACATAATGATTAAGGAACCTGGAATAAAAAGTAGAGTTTGTTAAGACATGCCTCAAGAGTGGACTGCAAAGTGGATATGTATTTTTTTTCGACTACTACCAGATGTCTATGAATATTTTAAGATAATTAAGAAGTGAAGATATTGTTTAAAGAGGTTTGAGAGATACAAGAAACACCTGAAGATGTGAGTTCCAAGTCACATAATTTAACCACACAGAACTTCCATGACTATTAATAAGCAAGTAATAAAAGGGACTGATCTTAACATAAGTGGGCTTTGAAACTGCAGGGTCTTTAAGGGATTTTCTTAATACTGGTGATTCTACTCAATAAGGAGATAAGCTAGAATTTTAAGATATAGCATGTTCAAAGGTGGTGATGTTTTCCAGAGAATAGAAAATTGCCTTACCTCCAGAATCTCCCTTCAGACCCTGAAAGTGTTGCCAGTCACCCCAGCCCTGGGGCGGAAAGAAAGTTGAGGTTGTAATTTGGTTTCCTGTGAAAGCAGGTTTGTCTGGCTCTGCTTCTCAGTGCTGGGTGTCATAACTGCAAGAGGTGGCTGGAAAGAGGGTATATGGAAGCTCAGGCAGCCCCTCTGCTCAGTCTGAAGTCTTCTAGAATGTGTGGGAGTAGGATGCTTCCAAGCTTGTTTTTTTTTTTTTTTTTTTTTTTTTTTTACAGAGACAGAGAGTGAGTCAGAGAGAAGGATAGACAGGGACAGACAGACAGGAATGGAGAGAGATGAGAAGCATCAATCATCAGTTTTTCGTTGCAATACCTTAGTTGTTCATTGATTGCTCTCTCATATGTGCCTTGACCGTGGGCCTTCAGCAGACCGAGTAGCCCCTTGTTGGAGCCAGCGACCTTGGGTCCAAGCTGGTGAGCTTTTGCTCAAACCAGATGAGCCCGTGCTCAAGCTGGTGACCTCGGGGGTCTCGAACCGGGGTCCTCTGCATCCCAGTCCAATGCTCTTTCCACTGCGCCACCGCCTGGTCAGGCTCCAAGCTTGTTTTAAACCACATACCTTTGAGGACCTGTCACCTCCTCTGACAAAGGGCCTACCATATCCTTTGCCTTTGGGAAAGCTGAGATTAGATGTCATGCGCACATGAAACACCAAGACTGTGCCAGCTCAACCCTAGGGCCTCAGGGCCTGTGCTTGGCTCCCTACCGTGTCTGAACTGAAGTACTCAAAGGGAGAAAGAAATGCATTCCTGTTCACACCAGAAATATTTACTATAGAACTACTGTGAATCAGACCCTATTTAAGAAACTATGTATACAATGGTAAATAATATGAACAATATGTTTTTAATGTAATTTGCATCACAGATGGGAAAGGGTTACAGAAAATAAAATAAATTGCAAAATTACAAGACAGTGTGGGTATAATAAAAATAAAAAAAAAACATGTAAAAAATGTGACCAAAAAAAAAAAAAGAGAGATTTGTATGCATAGAAGCCTTTTAAATGAATGGATGAAAAATACCTCTCAGGAATAGTGACAGTGCCTAAGGATTTGAAGCTGGGAACCAAGATAACTAGGGAGATGTTCAGGGGGAGAATTAGCAAGTGTGGAATCTGCACATGCAGTGACCCTGAACTTGGTGTTTCGGGAAATAGATGAAAGCCAATGTACTAGATAGTCACAAGAAAGAAGAAGATGGTAGAAGATTGGTGTAGTAACAATTGAACTATTAAAGAGAAGAGATAGAAGAGGTCTATAAGGGTGGAAATAATTGATGATAACATTATTGAAAAAATCAAATAGATTTTAAATCAGACTAATCTTTTGCCTGAAAGAATATGAGGGGTACTTAATTTTCTGATACAGGAGTGTTTTTGAAGTAGAGAGAAGGAATTTAAAAAGCAGTGTTTATATCTTAAACCTTTATTTCTGGCAGTACAAGAAGCAAGCTTTTAGAAAAAGGGAAATAAAGGAAGATTAATCACATAGAAAGGAAAAGTAAAGCAAATTTGAATCGATTTCTCAAAAAATAAAATAGGAAATAAGAAATTATAGATTCCCAATTACCAATTAGAAATAATTTATACATTAAATGAACATTTTAAAATTAAACTTATTAGGGTAAACTTTGTTAATAAATTATATAAATTTCAAATGTACAAATATATATCATCTGTGCATTGAAAAAACATTTATTAAGCATTTACATTTATGATCTTAAGTATGAGGTACTGGGAATATAAAGAATTAAATAATGATCCCTGCCTCAGCGGGGGTTTATAGTAGATTCCATGAACATAAAATTAAAAAAAATGTATTCAGTAAGTCATAATCACATAAATAATAATAAATATCTTTATTTCATTAACAAATCTTCAGTGTGTACACTCTAGAATTTTGTATTAATAACAGTTAGAGAATAATACATAACCATGAATTGGCCTCAGGCCTATAATTTGCTCTGTTGACAAGCATTGAAACTGATAATGCAGAGTGAATCATAAACATTATCTTGAATTAATGCAGCTGCTTGCTGTTATATGCAATTATTTCTATTCATCCCCTTCACTCAGAACTATTAAAACATGTAGAAAACATATGGAGATTTCTTGATCCTCAACATATTTATCTGTAATGCCAATAAACACAAATTTAATGTAAAGATAGATATATAGAACTAATTCTGAACTTTGAAGTATTAGAAAAATTGAATAGTATTATTTGTCAAGTAAGATAAAGTGATGAATAAATGTTAAATGTTTTGTGCATGGATATATTACTGTTTATCCTGGGCTGAGTCAATAATAAATTGTTACCCGACACCTTCTAAAGCCTCCTAATTAATTTGTTGAATTAGTTAGTGTATAATAAAGATTTTTATATTTCTCTATCAATTCATTATAATTTTGCCTTCCACTGTTCATGTTAGTAAATTATTCAAATATTTTAAAATCTTGGAAATTTCAAATAATTATGTTGCAAACAATTCTTTATCTTAATATTTTTCTTTTTGGCAGATTTCTCCTCACCATCTGTTTATCTAAAAGGGTAAGGTATAGGTGATAAATATATATATATACACATATATTTTTTTTTCAGTGAGAGTGAGAGGAAAGGAAGTAGAGACAGACTTTTGCATGTGCCCCAACCAGGATACACCTGGCAAGCCCACTAGGGGAAAATTCTCTGCCCATCTGAGGCATTGCTCCATTGTTCAGCAATTGAGCTCTTCTCAGCACCAGAGGCAGAGGCTATGGAGCCATCCTCATCACCCGGGCCAAATCGTTTCAATCAAGCCATGACTGAAGGAGGGGAAGAAAGAGAAAGAAAGAGAGAGAGAGAGAGAGAGAGAGAGAGAAGTAAGAGTGGGAGGGGTAGAGAAGCAGGTTTTTCCTGTGTCCCTTAACTGGGAATCAAACCTAAGACATCCACACCCCGGGCCAATGGTCTACCACTGTGCCAAATGGCCAGGGCCTAAAATCATATAACTGCTCACAAAGTTAGGGGATATTTCAAATGAATCTGAAGTGATAAAATATCCTATAATTTCTGTGAACAGTATACTTTAAACTCCCTAAAAAACAATCAGTCTATTGCTAAAGTCTGACATCTTAAACTCCAGAATTTTCTTCTGTTGTTCAATATTTCCAATTTTTAATTGGACACCAAGATGGTTATATCCCCAGCCACTTCAAATGTATCATGTACATAAATTGATTAAAATATTCATTTAATCATAAAATACAAAATATATAAAAATTTTGATTTCTCTTCTGTGCATCTTTTTCCTTTTAAAACTCTCATTAACTATACAAAAAATGCAGTAGTTAAAGTTAGTTTCTATATTTTTTACTACATCTCATTCATAAATGAGGTTGTTACTTGTCAAAGAGGTTGAATATAATTTCAAAATGTTTACTCAAGTGCCCTTTTGTTCCAGTTACATTTGTATTTCACTGATATTTAAAATTGTAACTATATTTTCTTCAATTTTGTGTCTCTAGTATCTGGAACTGAAACAGTTCCAGGATTAGAAATTGACAAATATTTGTCGAATCAATAAAAATAATAAGAAAGGTGTAAAAAAATGAAACAAAGTAAAATTTCAGTTTATTTATTCAAGAAATTAATTACTGAGTATCTACTACATACCAGTAGGAGAACCTACTCTATATATGTTGAAGAAAAAGATGTCAGACCTGCCTCAGAATTTTTAGTATGCTAGAGGAGGCAAATGTAACAGCATAGTACGTATTCTAATGTGGTAAATTTAAAATAAAAAATGGTACAGGTAAGAACATTAATAAACTCTTATGTGAAAAGAAATTATGAATTTGAAATCCAGATCTCTGCAAAGATGTCAGAGAGGAAATATTTATAAAGAGACAAATCCTATTGCAAAGGATACAGGATAAAACACAATATGGCCCAACATAGGAACTATAAGTAGCTTATTGAGGTTGGAGAAAAGATTGTAAAAATGACTATCATAGGTTGGTACTTGAGAAGTATTAGAAGAAAAAAGAAATTACTAATGGCAATGAAAGGACTGCTGTGGTCCAGGTTTTGTTAACCATCCTTTGTCTTTCTTTGATCACTTAATTCTCATAGTAACCATCATACAAAACAGAAGAATTTGGGGAAAACTAAATATAATAAACTGAGTTGAAACACAGATATTATAAAAAGAAGACATTAAAATAAATACAATAACAGTAAGATTATAAATAAAATCACTCAGAATTACTTTAAAATTATGCACATAGTTGGGAAGCTTGATTAGCTTTCAAAATATTATGCTAACATGTATATTTGCTCAGTCTGCTAAATATTATAAAATGCCATGAATTAGGTGATTTAAGCAAACAAAATTTATTTTCTTGCAGTTCTAGAGACTGGAAGGTTGATTTAGCAATCAGGGTTGGTGACTTGAAAGTGTTTTTTCCTGGTTTGCCGACAGCGGTTTTCCCATTGTGTTCTCGAATGATCTTTCCAAGTGTGCCGTGGAGGGAGACAAATCTCTTTCTTCTTATTATAAAATCACCAATTCTATCAGATTACGACCATACCATTGTGACCTCATTTAACCTTAATTACTTTCTCCAAGCCTTATCTGCAAATACAATCTCATTGGGGGATACTGCATCAACATATAAATTTTGGGGGAACAATTTAGCTCCTAGCATTTGACTCTCATCCCTCAATATTTATGTTCTTCTTGCATGCAATATATAGTCATTGCATGCCAAAGGCATCAAAGTCTTAACTCATTCCAGCATCAACTCTGAAGTGTAAAGTTCAAAGCTCATCTAAATATTTAAATCCACCATTAGTACGAGTTGAGGTACAACCTTTCTTGAAGGAAAATTTTTCTTCAGCTGTTATCCTATGAAACAAGACAGTACTGCCTTTTCAAATTACAATGGTGGGATGGCACAGGCAGAGACTAGAAATAGGAAAGAAGAAAGGAATATGGGTTCGAAGTGAGTCCAAAGGTTAGCAAGGTAAATTTCATTAGATCTTAAGGCTTGAGAATAATCCTCTTTGGTCTGAAGTTCTGTTCTGCAGGCCCACTGATGTGGCAGGGTCAATTCTATTTCTCTGGGAAGAGATCAGGTCTCCAGGCTCTGCCTAGCCAGACTCCAGACTCTGCAGCTCTGTCTTGCCAGGGCTCTGAAACCAAAGCTTTGGCACCCGCCCCACATTGTCAAGGGCGGGGCAGAGGCTATCTGGTCTTTGGAAACCAAGGTGCTGTCCTTGATGTTCTCTGAATCATCTTTGGGGTAAATTTATTTATTTTAATCTTCTGGAAGAATAGCACACTTTCACAGCTGAATGCCTGTATCATGCTGTTCTGTCAAATCCAAGGAGTCTGAGCCTTCTTTCATTTCATCTCATCTCAGTTCCCTTCATTTCAAACTGGTAGTGTCTCTGTTGATATAACTCCGTAAGATCTTTATCATGATGGTCCAGCAACGACGTTGATGCTCTCTTCAGAACATACTTCAACACTTTTTATGATATTGATCAACCGAGAACTTTTTACATCTTGAAGTTCTGGTTCCACTTTACTTGACAATTCCTTGTTCAATTCATCTATCTCTTCTTATATTTTATTATGAGCAGTCAAGAGAAACAAAGCTGCTTCACCACTTCACTTAGAAATCTCATCTAAATATGCAATTTCATTGATCACAAGTTCTACATTTCACACACACACAAAACAAAGCATGAATACTATTCAGCATTAAATTTCTTTGCCACTTCATAACAAGTAATTATCACTTTTTATTCAGTTTCCAATATCTCCAAATACAATCACATGGAGTTTTAGGGGACACACTTCATTCAGTCTATAACATAATATATGTCTCTTATACCATATTCAATTTATTTGCATTTATCATGAATTATGTACTAAAAATTTTATTTATCTCAATGTATAATGGTGCTTATTTTAAGATGACTTAAATGATTTTTTGATTCTATGTTATTTACTACCTTTATCTGGTTGTTTACATATTGACTTAGAGAAGTTAAATAAATCCCTGATAGTTACATTGAAGGCATATGACAAAGCAATATATTAACTTACATATGTCTGACACCAAAGCCCATCCCTTAAAATCTACATCATACTTGAAAACAGAATGAATATTAGAAACATGACTCACATGAATATTTTTTGTCTTTGACCACTTTTTAGTTCATGAGTCAATCTGCAAAGGATATTAACATAGACAGAAAGCATTTACAGCAGCACTTAGCAAATACTGAGAGCTTTTAAAATGTCTTTATTCATCATTATTTGTAATCATGGTACTATTCTTTTTTGTTTTTTTTAATCGAATTGAGTACTAGAATAAAAGTTTATTTTGTATATCTTATAAGTAAAATGAAATTTTATTTAATTCTAAACCGCAATTAATACAGTGTGCCAAAATATCAGTGGAGATGGTTTATTTTGCATTATTTAGTACAGCTTAGGGAACTATTTTACTTTAACATACTTTCTATGAAGAACTAAATTTCTTTGAGAGGACATAGGGTTATTTCAACATAAGAAATAACTACTCCACAGAGCCACTATTTAGAGATTTACAAGTTTAAGCAATAAAATATAATAAGCTAGTTAAATTACCCATTGGAGAAAACTCCTTCAAATTTTATGAATATATTACCTATAAAATACAATGTTACCTTTAAAATAACAGTAAGGTGCCACTATTGTGCTCAATGAGCTACAATCAGGAATTTATTAAAATCTCCTAGTCTTTTGAAACCACATTGATAAATGAATGAATAATGGATAATTCCCTGCAAGGTAATAAAAGATGATTCTAATTTCCATACAGAGAAACATTTCTTAGCATGTGTAGTTTTTTATGCTGTCGTGATTAATTGCCTGAAAATTTTATTTAATGAAATTTTACATTTATTTATAATGTTTATCAATATTAATTAATTTTGGGAAATTGAAAAGAAGATATTTAAAGATATCTTAAGGAAGATATTATTTCACTTATTTATTGGTGTATAAGCAATCACCTTAACATGTAATAGTTTAAAGGAACAACATTTAGTTTACTCATGGATATGCAAGTTGGGAAAAACTCAGCAGCAATGACCCATCACTTTTTTATTCTCTAAAAATTTCATTGCCTCAATAGCCAAGGACTTGAATCAGCTGAAAGCTGGTTATAGAGTAATGCTAACTGTCAGTAGGGATATTACTGCAGGTTGTTGGCCAAAACTCTTTTATGTGATTTCCCAGTGTCTCCTGGACTTTTTCACAATATATTGACTGAGTTTTAAGCTCAAACATCCCTAGAAATAAAAATAAGTTATTGATGGAACTACTAAATATAAAGGAGTCAGAAATTGCTAGGATAGAAAAGTAAACTCTTAATTATTTCCAGCCTCTCCAAAAGATAAATAATGCTAATATTAAGAAATTATTTCTAAAAAAATTCAATTCAGGGTATTGGCCCCTCCTTTTGATTTGAGTGGTATAAATATGAACACTAGATAATCATTCTAGTTAGCCAAAATCTCAGATTTAAGGCAGTGTTTTATAAACTACTTTAAATAGACAACACCTCTTAAGAATTTTAGTCTTGTGTTTTGTACCTCCCCTTTCGTTTTTTATTTAATATTTATTTTTTAGTGAGAGAGAGAGAGAGAAAGAGGCTGGGATAGAGAGACAAAGGAAGAGAGATGAGAAGCATCAGTTTGTTGCAGCACTTTAGTTGTTCATTGACTGCTTTTTCTTATGTGCCTTGACAGAGGTCTTCAGCTAAACCATTGACACCTTGCTCAAGCCAGAGACATTGGGCTCAAACCAGCAACAACAGCTATGGGGTCATGTCTATGGTCCTGTACTCAAACAGGCAACCTTGGACGTTCAAACTTGGTTCTTCAGCGTCCCAGGTTAATTCTATCCTCTGCTCCACTACCTGGTCAGGTTGTGCTGCTTCTCTTATAATTCATAGAGCTTATTTGATTTGTAAGGGTATTGTCTTACACAGCAGCTTTATAGGTACTTAAGCAAAAGGTAGCTCATTTCAAAGAAATCAGTGGAATTTTTCTTTGTTGTTGTTTTTATATAGTCTATAGAATTGGGGGGTGACTCAAAACTACTCCAAAATCTAAATCAAGCCCATTGAATATTCTTGTGAGTGAAGATTTATAATCACTTTGCCACATTTATTCACTTGCATAGTGGACCTGGATGTTTTTGTACTACAACCAGAGTTGAATAATAGTGACAGAGAACATTATGACTGCAAAACCAGAAATATTTAATTTTTTGTCCCTTTTCAGAAAAAGTTTGTTAATGCTTAATATAGATTATTCATTAATTTGTAAGCAACCCAAATAATTTTAAAAGGAATTGGGTCCACTTGGATTTAAGGAATCAGGGAGAGTACAAAGTAGAAAATCTTGTGGATCCCTATACTTTTGTAGACAAGAACTTGAAAAACTACCAAACTACAAGTAAAGGATATGTTTTATATAAAGAAAGGTGTTTTTCAAAGAATGAATAAAAATCCCAGAGGGTTGAGCTGAACTATAAAAAATCTTTCATCAGTATAATTCCCGATGGGTTAATGTCCTAATTAATTAAATGACAAACTGCATCTGACAGGATTTCAGATTTTTTTGAAGGATCTCTTCTTTTTTGAAGGGAGTATCTAGAGCAATTTTCTAATGTTTATTCCATCAGTGTATGTTGACTGTGTGTGTGTAAAAATATGAGTTTTTAACTCACACAGCTTCCAAGTGAGAAAGAGCACTTAAAGAGCTGTGCTAAAAAGCACTGTATTGTGCTGAGAAAAGTCATCTACACATAGATCTGACTTAAATAACAAGGTCCTTAAACTTCTAAGCTAAGCCTAATGCTATCACAGGATAAGACTTGACTGGGTTTAGGGAGAGTATGTTTTGCATGGAAGCAGAATGTTTACTTTTTGTGATGAGAGAGGGAACGGTGGCAAGTTCAAATTTCAGAAATGACCGAAAGAATACTTTCAATAGCACATGTTGTTCTTGACCCTGCCACTTTCTTGTGAAGAGATGGAATTTATGTCCTCTCCTTTTAAACCTGTTGATCCTTTGTTATCTTCTTTGATGATTAGAATGTAGTAGAAACACTATGTGACTTTCTAAGCAAGGTCATAAAAAGTAATACTAGACTTCACCACTTAATACAAATACAAGGATAAAGATGTCTGTATTGGATAACTAAGGGATTTATCATTGGCAAACTCACCCAGAATTTTCCTCTGCAGCTCAGTGATGTACTGGCCCAGGAAATGTTTTCCTGACTTATTAGATATTGAGCAAGAACCCTAGACATACCTCAAATTTGTGACAAAAGAAAAGAAGCTTGGATCATAAAAGTAGAAGAAAATAAGAGTATTTCTGTGTATGGCCATATAGAGGATAATTGGATGAAAGAATAGATTGCACTTCACACCTTGGGGACATCAATTTCAGAGAGAACATTGCTTCCAACAAACCACTTCCAACCCTCCCTTTACATAACCAGTTCAGTGTGCAAGGTGATCTAATTGAGTACAAAAAACACATACCAAAAAATTAATTAAAACCAAAAGTATAGTTATGGGTTAAAAGATTGCATGGTCAAAAAAACAAACAAAAAAAGAATGTCAATTAAAAAATCAACAACCCACATTTATTTATAATATTTAAAGTTGAGGTAATATTTGATTAACTAATTTATTGCTAAAAAAAAAGAAATATGATCAAGTCATAAAATTAATATTCATTTGAAAATTAAAAAAGCTCTGTAATGAATCATAATTCTTTTAGTAAGCAAATATGCTGTTTTTGTTCCCTTCTTAAATGCTGAAAAGTGTATATGTTCTATAAAATGCAAATGATTTTGTGATAAACCCAGAATTCATGTACTAAATTAAATAGAATGAAAATTACAAAATTCAGGCCATTTTGACATAGTGTTTAAAATGATTTAAAACACAAAGATTTTAGAAGAGGATCAAAAGGTCAATTTATTAGGTGCTCATCTTTTCAAAATGAGAAGTCTTATAAAAAACTTTAGGATGGAAATATGAAAAGATTGTTGTTGGACCTGAGACTAAATACTAAGCCTGCACTGAGGGAAAGATATTTGACAGAGTGATCATTTCATTACTGTATTCTATGAGTTTAACTTCAGATTTTTGTAGATTAGATCATTCATTATTATATGTTATTTTTGTTGCTTTTATTAGGTATTAGTTTTTTTCTCATAATTAATTTACTTGTTATTATGTTTAAAAATTTCCTTTTTATTTCTTCCAGTGCAATTTTTTTAATTGACTTTATTGGGGTGACAATGGCTAATACAATTACATAGGTTTCATATAAAACATTCCATAATACATCATCTGGACACTGCACCATGTTTTCATCACACCATTTATCTTTTCTTTATCCTCTTCTATCTCCCAAAACCCCTGTTTCCCTTCTGTAATCATAACACTGCTTTCAAGGTTTATTTATTTTTTTCTTTCTTTCTTTCTTTCTTTTTTTTTTTTTTTTTTTTTTTTTTTTTTGCTTTGCTTAACTCTTTTACCATTTTCTCCCAGCACCCTATCCCTTCCCCTCTGACAGCTGTCAGTTTGTTCTTTATATCCACAAGTCTGTTTCAATTTTGTCTGTTAGTTTATTTTGTTCATTAAATTTCACATATAAGAGGACATATAGTACTCATCTTTCTCAACTGGTTTATTTCACTTAGCAAAATAATCACCAGGTCTATCCATGCTGTTGCAGCAAGAAAGATTTCCTTCTTTTCTACAGTTGAGTAGCATTTCATTATGTAAATATACCACAGCCTTTTTATCCACTCATCTTTTGATGGGCACTTAGGCAACTTCCAGATCTTAGCTATTGTTAAATAGGTTAAAATGATCATAGGGGTGCCTATTTTTTTTTCAAATTAGTGTTTTAAAATTTTTTGAATATATTCCTAGAAATGGAATTGCTGGCTAATAAGGAAGTTTTATTTTTAAACTTTTTTTTCATTGATTTGAGGAAGCGAGAGAGAAGAGGAAGATAGAAAGACACAGAGATTGTTTTACTTAGTTGTTTCATTTAATTGTGTACTCATTCATTGCTGCTCATATGTGTCCTGAGCAGGGATCAAGCCCTCAACCTCAGCATGCTGGGCTGACATTTTATCCACTGAACCACTTAGCCATGGCCAGCAGTTTCATTTTTAATATTTTGAGATAGTCCACCTTGCTTCCACAGAAGCTGCATCACTCTGCAGTCCCAAGAGTGAGAGGTTTCTCTTTTCTCCACATCCTTACTAGCACTTGTTCTTTGTGGATTTATTGATGATGCTCATTCTGAGTGGGGTGAGATGACATATTGTAGTTTTAATTTGCATTTCTCTGATTAGTGATGTTGAACATCTTTCATATGTCTGTTTGCAGTCTATGTGTCCTCTTTTAAGAACTGTCTACTCAGGTCCTTTTCTATTTCTTAATTGGATTGCTTGTTTATTTTTGCTGTTGAGTTCTATAAGTTCTTATAAATTTTGGATATTAAGACTTTATCAAGTATTGATACTGTCAATATGTTCTCTCATCCAGTAGGTTGTCTTTTCATTTTGTTGATTTTTTTTTAGTTTGATGTAGTTCTATTTGTTAACTTTTTCTTTTGTTTCCTTTGCTTGAGGGGATATCTGTAAAAATATTTTGCTACAAGATATGTTTAAGATTTTACTGCTTATATTTTCTTCTAGAATTTTAATGGTTCAGGGTCTAACATATGTCTTTTTTTCTATTTTAAGGTTATTCTTGTGTATGCTGTGAGAAGTTGGTTTAGTTTTCTTTTATTATAATTTTATTTAGAAAATTAAATTTAATGGGGTTACATTCATCAATAAGAGTAGATAAGTTTCAGGTAAACATTTCTATAACATTTGAACTGTTGATTAAGTTGTGCCCTCATTACCCAAAGTAAAACCATTTTCTGTCCCTTTTTATTTCCCTCTTACCAACTCTCTCGAAACTCCTTCCTCTGGTAACCAGTTCACTTTTTCTACATCCATGAGTCCCATTGTTATATCCCAACTATGTGTGAAATCATAAAGTTCTTAGCTTTTTCTGATTTACTTATTTCATTTAGTATAATGCTCTTAAAATGCATTCATGCTGTCATAAATGACAATATGTCATCATTTCTTATGGCTGAGTAGAGTCCATTGTATATATGTACCATAGCTTCTTTACTTATATCTGTCCAATTTTCCCAATATCATTTATTAAATCTTTTCCTCATTGAATGATTTTGCTTTCTTTGTCAAATATTAATTGACTAGAAAGTTGTGGGTTTATTTCTGGGCTATCTATTCTGCTCCATTAATTTTTACATCTGTTTTTATTCCAATAACATGCTATTTTGATTTCTGTGGCCTTGTAATAGAGTTTGCTATCATGTAGTGTGCTTCTTCCAACTTTATTCTTTTTTATCAAGATTTCTGTAGCTGTGGGATTCAAAGATAGTGATGAATTAGGCAGACATTCCAACTGCCACCTCCCAAGACCAAATTGTATTACAACTTAAGAACAGTCATCGTGAAAAACCAACTTTGGACTAAAAAAAGGGGTCTATAACCAAGGATCTTTAGAAGAAGCCATACCTTCCGAGACTAGTAGGAAGGGTGGAGATGTGGAAAGGGCTGCCTACTCCCAGGAGCTAATGGTGGTAAAAGGTCCAGAGGGACTCTCACTGTAAGGAAGGTCACCCTGAGAAGTGTAGGTGCTCATTCCCAGGCCTGGACTCCCAGCCTAGAGCCCCAGAGCCTACCCAGACATCATTTGGCAGTAAAAAAAAAAAGCAGAGTTTCTATCTGAAAGAAAGAGACAGAACTCTCTGAGACGCAGGCTCCATCTTAAAGGGCCTGTGCAGAAAATCTCATTCACAGCTACTTACCAGGGGCTTCAGCAGGAGGAGAGATGAGAGGACTCAAGTTGCCTGAGGAGAGCGTAAATTTGGAAGCCCAGGGAGAGACACTGTGGGGGATGGCCACCGGGATCCCTGTTCTAAGTCATTCTCCAGTACTGCAGTCGCAATCTTTCTTGGGTAGAACAGTCCCCTCTGAGTGGCACCAGCTTGGGGAAAAGCAACTGTTCTGCCCTTGGGAGTCTCTCCTGCTCCAGTCATGGTGACTGGATCATACTGAGAAACCAGCAGGCAACGGCACATCGGTGACTCATTTTTCTGGTGTTGAGGCCAGAACTTCCCACTGCCCCCATGCTCGAAAGTCTAAGACTGGTAATTCCACCTTACAGGAGACTCAGCGGAAACTGTCCCGAGTATGAGCAGACCACACCTCTGCGTCTCAGAGGTCACACCCACTGGACTCCTTGGGTGACACCCTACTGAGGACTGTGGGAAAAGTCTGGACAAATTGAAACCTGGGGCCAAGAGGGAGAGCCACACCTGCTACCCTTCCTAATCCCTGAATTGCCGCAAGCTCCAGACTCTAGCAGAGGTCTTTTTTGTGGCTGAGCTCAACAAGCAGTGAGCAAGAAGACAGAGGCTGCAGGAGGCAGGATTCAGGGAAACTTCCCCCAGGACCAATGTGAATAAAAGCCAGTCTAGGTGTTCAACTTGGTATTTCCATGTGAATCTGGGCCCAGCAAAGGCAGCACAAACTGAATTGCTTATAGCTCCAAGAAGGTTACTTACTCCCAGTGGTCTGCTCCAGGTTCCTTCCAGAGAGGTCCAGGGAATGCACATCCAGTAGCCAGGTGTGGACAGCATTGGCGTGGGACATAACAACCCTTGCTAGAGTGGTATCCTAAGGAAGGGCTCCTCACACCTGGGCCAGAAGAGACAAATTTCACTCCTTGTGATCAGCACTGGCACAGCAGCTCATGTGCATTGAATAGGGTAGAACTTCACAATCAGCCAGCCTGCATGCTGGATATCTTGCCTTGTTAGGATAAATTTTACTGGAGAAAGAGTGAGAGGCTTGGAGCATAGACATTTAAAATATGGGTCACTGTGAGCCTAGTGTTGGATCTGGTACAGGGGCTTAGCCACTTTTGGGGAGGGTGCACAGTCAGCCCTAGGAGAGGACTATATCCGTCTTCCCCACTGAGACCAGGGTCTCACCAGCTATAAGAGCTTCTGCAGAGAAGACTATCAGTCCCACTTTGACCTGAACCTGCTGCTTATATTGTTGGGGAGAAATAAAATTTGTGTATTCATCAGTGGCTGAAGGATTAGGTTCTGGAGTAAGAACCATATTCCCCATACTGAGCTACTGACAAGAGACCCCTGAAATAAGGGGTCCCAGTAATGTTGCATGGCCAACTTCAGCTGCCCTAAACCAACAAGCTTGCAAGTTG
Source organism: Saccopteryx leptura (assembly GCF_036850995.1). NCBI lineage: Eukaryota > Metazoa > Chordata > Mammalia > Chiroptera > Emballonuridae > Saccopteryx > Saccopteryx leptura. Next base: position 66,402,366 of record NC_089506.1, on the reverse strand, counting down.
AAGAGGGGTTGTTTGGGTGAAGTCATTCTAGGCCCAGACTATAGTCTTTCTAGAGACACTCTGTGGGAAGAACAAGCAGCTACAAAAGGAGGTGGAGAAGCTGGAAAGTGGAGGCTAATCTTATGGAGCTTGCAGCTTTAACAGATCTGCTGTTATCTTTAAGCAGAAGTAAGCTAATCCTTATAAACAGATTGGCCCCTCCACGCTACCCAGGCACAGAAAATGAAGACATAAAGAGCAAAAGGAGCAGTAGCTGCAGACAAGTAGCCCACAGGGGTTAAAAGCAATAGCTGATGCCAAACCAAGATCTAGAACCAACACAACTGGTAGTTGGTAGCAGACAGCAACAACCCTAGACTCAACTAGCTATAAAGCAGCATGCCAAAAAAAGGAGCCTAACAGGTACCAGACATTGTGGAGAATAAATATGTCCAACAAGTTGAACATTGCACAGTGTGTAATACACACAGTTAAGATTGATCCTTAGAGCTAGCCAGCCTAAAGGAATAACCATACACACAAAAGGGCCATCGGCATTAAATACTCACAAACAACAGGAGGGAAAATAGTACCCTCAAAAAGCATTCCAAGAACAAGGAAAACAGGTGGCCTGGAGGTCAGTACCACCGAGCCTATGTTCCTCATAAAAAACTACAAAAAGTTCAAAGTCAGGCAGTGCTACCTAATACACAGACAAAATGGGCAGACAGAGAAATGCTACCCAAATGAATCAACAAGTGAAATCCTAAGAAACAGAAGTAAATAAAATGAAAGTAACCAAACTACCAGATGCAGAGTTTAAAATACAGTGGTATTTTGAGATATGAGTTTAATTTGTTCTGTAACCAAGCTCATAAGTCAGTCAACTAGTATATCAAAAAATTTCTTCAATTTAAAGTAACTGAAATTGATTTAAAATGTTCCAGCCCTGTGAAACATCCCCAAACCATCCTAAATTATGAGAAAAGACATGTTTTTTTAATTAAGAAACACACTTGTATATTTTACCAATGCATAACAAAATATATGAAATAAAAGAAAAAAGTGTTATTTAGTACTGTATTCTTACCTTGGAGACAGATGAGTGCAGCTAATGGACGTGAATGGTGGAGGAGGAGGGAGGGAGGAAGGGATGCAGGCACTGTAGACACATAACTAAAACTGTACTTTCTTAACACTAAATGTAAACTAAAACTGCATTTTTTAAACAAAAATAAAACTGCACTTTCTTTACTTAAAATAAAAACTTAATTGTAAAAAAATGCACTTTCTTAACTTTAAACTTAACCTAAGCTTAACATTACATATTTTTCATTTAATTATCACATTTTTTGCCTTTTTGGTTGCACTTTTGGCATTTTTACTTGCAGGACTTTTGAATAAAAATCTATCCAAAGAGGTTTGCTTCTGTCTGCCTTTTAAAATGTTGCGGAAATGTGACAAACAAGTGTCATTAAAAAGTGCTGAAGCACGACCAGTTGAAACTTTTTCTGGGTGTTTCTTTTCAATGAAACTTGAAAGCTTCTCCCACACTGTCAGCATGTCTTTAATTTCACTTGTAGAAATCACTTCCTCTCACTCTACCTCCTCCTCACTACTAATCTCTTGTAGGAGCTCCATATATTGCATCATCTGTAGCTCCTTCAACTCCTCAGTTGAGAGTTCCTCTTCATGTTCCTTGACAAGCTCGTTTACATCACCCTCATATACCTCTAGACCAATCATCTTTCTGAGAGACACAATTTCCTCCAACTCTTCTACCTTGGTCTCGGTCTCTGGTTCAAATGCTTTGAAATCCCTGTCTACAACAACATCAGGCCATAACTTTTCCCATGCCCAGTTCAAGGTTCTTCTTGTAACCTCTTGCCATGCCAAGTCAACAATACATAAACATATCAAGATGTTGTAGTGATCTTTCCAAAACTCTCAAAGGGTTAGATGTGTATTCTCAGTCACCTCAAAGCAGCAGTGGAACAAGTGCTTTGTGTATAGCTTTTTAAAGAAGGAAATGACCTGCTGACCCATAGGTTGCAAGATTGAAGTTGTGTTGAGTGGGAGGTAGAGAACTTTCACAAATTTAAACTCATCGAGAATGTCATTTTCAGTACCAGATGAGTGGGCTGGAGCATTTTCAAGGATTAGTAATGCTTTCATTGGGAGTTTATTTTCTTGAAGATATTTCTTCACTGCAGGACCAAAGATGAAATTTGCCCATTCAGTAAAACACTGCTGCGTAACCCATGCATTAGCATTTATGCACCACATAGCCTGCAGTTTTTCTTTAAGAATCTTGTAAGTCTTAAACACTCGAGGATTTTCGGAATTGTACACTAGCAGTGGCTTTACTTCACAGTCATCATTAGCATTTGTACACAATGCAAGGGTCAGATGGTCTTTCATGGGTGTATGGCCTGGCAGCTTGTTCTCCTCGGCAGTGATGAAAGTCCTCCAGGGCATTTTTTTCCCCAAAAAAATCTTGTTTTGTCAGAGTTGAACACTTGTTGGGGGAAATTTTTAAACCAGGCCTGACTTGCCTTAAATGTATCTTCTGCTGCCTTTTTTGAGGTCGATGGGTTCTTTCTTTTTCAAGTCGCTGTAAATAATACATGCCTTTTCAACATTACAGCCTCCCTCACTATATCTCCTGCCAGCTCTTTTGCTTTCACCTACACCAGCAGAAGCTTCTCCATTTCTTTTTGGATATTTGTCCTTAAGTGGGACAGAATTGTAGTTCCTTTCACTGGATTTGCACTTTTGATGGCATCCTTTTGTTTAAAGATGTTACAAATTATAAATGTATTGCAGTTGTACCGCCTTGCCAATTCAGTCACTCGTATACCATGTTCATGTTTTTCTATAATTATTGCTTTACTTCCATTGACATCATTATCTTCTTCTTACCACTATCCCTTACACTCTCTTTGGCCCCATGAAAACACATAAAAAAAGTTAGTAAAAAAATGCAAAAATGATGCAAGAATGAGTACAGCGCATGCAATTAGACTTGATTTTGCAGGTAACATGTGAGAAAGAATGAGATTCTGGTGTTGTGCTGCCAATACTGGACCCATGAGCCAATGCACCAACTAGCGGCATCTTCCTGAATCATGACTCACATCTCAGAATTTCAATTAAATCTCAAACAAAAATACAGACCGAGTTGCAGCTCGTATCTTAAAAAAAAAATGTTGGTCTGTTCATATCTCAAGGTACCACTGTAATGATTTTAGGATGCTGGAGGATCTTAGAGCAATAATGGATGGACATAATGAAAACATAAATAGATAGTGAGCATCAAAAAAGAAATTGAAATCATAAAAAATAACCAGTCAGAAATGACAAATACAATATCAAAAATGAAGGCAACACTAGAAGAAATCAACAGCAGGCTGGATGAAGGAAAGGATTGAGTCAGCAATTTAGAAGACAAGATAAACATAAGCACAGAAGCAGAGCTGCAAGATGAAAAGAGGCTCAAAGAGATTGAGAAAATTCTAAGAGACCTTTATGACAAATGTAGAGAAACAACATTCACAACATTGGGGTTCCTGGAGGAGTAGAGAACAAACAAGGGACGGAGAACCTGTTTAAAGAAATTGCAGCAGCAAATTTCCCTAAATTGATGAAGAAGAAAGTCACACAAGTTCTGAAGCACAGAGAGTTCCATTAAAGAGAAACCCAAGGAGGCCTACACCAAGACACATTATAATTAAAATGCCAAAGTTAAGAGACAAAGAAAGAATACTAAAAGCTGTAAAAGAAAAGCAGTTAATTACTTACAGAGGAGCCCCCATTAGGATGACATATCACTTCTCAACAGAAACTCTTGAGGCCAGAATGGATTGACAGAAATATTCAAATTGATGCAAAACAAGAACCTACAACCAAGACTATTTTATCTAGCAAGACTACAATTTAAAATGGAAGGCGAAAGAAAAAGCTTCCAGGAAAAAAAAAAAAAAAACAAACAAACAAACAAAAAAAAAAAACAACTCAAGGAATTCATTACAACCAAACAGTACTACAAGAAATGAAGAAATGTTAAGGGGCCTGCTGTAAAAACAACAAAGGAAAAAAAAGAAATTGATAATAAGAGGATGTAGATTTAAAAAATAAAATTGCAACAAACAAGTACATGTCAATAATATTAAATTTGAATGGATTAAATGCTCCTATCAAAAGACATAGGGTAGCTGCATGGATAAGAAAACAGTACCTTTACATATGCTGTCTACAAGAGATCCACCTCAGAACAAAAGATACACATAAACTGAAAGCGAAGGGACACATAAAAGTATTTTATGCAAGTGGAAATGAAAATAAAAAAGCTGGAGTAGCAATACTTATATCTGACCAAATACCCTTTAAAACAAAGTAAGGGATAAAGAAGGTCATTGCATAATGATAAAGAGAGCAATCCAACAGGAGGATATAACCATGGTAAATATTTATGCACCTACTATAAGAGCACCTAAATATATAAAGCAGATTTTGATGGACATAAAGGGCAAGAAAAACAGCAATATTATAATAGTAAGGGATTTTAATACCCCAGTTTCATCAGTGGATAGATACTCCAGACAGAAAATTAACAAAGAAACAGTGGCCTTAAATGAAACACTAAATCAACTTGGTTTTAATTGATATCTTCAGAAATTTTTAACCCAAAGCAGCAGAATATACGTTCTTTTCAAATGTTCATGATACATTCACTAAGATAGACCACATGTTAGGACACAAAACGAGTCTCAGTAAGTTTAAGAAGACTGATATTAAATCAAGCATCTTCTCTGATCACAATGACATGAAACTAGAAATCAACTACAGTAGAAAAACCGAAAAACATTCAAACACTTGGAGGCTAAATAGCATGTTATTAAATAACAAATGAGTTAACAACCAGATCAAGAAAGAAATAAAGAAATAAAAAAAAATTTGAAACAAAGGAAAATGAACATACAACAATTCAAAATTTATGGGACACAGCAAAATCAGTCCTGAGAGAGAATTTCATAGCATTACAAGCATATCTTAAAAATCAAGAAAAATCTCAAATAAACAACTTAATCCTACATCTAAAAGAACTAGAAAAAGAACAACAAATAAAGCCCAGAGGAAGTATCAATAAAAGAAAAGAATATAATGATCAGAGTGAAAATAAATGACATAGAGACTAAAAACCAATACAACAAATCAAAGAAACCAAGAGCTGGTTCTTTGCAAAGGTAAACATGATTAATGAATCTTAAACAAGACTCATTATAAAAAAAAGAGAGAGGACTCAAGTAAATAAAATTAGAAATGAAAATACAGAATTACCAACACACTGCAGAAATATAAAGGATTGTAAAAAAATACTATGAATATCTGTATGCAAAAAAATTGGACAACCTTGGAGAAATGGATAAATTCCTAGAAACATATCATCTTCCAAAACTGAATCTGGAAGCATCAGAAAATCTAAACAGACTAGTTACAACAAATGAAATTGAAACAGTTACCAAAATCTCCCAGCATACAAAAGTCCTGGACCAGATGGTTTCACAGGTGATTTTACCAAATATTCAAAGAAGAACTAACTCCTATCCTTTTCAAGCTATTACAAACAATTCAAGAGGAGAGAAGACTTCTAAGCTCCTTTAATGACATGAGCATAATACTCATTCTAAATTCAGTTAAAGACACTACAAAGAAAGAAAACTATCCGCTAATATTCTGATGAACTTAGATGCTTAAATTCTCAACAAAACATTAGCAAACCAGAACTGCAATACATGAAAAAACTAATACATCATAAACTAGTGGGATTTAATTCTGGGGAGGCAAGGCTGATAAAATATTTGCAAATCAATAAATGTGATTCATAACATAAACAAAAGGAAGAAGAAAAATCACATGATAATATCAATAGATGCAGAAAAAGAATGTGATAAAATCCAGCACCCATTTATGATCAAAACTCTCCACAAAGTGGGAATACAGGAAACAAATCTCAACATGATAAAAGCCATCTATGACAAACTCACAGCCATCATCATTCTCAATGAGCAAAAATTAAAAGCAATCTCTGTAAGGTCAGGAACAAGACAGGGGTGCCCTTTTTCACCACACTTATTCAACATAGTTCTGGAAGTCCTAGCCACAACAATCACACAAGAAAAAGAAATAAAAGGCATCCAAATTGGAAAAGAAGAAGTAAAACTATCATTATTTGCTGATGACATGATATTTACATAGAAAACCTTAAAGTCTCAGTTAAAAAACTACTAGAGCTGATAAATAAATCTGGCATGGTGGCAGGGTATAAAATTAATATTCAGAAATTAGCATTTTTATAAACCAACAATAAGTTGTCTAAAAGAGAAAGTAAGGAAACAATCACTTTCACTATCGCAACAATAACAACAAAAATAAAGTACCTAGGAATAAATTTAACCAAGGAGGTAAAAGACTTGTACTCGGAGAATTATTAAACATTGATAAAAGGAATCAAGGAAGATAAAAATGAGTGGAAGCATATACTGTGTTCATGGATAGGAAGAATAAAATGTCTATATTACCCAAAGCAATATATAGATTTAATGCAATTCTTATTAAAATACCAATGGCATACTTAAAAGATATAGAATAATTATTCCAAAAATTTATATGGGACTAGAAAAAAACATGGATAGCCTCAGCAATCTTGAAAATGAAGAATAAAGTTGGAGGTATCACACTTCCTAATATCAAGTTATATTACAAGGCCATGGTACTCAGAACAACTTTTTCCTGGCATAAGAACAGGCATATAGATCAATGGAACAGAACAGAGAACCCGGAAATAAACCCACGCCTTCATGAGCAATTGATACTTGACAAAGGAGATAAGAGCATACAATGGAGTAAAGAGAGGCTCTCGCAAAAAATGGCATTAAACCACTAATTTACAACATTCACAAAAATAAACTCAAAATGGATAAAAGACTTAAATGTAACTCATGAAACAACAAACATCTTGGAAGAAAACAGAGGCAGTAAACTCTCCAATATCTCTCATAGCAATAATTTTACCGATTTATCTCCAGGCACAAGTAAAATAAAGGACAGTATGAACAATTAGGACTATATCAAACTAAAGTGTTTTTGCACAACAAAAGACATCATTAACAAAAGAAAAAGACAACCCACACAATGGGAGAATATATTAGCCAATACACCTGATAAGAGGTTAATAACTAAAATTCATGAAGAACTTCTAAAATTCAACACAAAGAAGGTAAACAATCCAATTTTTAAAATGAGCAAAAGAACTGAATAGACACTTTTCCAAAGAGGACATACAGCTGACCAATAGGCATATGAAAAAATGTTCAATGTCACTAATCACCAAAGAAATGCAAAATAAAACCACAATGAGATACCAGCTCAGGCCTGTCAGAATGGAAGTCATTGACAAAAAACACACACAATAAGTGCTCTTCAGGGCGTGCAGAAAAGGGAACCCTTCTGCACTGCTGGTGGGAATGCAGACTTTTGCAACTACTTTGGAGAACTGTATGGAGTTCCTCAAAAAAATAAAAATGGAACTGCTTTTTGACCCAGCTATTCTACTTTTAGGAATATATCCTAAGAATACCAAATCAATGATTCAAAAAAAGATATGCACCCCTATGTCTATTGCAGCAGTGTTTACAATAGCCAAGATCTGTAAACAGCCCAAGTGTCCACCAGTGTATGAGTGGATTAAAAATTGTGGTACATATACACAATGGAATACTAAGCGTCTGTGAAAAAGAAGGAAATCTTTTTTTCTTTTTTTTTTTTTTTTTTTTTTGCGACAGCATGAATGGACCTGGAGGTTATTATGCTAAGTGAAATAAGCCAGGCAGAGAAAGACAAATATCATATGATCTCACTTATTTGTGGAATCTAATGAACAAAGGGAACTGAGGAATGGAATAGAGGCAGAAGTGGAGTCACAGTGACCAGAGGGGCATATCAGTCAGAGGGAAGGGGGTGAGGGGATGGGATCAGAGAAGGTGAAGGGATTAGTGAATTGATATATACATAACACATAGATACAGATAACAGGACAGCAAATCCTAGAGGGAAGGAGGGAGGGAGTTAAGGGGAGGGGGGAAAGGGGGTATAAAAAGGGACACAGGGGTGGGAATGAGGGTGTTATATTCAGTGGGACACTTGAATCCATGTAAACACAATAAATAAAAATTAATAAAAATTAAAAAAAAAAGATTTCTGTGGTTATTTGGGGTTTTTTTCCATATAAAATTTTTTGGAGTATATGTTCTAGTTCTGTAAAATATACAATTATTATCTTGTTAAGTATTGAGTTGAATCTATAAATTGCTTTGGGTAATATGGACATTTTTTATGTTAATTCTTTCTATCCATGAACATAACCTATTTTTACACTTACTTGTATCTTTTTCAATTTCTTTCTTTAGTGTCTTATAATTTTGCAACTACAGATATTTTATATCCTTGGCTAAGTTTATTCTTGGATATTTTATTCTTTCTGAAGCAACTATAAATGGCATTGCATTCTTAGTTTCCATTTCTGATAATTTATTTTTGGTGTATAAAAACAAAACTGATTTCTGAATATTTATTTTGCATTCCATTATCAGTTCTAGTAGGCTTTTGTTTGTTTTGTTTGTGGAACCTTTAGGGTCCTCTGTATACAGCATCAAATTATCTGAAAATAATGACAGTTTCAATTTTTTTCAATTTAAATGCTTTTTATTTTCTTCTTTTGTATGATTTCTGTGGCTATGATTTCCAGCAGCATGTTGAATAAGTCTGGTGGTGGTAGACATCTTTGTTCTGTTCCCAATCTTAAGAAAAATGCTTGTAGTTTCTGCCCATTGAGTATGATGTTGGCTGTGGGTTTGTCATATATGGCCTTCATTGCATTGAGATATGTTCCCTGTAGTCTCACTTTGCTGAGAATGTTTAGCCTAAATGGGTATTGGATTTTAGCAAATGCTTTTTTGAATCTATTGATAAATTCATGTTATTTTTATCCTTCATTTTCTTTATGTGATGTATCATGTTTCTTGATTTGCAGATAGATAATGTACTGAAGTTCATCCCTGAAATAAATCTTACTTGACAATGGTGTATGACATTTTTTATGTATTTCTGTATCCAATTTGCTAATATTTTGTTCGGATTTTAGCATTTATATTTGTTAGGAATTTTGGCTTATAATAGTCTTTCTTTGTACTATTTTTACCTGGTTTGGTATTAAGATAATGCTGATCACATACAATGAGTTTGGGAGTCTTCTTTGCTCTTGATTTTTTAATAGTTTGCAAAGGCTTGGTGTTAGCCATTTTTTTAATATTTGTAAAAATTTTCCTGTGAAGCCATCTTATCCAGGACTTTTGTGTATTAAAAGATTTTTGAATACTGCTCCAATTTCACTAGTTGTAATTTGTTTATTCAGATTCTCCTATTTTTCCTGTTAAGTTTTGGAAAATTTTTCTCTTAAAATTTTATTTTCTAGTCCTGGTCAGTTGGCTCAGTGGTAGAGCATTGGCCCAGTGTGTGGATTTATCAGTTTGATTCTTGGTCAGGGCACACAAGAAGAGCAACCATGTACTTATCCACCACTCCCCCTTTCCCCTTCTCTCTCTTTCTCTCTCTTTCCCTCCTGCAGCCACAGATCCATTGCTTTAAGTGCATCAGCCTTAGTTGACGAAAATGACTCCATGGAGCTTCTGCCTGAGGTACTAAAAATAATTTGGTTGCAATCATGGCCCCAGATGGGCAGAGCATTGGCCTCAGATAGAAGTTGCCAGGTGGATCCCAAAAAAGACACATATGGGATTCTGTCTCTTTATCTTTTCTCCTCTCACTTGGAAAAAAAAAATTATTCTCCTTATTTAAAATTTGCAGTACAATAACAAAATATTATCAAACAAAACAAATATTCAATGGATTCATTTCATTAACTCATAATGTTTTGATGTAGTACCTTGAGATAGAAGTGTTTTGGACATGTCTTCATCTCTGTCACAAAGGAGTGGTGGAAACAGCCACTTGGTATAACTATGACATGTTTTACAATGCTTATAATATATTCATTGAACCTTAAAGAAGAGTAAAAAATTTTCAGGTTATAAATGTAAAGATAATGTTCCAAGAAAGTAAAGCTGTACAACAACATAAATTTTTTTTCTCTATAATCACATTTTTTTATTTATAATTTTTTTTTTAGGTGAGAGGAGGGGAGATAGTGAGGCTGCAGGAGAGGAAGGGGGAAGGAAAGGAAAGGAGATGGGGGGAGAGAGAAGCAGATGGTAGCTTCTCCTGTGTATCCTGACTGGGAATCAAACCTAGGATGTCCATACGCCAGGCCGATGCTCTATCCACTGAGTCATAGCCCAGGGCTATATGACAATGTTTTGACAAAACTTTTTATTGAATACCACATGATACTCTGAGACACAGATATACCCTATTAACAAAGCTATTATGCTCATCTCTCTTCACTGTGGTTTGTTAACATTTTCTATCTTTTTAAAGATTTATTTAAGTTTAATCCATCTCTAAAATAAAAAGTTTTTTTCAATGATAACCTTTCACAAACAGTATATCCATTTTATTGTTGCACGATGGGTTGATGATGGCTTCCTGCAATAGAAACAAACAATAGAAAATCTAGTCTGGTGAATCCATAACATTAAAGGAAGTACTTAAAGACCCATGGGCTGGTTGTACTTACTGGGGTTGTCTAGATGTCAGGAAAATAACACTCTTGGATTCCATTATAAATATGTCATGGACTGAAGGATCATAGATAATAAAAATGAATAGAATCCCATGTCAAAAATATAAAATACAATATAATAAAACAATGATTAGTGTATGATGATACATACAGAAGGGCACTAAAAGGCACAGTTATTAGTAGAGGGAACTGTTAAAAAAATAACAAGGTATAGAAATGCTTTCTGGCTGTTCTGTTGATTCAGATGAGCACAGAACGTTTCAAGAACAATTATTAGAAATAAAAGAGAATATTTTCTACATGTTTTGCATGGATTCTGCATCAACTAAGTATTATTGACATATTGGATGACAGGTTTTTAACTTAGGAGAAAATGCTGCACATCCTGAACTAACAATAAGATAAAGTATTTTTCAATACTGCCCATATGGAAAATCTTTTCTTCTCTTTTATTATTAAAAACCAGTACTTTATCATTCAGTAACACATTTTTTCTTTCAAATTAGTTTTATATTAAAGAAAAACTTTCAATTTTGTAGAAGGCAAAGATTTTTGGTCTTGTTTATTGATCCACTTTTTTCATGGAGTAAACACCTAAATTTTTCTCTTTTTGTTGCCAAAGTAAACAGTCTCATTTGGAATGTATAAAATTTGTTCCATAGTCTCATCAACACTTGGTACTTACAGACTTTTTTAACTTAGCCAGTTAGTGGGTATCTCATTTTGGTTTTCTTTTCTTAACTCTGATAACTGATAATATTTGCTTGTACTATTTGACATATCTTCTAAAATTGTTTTAGCAATTAATATTTAAAAGTATTTTAACTAACATGTTAACTCTCTGTACTATAAGAGCACTTTAGAATTTAATCTTTATATATATAACTAGAAATGGAATTCTATCATAGATATGGATGGCCCTCTAAATTTCTGAAAAACAATTATATTATTTATAAAGATATTTTGTGCTGAGAAAAATTTTCCTTGGTTTCCCTAGTAATCCTGGGTGGTTCATATATTCTAAATAAAGAAAATTGATAAGCTATGATAAAGATACGGACATTTTTATTTTCATCTTTAGGGTTATAAAAATTTTAATGATGTGTTTATATTATTGAAGGAAAGATAAAGATTTTCTCTTTTGATCTTCAAAAACAGGATAGGCGCCTGACCTGTGGTGGTGCAGTGGATAAAGGTTCGACCTGGAACGCTGAAGTCGCTGGTTCAAAACCCTGGGCTTGCCTGGTCAAGGCACATATGGGAGTTGATGTTTTCTGCTCCTCCCTTCTCTCTCTCTCTCTCTCTCTCTCTCTTCCTTTCTCTCTCTCTCTCTCTCTCTCCTCTCTAAAATGAATAAAATAAATAAAGTTTTAAAAAACAATTGTGTAAAAAAACAACAACAGGATAGGCAAATATGTTAGCAGACAATATAAAAATGTCTCACAATTTTAGATTTTTTTTCCTATGACCCATATTTTGTACAGATACACATAAAAGTCTAGCACTCTGATCCCTATAGGAAGTCAGAGTATGATTAACCAATGTAAGACATTATTCTGACTGGTTTTATTGTATTTTTCAGTGAGTAATAAATGGTTTATTTCTTAATCCAGGAGTATGGTGTGTGTTTTGGTACATGTTATAAACTGGTAAGCTAAATTCTAATATCAGGCTCTTCATAGTTTCGGACAAAAGTTCAGGAGAAAAATGATAGAATTCTGTCAAAAATAAGAATTCAGGTCACACTAGTCATTAAATAAGAGCTCTATGAGACAAGCTGAACAGATGCAGTACCAGACAGTATGGATTATATTAATCAATGGTAGACTGAGAGGTATATACTTGGGAAAATTTGCCAGGGGCAAGAACCATGTAACACTAAAAGTGAATATTCAAGAAGTAAAATCTCCTTATGTTTCTTGATGTTCTTGAATGTTCCACACATTTTAGGCAATAAAAATTGACAAGCTTAATAAAAATAGAAACATCTCTTTAGCAACCCCCGAGAATAATTTGCTTATCCTTCAGGTTGTAAAAAATTAGAGAACACACTCTACATTCTGCAGAAAAACACTTCTTTACATTATAGAAATAAAGATATGATTTTTCTCTGCACTTATCTAAAGACAAGAAGAACAGACATTTCCACAGTTTCTATGTAAGTCTGAATCTCACATTTTTAGGTTTTCATTTTGTGTAGGAACTTCCTACATGTTCAAATAGACTTCTGGTCCTCACTGTGTTGCTCTTGGAAAATTAGAATATCAAGAACTAATTCAAACTCTCTTTTGTCTGCTTTTTTTGCTTTATGTAATAAATGCCTGCTTTTGAACAAAAACAGTAGACCTCTATATGAAAGAATAAACCATTTATTATCATTGACAAAATTAACTAAAGTATGTATGTAGATATGTAAATATGGGTGTTTATGTCTGTGTGCATATAAAATGTGTGTATACATATATTTTTGAATGTTATTGGCATTCATAAAAATATCAAGCTAAGTATCAATATGTACTATTATCATTAGATTCCTTGAAATTATGTTCTAAAACTAAGCATTACATAAAGCATTCCTAGATAAATATGTTTATATTCTTTGGAAATACTCTCTTTTAACTTTTCATAGAATTATATCATCTATTTTTATATCATTTACCTACCACTTATTTAGACATAGCCCCCATTTTAAATTCAGATAAACTTAGCTGCATTATTTATCATATAGACTGAAATCATACAGTAAAAGTTGAAAACATTAATTAATCTACAAAGAAAATCAAATTGATAATTATTCCAGATTGAGCTTAAGTCCTTGATTGCATTTTATTTAACATATATATAATGCCTTCATACTTAAACTTGTATTTTTAAATTCTTCTTGATGTGCCATTAGCTGTACAGAACCTGTAAGATTCTTGTAAAAACTGAGTGCAGCATTATTTATTTTCTTGAACTGATTCTGATTATAATTAAGGCTTTAATATATTATTTGCCTACAGTTACTTTTTGCATCTCTAAATTATTTTGCCTGTATTCACTTGTCAATGTCAATCTGATTTTGCACAGACTTTTTTGGTTGCTATTTTTTAAATTGATGTCATTAAAAATAAGGCAATAATGGAAATGTTTATTGAGCTTCAAGGACCCATTTTGATTAGTGTACAAAAATTTTATTGTATAGCATAATTATTTAATATTTTGTAGCAAATTGTTTTATATAGTAATATAATGCAATGACAAAACTATCTAATAAGTTCAAAGATCTTCAAAAATTCTCATTACATTTATCTATAAACTCAATTACTGACATATAAAAAATAACAGTTGCCTCATCTAGTTTTTCAAAAATAATTTAATATAAAACCTATTGCTGAAAATAGTTTAGCAGTTTCTAAAATGTTAAGCATGCAGCTATCATATGCCAGAACAATAACCAGAAACATAAAAATTTATGTTTGTCAAATACTTGTACACGAATAACCATAGCAGTTTTGTTCATTAAAACCAAAATCTGTAATTTATCCTCATATCTTTCATCAGATTAATGATGACACAAACTGTGGTACATCCATGTAATGAAATACTACTCAGAAATAAAGAAGAAACTATTATTATACACAATAATATGTATTATTCTCCAGACAATTATGCTGAATAAAAAAAGTAAACTCTAAAGAGATACATATGGTATAGTTTCATCATATTAATTTTTGAAATTTTAGAATAAAAATAGGCTAAGAAATGATTGTAAAAGTAGCAGAAAAGCATAATTTACTGTTAAGAATTTTCCAAATCTATAAACGCTCTTCTGTAAATCTAAAGTAGTATGAGTGTTGCAGTGGTATAGTAAGTAGTGTTGAGTGTAATTGCATCAATAAAGGCCTCAATATTAATAGCACAATAATGATCATCACAATTATATTTAAGAGATTTATGGCTTAAATTACTTGTATTAATTAATAATCATTTATATTTCTTAGTTATTTTTATTTAGTAATAATATTTATCATTCTAGTAAATCTATATTAGAAAATATTCTTAATTATAATTTTGAATTTAAGTCATCCTCCTTTTCTACTTCTGTTCTTCTAGTGATTAAGACTTTATAAAGAGACCTCTGAATGTTTCCAAATGACAGATTGAAAACACATTGCTCTTTTTGTCTATATAATTTGCCATTTAATATTAAATGAGTAGGAACATCCCCAATTATTATGCATGATTGTCAGTAGAATTTCATCACAAACAAACTTTTACAATGATAGGAAATTACCACTCTTGGAGAGTCCCCAAATAGCTATATTTCTTCTAATTTATTTTTAACAGCATTAGATTCTTGATCTCAAACCTGTAGTCCTGATTTTAATTACATTATTTCTGATTAGGTAACATGTTTGAAGATGAGACAGATATGTTTATTACACTTAAATCTTGATGCAAATGCACTGAATTAAAAACTTAGGTCTCAAAAATAAATTAGAACAAGAAAATTAGTGTCGAGTATTTACAATAAGATTAGATTTAAGGATGGTCCCAAGTGATTCACTAGTCTTCTGATTTAAGTTTTATAAAGGAAGACTTGAAATTAAAGACGGAAACAAATTATCTATCATTTCCTCTATCAAGAACTAGAATATATTTTCACTCATCTTGATTTTGCGCTGACCCTGTGATTTGTTTTGACTAACAGTATTTAGCTAAAGTGATACGCTTAATCTCTGAGGGTGGGGTTTAAGATTAAAATCAGCAACTGCATGGAGAGACCACAAAGAAAATAAAGATTTTTTGGTCAACAGATCTCAATTCCAAGTCTATAGCTAGCATCACCAGCCATCCATGTGCAGAAGTCATTTTGAATATTCCAGCACAGTTGAACCTTCAGATGACTGCAGCCTCATTAGACATCACATGAAGCAGAAGAATTGCTCAGCTGTGCCCAATTAACCTATGGAATCATTTTCAAATAATAAATTATTTTTGTTTTAACCTACTGAATTTTTAGGTTGTGCAGCAATAGATAACCAAAACCAAGAAAAATCAATTCTCTAAATTCCAATAGCTCCTTTTACATAATTAGAGTTGCACTTGGTCAATTTGATCATACCGTTTCATGGTAATCAAAAGGTAGGGAAAATATAGAACATGAAATAATTAGTGCATTTGTCCGTAAGAAACCACTTTTTCTGGTTATATAAAAATAAAGGAAAGATAAAAGGAGGAAGAGACAAGAAAACAATCACTTTTTGAAATACTCATAATTTTAGCTGCTGGTGCTCTTTTCCCCTAACATCCTGCCTAATGGAAATAGAGTGGCATGAATGGAGAAAGATTCCTACACAACACAGCAATGGTATTGTTATTGTGCACGAGAGCAGCATGTTTCTGTGTGTTGCCAGGGGAGTAAGAGAGAAACTAAAAGAACAGATAAACAAGCCTGGGGTTAGATAATGGATGCTACAGAAAGTGGAATCTCATTATCAAGAACTCTGGCTGAGAGAGCAGCAGATACTGTTATATGTACAGGAGTTGTTTGAAACCTGTACTTATCGCCAGCAGATTCAATTAGGACATAAATTAAAGTTTAGAGACAAGGTACCACATCCAGATCAAAAGGGAACTAGAGAAAGAGATGTGAACAAGATGAGTTCCTTTTCTCCAATTTTTTTAATTATGAAGACATATAGATATTCTTTATACATAAATTATATCAAGGTATAGATCTCTAAAAGACTGTAATTAGATTTCTAATAGACTAAACATATTTCAAAGAGATTCTATTGACCCATCAGAGATGTGGATGTCTTATGTTGTGTTGTCCACACCTGTTGTATATTTCATAATGTGTAACAAATTAAATCTAGAATAATATAACTGTGGTGCAGTATTTGGTCAAAGATGGCTTATTGATGGCTCATGTGTCCCCATCCAAACCTAATGGCAAAAATAAAACAAAGAGCTTCTGTTATCAATCTTTCTCAACTTGGGTTTGCTCACTAAGGAGGGATCGCATTGATCACTAAAATAGAAAAACACCTGGGAGGACAACCACAGACTTTCATCACTCTGGTTATAGAGCTTATTCATATATCTTTGAACTGCTTGTTAACTAGTTTGTAAAGTCAGAGCAAAAGCAATTGAATCTAATGTGGGCCATCATTCTCTCTTATTTAAAAGTGGATAAATTCTTTAAAGTATAGTTAAACTGTACTTTTTGTTAGAATTAACAATTCCTTATTATTGAATGAATTAAGATTTTTTTAAGAAGCTAAAGGAAATGAAATGGTACTTTTTTTCACATCCGACTTGCTTTGTGATTTTACATTCTTAAAATATAGACAGGAAAATCAATCACCTTAATGTAAAATGTCCTTTAAGTTTTGTAAAATATATGATGTTTACATTATAATGTAGATGATTCAAGTGTATAAAGCATACAAGATTAAAGGTAAAAAAACTAAATATTAAAAACCAGAATTCAATTTCAAGCTATTACTTTCTAGGTTTGTGATTATGGACTTTTTTCTTCATTGTAAGTACAGGTAAAAAATGCATACATTGTCTCTTAATGAATAACAGTGGCATTTAAATTCAATAAGTAATGAAAGCAACTTTTGGAGAATTACAAATGGCAGAGACAGAGAACAACAGATTCAGGAAGCAGATGTTGGAAAACCCTGGAGACTTGAAGAGCAGTAATAGTAAGAGTCTGTAGAGAAAGTTCTAACAATCAAACAGTATTTGATAAAGCGGAGAATAGAGAAAGCATTAGTAGTTGAATCATGAAAGATAATAATAGAACAATGAATTAAATAATTCACAAGTATGACAGATTATTGGTGAGGTGTTGTGAAGAGAACTCTAATTATTCAGGATATTTGAAGTTTGCACTGGCTTTTCCTTCATTCATTCTTCCTTTGAGTAGTCTCAAAGTAAATGTCGCCCAGGTAGGAGAACCTAAGTCTGTCTCTTACATGCAACCAGAAAGAATAAAATGATCAAAATTTGTTATTTTGAAGACCCAAATGAATAAGATCTAGAAATATGACAAGTTCCATTGCTTTTGATTAAAAACTAATTCAAACTCATATTGCAAATTTTAGTTATATACTTTAAAATATCTGACTTAAAATTTAAAATAAATACTTGAAACCATAAAATAATTTATTAACAGGATTTCAGATAGAAATTTGCTTCTCTTCTTTTCTCCCTCCCTGTTCTCTCTCTGTTCTCTTCTCACAACCAGTGGCTCAGTTGGTTCAAGTATCAGCCTCAGGTTGAGGCTGATAATAGTTTGGCTGATTTGAACATTGCTTCAGATGAGGGTTGCCAGGTGGATTCTGGTCAGGGAGAATTCAGGAGTCTGTCTCACTATCTCCCCTCTTTTCACTTAAAAAAATATTGCTATAAAATATTTAAATTTTATTGATTATGTTGCCACTTATTTAAAAACAGTTCATGATAAGATTTAATTTTTCTATGAAGGAAGATCAGATATAGAACTACTATACTTGGATACAGAAAATAATTAATGAAACAAAAGATTAGAAGAAAGCATATATAAATGTAAGTAGAAGGGAAACAAATTCTCCACAATACTATCTTAAGAAGGAAAAGGAAGAATATCGCTATGGGCATATCTTAAGTGACATGAAGATATATTAAAAAAAAAAGCAATAAAGAAACAAGCAAAGGCCCTGGCAGACTATCTCAGTAGGTCAGAATGTTGACTAGATATGCCAAGGTTGCTGGTTTGGTCCTCGATCAGGGCACATACAAGAAACAACCAGTGAAAACACAACTAAGTGGAGCAACAAATTGATGTTTCTCTTTCTCACTCTCTTCCTTCCTCTCTTTCTCTAAAGTCAATAATAATTAAAAATGGAATCAATAAGATGTTAAATAGGATTAGTGATATTTTGTGCAAGAGATTTTAAAGCCAGTATTTTGAGAGAAAGGATTCATTTTTCAAGACCATTAGGCTTGAAGTTGGCCTTTTACAAAAAGACTCCATAGAAAAAAGAGCTGAATACTTAACACACTGAAACCAAGTAGACATTTTAGGAAGAGGATTGGCCTACCTACCCACCAATTCAAAGAAGATATAATGACACATTTAGACTATCTTTATAGTATTATATTACAAGAGGGGTTAGGCCTTCCTGAACTATGACTGCTGATCTACATATTATTCCACTAACATGACATATCCCATAGCAGCAATCACTGATTTAGACCATTGTTCTCCAAAGTTGTCATGTTAGAAGCTAGTGCTAACTGATCCATGAAAGAAGTGATGGAACCAATCACAATTTACTGATTTTCTTTTTACTTTTGGATTATAAACTTTGGTGAAGCCAGGGCAGGTTCTGCTGGTCTCCTCAGCATGCATCTTAAAAGATATTTGCCCCGAACGTCAGACTATCTCTCTAGAAATCTGATGGCTACCCCTGCTAGACATCTATACATTTTGTTGATTGTAATGGGGAATGGGAAACTATTGCCCTGATAGGGATTATGTTCTAATGCTTCTTGTGTGTGTACATATACACACACATATAAACACACAAATATGCATATATAGTTGAATTTTAAACTTTAAATAAAAATTTCTCTTGAAAGAATTGGTATTTATAATTCAAATATTAATATTTGAATAACTATAGCAAAGAGGTTATATACATAGTATATTCATAACTGTTTTGCAAATAATTTATTTTTCACTGTGAACATATGTAAATGCACAAAATTTAGATTATATATTAGAGTTAAAATTATGTTTTAATCTGAACTTTTAAAATACAATTATTTTAGAAATGTTTGTTTATTAATATATTACAGTTCATATGATTTTTTTTTTTTACAGAAACCAAGAGAGAGACAGAGAGAGGGACTGATAGAGACAGACATACAGGAAGGGAGAGAGATGAGAAACATCGATTCTTTGTTGCAGCTCCTTAGTTGTTCATTGATTGTTTTTCATATGTGCTTTGACCAGGGGGCTACAGCAGAGTGTTCTCTTGCTCAAGCCAGCAACCTTTGACCCAAGCCGGCAACCTTGGGCTTCAAGCCAGCAGTTATAGGGTCATATCTATGATCACACTCAAGCCAGCAACCCTGCAGTCACGCAGGTGAACCCACGCTCAAGCTGGATGACCCATGCTCAAGCTGGCTACCTTGGGGTTTCGAATCTGCATCCACTGCATCCCAGTTTGATACTCTATCCACTGCGTCACCACCTAATCACTGCATCACCACCTAATCAGGCCATATTAGTTTAAATTTTAGCTTTCGCATGCTCAGCCCTGGTATTATTTAAATGTAATATTAACAGAATTCTTATAAAATATTCACCTTAATAGAAAGAAGTACAGATGGCTTTGTTTGAAAATTTATGTTATTAGAGAAATGGTCCAGATTGACAATAAAGTTTGTTGAGAGTCATAACCAGCATCCACTAACTTCACTGAACCAACAGGAAAATGATGGTAGCTATGTTGAAGACTGAAAAGAATTTTTATTATTATTTCATTTTTGCAAACAGTATCAGTAAGTATTGTGTATGTATGAATCTGCATATACACACAAAAACGTATGCTTTTCAAGAGCTGAAAAAAAGCATTTATGACTCCTCTGGTAATTATGAATGCTTTATTTAACTTGTTCTTTTTTCTTGCATGTGGACGTTTTCTTTAATTTTAAAAAGATATTGCTACCCATAGGCTGTAGTTTATCATGTTCAAAACATTACATATTTCTTTGAATTTGAGAAATAAAAATTGTGTGACAAATATATGTCAGGAACTTTACTAGCCTCAAATACCATAACTTCAGTTATAGATCATTGCATGAGTTGTTCCTTTATTAAAGTTGATATCAGTTACTATTTCAAATCTAGGATATTTAGAAATAAAATCTAAAGAATAAAGTTTTTTTTCAATTTTTATATAAATACGTTGAAAGTTTATGTCTAGGCAAGGATACACCTTTAGAAAACTAAATTTGGGTTTTTGTTTCTAGATATTATAGAGTTATCCACACTAGACAGTCTTCCTAACATATACAACAAAAACGATAACAAATACTGGGAAAAATATATAAAATCACTCTGTTTACACATTAAACCAATGAGGGAACTAATCAAACAAGGTAAATTGTACTCTTACCTTGTCTTTCTTTCTAGGGGGTTTCTTCAGATTGTTCACAAATAGATAATTAAGTAGAATCGAAAAATTTCACTGAGTAGATAAAGAAGTCAGAATTCAAGAAAGCTAAGTTTGAGTATAAAAGCAGAATACTAGACAAGAGAATACTGGACAAGAAGCTTGAAATATTATAGAGAATCACTTGTGTCCTGTGTGGAATACTAAACTGCACACACATTAGGTAAGATTCTAGATGAGCAATTAAAAATAGCTACTCTTTAAAGACAACTACCAAGGAATTTTAACTAAAAAATAGATTCCCAGACACCACAGAGAATAAAAAATTATCAAGTTTTGATAAGTTAGAGAGAAGAAATTTTATAAATATGTGAAAATTTCTATGAAGACTTGAGATAGCTCACATGTAAATAGTGATGCTAATTAGCCTTAAATATTAAGGTTATTCTATAGTATCTTTAGGGTTTTCTACATTTAAAATCATCTCTTTTCAAAAAGAATTTTTTCTATTTCCTTTTCTGTTTAGATTCCTTTTATTTTAGAAATAATAAATAAATTTAATAAAGTTGAAGTATAAAAATTCAACATTCAGAAATTATTTGTAATTATATATACTGACAATGCAAATTAAGAGAAAATATTTTGTAATAGAATCAAAAAGAATAACATTTAAAAATAAGTATAACCAAGTAAGTGTAAGGCTTATACAATGAGAACTATATAATATTAATAATAGAAATTAATGAAGCCCCAAATATATACATAGAACTATTGTGTTTAAAGATTGAAAGACTTAATATTATCAAGGTACAGTATCCATTAATAGTTAAAACTCTCAATATAATGGCTATAGAAGGAAAGTACCTCAACATAATAAAAGCCATATATGGCAAATCCCTGGTTAATATACTCAGTGGTTTAAAACTGAAAGTTTTCTCTCTAAGATCAAGAGTAAAACAAAGATGTCCACTTTTACCGCTGTTATGCAACATAATACTGAAAGTTCTACTCAGATCAATCAGGCAGAAAAAAGAAAGAAAATACATCTAAATTAGGAAAGAAGAAGTAAACTTATCATTTTTTGCAGATGACATGTTTCTTTACTTGAAAACTCTAAAGATGCCATCAAAAATATTAGAAACAATAAACAAATAGATTAAAGTTACAGGATATAAAATAAATACTAAAATCAATTGCATTCTTATATAGCAGCAGTTTTCAACTGGTCTGCCATATAGCACACTATTGTGCTGAATTTTTAAAACATGCAATACCTGACTATATAAACAGGGGGACTGACCTATTTTCCTTTAGACTGTCAAATAAAACAATAACAGCAGCCAGCAAAACAATAGCTGTGCCATATTTATGTCCTTTACCTTTTTCTGTGGTTTAGTTATGTTTTTATGTTCTAGATTATGATTTTACAACAGTTTTAGAATAGGTAAGTGACTTAGGCTAGGGTGTGTTTTCACTTACACCAAAATTCGGGTTACATCATTGTCGTAGGAAGAGGACTTTGTCATAACCCGAGGACCCCCTGTATATGACAGGTCACAAACACACGAAGAAGATAATTCTGCTCTTTAAAAGGCACTTAAGAAAATATAAAGGTACCTTTGTGTTTGGTTTTTTTGGCTTCTTATAACAGAGTTATATGGATTTTCTTTTGTGAGAGAGAAAGAATATTTTTTCTATTCTCAAGGTTCTTTCATCTGGTCTAATAATGAAATAAACATGAGAGATAAGCAAGAGAAAAATAACCAAATTTAGTGAATACTTAAGTATGGGAACCCTGCACACATGGTAGAGAAAGACTCCACATGTGCAGAGGTTCAAAGATAAAAAGGGGAAATGGGTATGTTTTACATTCTGACCTAGGGATGAGGTAAGGCACCTTGGGTTTCAGATAGTTGTTGCAGGAAGAGAACATGCTTAGTAATTAGTAGTTTCCCTTGCACTATGCATGGGTTAAAAAACAAATAAAAGTTTATCTTTGATAATCTCTTAGTATGGCAAGGCCCCTAATTCAAACTATTTTAGGTAGTTTGGGTGGAGGCAGAATTTTTCTTGAGCCCACAGCTAAAGTTCCCTTTAGCTCAAAACAATCACACTACGGAGACACACCTTGTGGTGACACATTCTAAACCCTCATACTGTATATTCTGGAATCAAGCTTTTTTAAAAAAATTTTCTTTTATTAATTTTTAGAGAGGAGAGAGAGAGAGAGAGAGAGAGAGAGAGAGAGAGAGAGAGAGAGAAGGGGGAGGAGCAGGAAGCGTTAACTCCCATATGTGCCTTGACCAAGCAAGCCCAGGGTTTTGAACCGGCAACCTCAGCGTTCCAGGTCGATGCTTGATCCACTCGCCACTACAGGCAGGCTGGAATCAAGCATTTTTAAAGTTATATATGCATTATCAATAATTTCTCACTGACTGTTAACATATTATTCAAAATGGTATATCTCCTTTAAAATTAGAATCTGTTCTTCAAAGGAGCTCTTAAATGTGCTTCTATTCAGAATATATTAAGAATTCTTCAAATTGGGACAGACAAAAGAAAATAACAAAATAGGCACTCTACATTTTGAATGTAGAAATTTATAATTAATAGTTCCAAATTGGAGAAAGTAAAACTAAATGTTCATCAATTATTGAATGAAGAAACAAATTATCACATATAGGCACACTTTCAGAAGCTAAAAAAAAGCTCAAATAAACAACTTAACCCTGTATCTAAAAGAACTAGAAAAAAAAAAAAAAACAGCAAGTAAAGACCAAATGTAGTAGAAGGAAGGAAATAATAAAGGTCAGAACAGAAATAAATGACACAGAGGCTAAAGAAACAATACAGAGGATCAATGAAACTAGGAGCTGGTTCTTTGAAAATGTAAACAAGATTGATGAACCTTTAACTAGACTCACCAAGAAAAAGAGAGAGAGGACTCAAATAAATAAAATTAGAAATGAGAGAGGAGAAATAACAACTGACACAACAGAAATACAAAATATTGTAAGAAAATACTATGAAGAACTGTATGCCAAAAAACTAGACAACCTAGATGAAATGGACAAATTCGTTGAAACATACAATCTTCCAAAAATCAATCTGGAAGAATCAGAAAACCTAAACAGACCGATTACAACAAATGAGATCGAAACAGTTATCAAAAAACTCCCAACAAAGAAAAGTCCAGGGCCTGATGGCTTCATAACGGAATTCTACCAAATATTCAAAGAAGAACTAACTTCTATCCTTCTCAAACTATTTCAAAAAATTCAAGAGGAAGGAAGACTTCCAAGCTCCTTTTATGAGGTGAGCATAATTCTGATTCCAAAACCAGGCAAAGGCAATACAAAGAAAGAAAATTATAGGCCAATATCTCTGATGAATATAGATGCTAAAATCCTCAACAAAATATTAGCAAACTGGATCCAACAGTATATGGAAAAAAATTATACACCATGGTCAAATGGGATTTATTCTGGGGAGGCAAGGATGGTACAATATTTGTAAATCAATCAATGTGATTCATCACATAAACAAAAAGGAGAAAAACCATATGATAATTTCAATAGATGCAGAAAAAGCATTTGATAAAATCCAGCACCCATTCATGATCAAAACTCTCAGCAAAGTGGGAATACAGGGAACATACCTCAACATGATAAAAGCCATCTATGAGAAACCCACAGCCAACATCATACTCAATGGGCAAAAATTAAAAGCAATCCCCTTAAGATCAGGAACAAGGCAGGGGTGCCCCCTTTCAGCACTCTTATTTAACATAGTCCTGGAAGTCCTAGCCACAGCAATCAGACAAGAAGAAGAAATAAAAGGCATTCAAGTTGGAAAAGAAGAAGTAAAACTATCATTATTTGCAGATGATATGATATTGTATATAGAAAACCCTAAAGTCTCAGTCAAAAAGCTACTGGACCTGATAAATGAATTCAGCAAAGTGGCAGGATATAAAATCAATACTCAGAAATCAGAGGCACTTTTATACACCAATAATGAACAGTCAGAAAGAGTAATTAAGGAAACAATCCCCTTTACAATTACAACCAAAAAAATAAAGTACCTAGGAGTAAACTTAACCAAGGAGACTAAAGACTTGTACTCAGAAAATTACAAAGCATTGATAGAAGAAATCAAGGAAGATACAAACAAGTGGAAGCATATACCGTGCTCATGGTTAGGAAGAATAAACATCATTAAAATGTCTATATTACCCAAAGCAATCTATAAATTCAATGCAATACCAATTAAAATACCAATGACATACTTCAAAGATATAGATCACATATTCTAAAAATTTATATGGAACCAAAAAAGAACACGAATAGCCTCAGCAATCTTTAAAAAGAAGAATAAAGTGGAAGGTATCACACTTCCGGATATCAAGTTATACTACAAGGCCGTTGTACTCAAAACAGCCTGGTACTGGCATAAGAACAAGCATATAGATCAATGGAACAGAACAGAGAACCCAGGAATAAACCTACAGTTCTATGGACAACTGATATTTGACAAAGGAGGTAAGGAAATAGAATGGAGTAAAGACAGCCTCTTTAACAAATGGTATTGGGAAAATTGGACAGCTACCTGCAAAAAAATGAAACTAGATCACCAGCTTACACCACTCACAAAAATAAACTCAAAATGGATAAAAGACTTAAATGTAGGCCGTGAAACCGTAAGCATCTTAGAAGAAAACATAGGCAGTAAGCTCTCGGACATCTCTAGGAGCAATATATTTGCTGATTTATCTCCAAGGGGAAGTGAAATAAAAGACAGGATAAACAAATGGACTATATCCAACTAAAAAGCTTTTGCACAGCTAAAGACAACAAGAACAGAATAAAAAGACAAACTACACAATGGGAGAACATATTTGACAATACGTCTGATAAGGGGTTAATAACCAAAATTTATAAAGAACTTGTAAATCTCAACACCAGGAAGACAAACAATCTAATCCAAAAATGGGCAAAAGAGATGAATAGACACTTTTCCAAAGAGGACATACAGATGGCCAATAGGCATATGAAAAAATGCTCAACATCACTAATCATTAGAGAAATGCAAATTAAAACCACAATGAGATATCACCTCACACTAGCCAGAATGGCGCTCATCAACAAAACAACACAGAATAAGTGCTGGCAAGGATGTGGAGAAAAGAGAACCCTCCTGCACTGCTGGTGGGAATGCAGATTGGTGCAGCCACTGTGGAAAACAGTATGGAGATTCCTCAAAAAACTGAAAATCGAACTGCCTTTTGACCCAGCTATCCCACATTTAGGAATATACCCCAAGGACACCATAGAACGGCTCCAAAAGGAGAAGTGCACCCCCATGTTTGTGAAAGCATTGTTCACAATAATGAAGATCTGGAAACAGCCCAAGTGTCCATCACAGGATGAGTGGATTAAAAAGCTTTGGTACATATATACTATAGAATACTACTCAGCCATAAGAAATGATGACATCGGATCATTTACAATAACATGGATGGACCTTGATAACATTATATGGAGTGAAATAAGTAAATCAGAAAAAACTAAGAATTATATGAATCCATACATAGAAGGGACATAAAAATGAGACTCAGAGACATGAACAAGAATGTGATGGCAACAGGGGTGAGGGGGTGGGGGGAGGGGGGATGGGGTGAAGAAGGAGAGAGGGGTTGGGGGAGGGGAGGGGCACAAAGAAAACCAGATAGAAGGTGACAGAAGACAATTTAACTTAGGGGGAGGGGTATACAGCACAATCAAATGTCAAAATAATCTAGAGATGTTTTCTCTCAACATATGTACCCTGATTTATCAATGTCACTGCATTAAATTTAATAAATAAATTTAAAAAAATATAATACTACTGAACAATAAAAGAAACAAACTATGGATGCATTCAACATATGGATGAATCTTAATTGCATTATGCAGATTCAAAGAATCCTTATATATAGTAGTACATTCTGCTTTATTTCATTTATATGACATTTTAGAAATATCAAAGTTGTTCTACAATGACAGAGAATAGATCTGTGGTTGCTTGGGGCAGGGATGTGGAAAAGTGACAGTAAAAGCAACTTTTTGCTGTGATGGAAATATTTGTATTTTTATTGTTATGACAATGTTATTCTAAAAATAAAAGGCCAATCTGTGAAATAACAAGCACTTTTTTTTTTTTGAGATAGGATAGCTATTCAGAAATTACCGATTTGGAAAGAAACCTAAATAATGTTTTAATTTCAAGTTAAAGGCAAGATATATTTATGAGAAGGAGAAAGACAATAATTAAATGAATGGAAGGAAGAAATGGATTCTAGTTCACCAAGAAAAGAATTTCTATAAGTGCAAATAAGCTAAGTTATTCTTTAGCTATACATGGTCAAGCTAATTACAAAGAATATTCATAATCATTAGGCCTTGTGGTCAGGATGTTTGCTTTTTTTGTTAGCTTTAAAAACAGTTGGTTGGAATTCGGTGGTGGTTTAGCCCAGTCTATAGGTTATTTTACCCAGTTCAAACATTTCAAAGGCTTGTGGAGTACCAGGCAAAGCAGTTTCTCTGGCATGGCTGCCCAAGCACTATTGTAAAATGGCCTCACTTATGTTCACAATGGTGAAATTATATTTTGCAAATACATTTGTCAGAGCACATGGCACTCTACAATTAAAATGAGTATATTTTATGTTATGTAAATTATATATAGATGATAATATTTTACACAGTGAAACAAAAAAATGAAAATGACAACAAAAATCAGCATCAGTTAGTTAGAAAACAGCAGTTGTTGGATGCCTAATAATGTCAACATGAAAAGATATTTTCTTGCACTGAAGGGGATAAGAATGTTAAAGAACAAAATTTAAGAGTAAATTTGATTATTTAATTGGCTTTATTAAGCCACTTATGATCTAACCTGTAGAAAAACTATTGAGATTTTGTACAAAATATGTTTTTATAGACAGAAAGGTTTGGCAGGGGAGTTATGAATAAAAGAAATAATTTTAAAAATATTTGATCAGTAATTTCTGGCATAATTAGTTTAAAATTTCATTTCTGTGAGAGCCTGGAACTACACTTAATAACATTATTAAGTATTGGTTTGGTGATTGGCTTAGAAAAAGTGACTCTATTTAGCTTTTTAGTATGTTTTTAATAACAAGAAAGAAAACATAGTATTGTAATTGAGTGAAAAGAATTTTGGAATTGCATCACAATAATCACAATTACAATTCTTGGTAATACGAGTTTCCTTTATATTTTTGAAGTTCTGATAGTTTATCCTATCAAATGATCCCATTATTAAAAAAAAAGCTTTAATAAAATATATAAAGATCTTTTAAAATATAAAAAAAAAAAAACAAGTAAAAGAACATAGATATATTTGCGCCGGCATTCTAAATAATAGATGTTTACTTAAAAGTAAATTTTAAAATACTTAAGCCTTAGGGATGATTAACTTGCCTTAAATGGAAACACTAACTTCAAGAAGATTCTTTCAACAATCTCCGCAGCTGTCTTTGCAGCACTGAATGCATAAATATCATTCTGGCACTGTGGCATACATGCAGGAGCATTACCATACTGCTTTCTGACTAGCAATGTTATTCATGATCTTTTGCAATTAGTTGTGCTTCAAATGAAGACAGCTGTTAAAGTGGAATCTTTTATCATATACATATATTATTAAATTTTCCTTAAAATGACAATAAAACTGTGAGTGATTTCCAAGTAGAAGAACTTGTTAAGAAAACAAATATACAGAAAACAAGCACACATTGAGCACCTTCTCTAAGCCACACATATTGCTAAGTATATTATAATAAATTACTTCTAGTCTTCATAACAACACTTCAAGTCAGATGTTTTCTGCATCTAAGAGAAGAGAAAACTAAAATGTTAAAGTAATTTCTTTTTCAATTTTAACCAGCTAGTAGTTTACAAGTCAAGGACATATCCTTAGGTCAGTCTGACTCCAAACGTTGAAATACCCACTATCCCATCATCCTTACTACTTCTTTTTTTTTTTTTCCTTGAATGTCTGAGTGTTTAAAACTAGAAACTGTAAAAAAAAAAGAAAAGAAAAGAAACAAAGTTCAAGTAAATTAAAGATGCTGTAATACTGAAAAAAAAATGATTTCTTTTGTTTTCTTTTGTTTGTTTTTGTTTTTAGATGTGAGGCAAGAAGATACTGAGGCGGACTCCCACATGTGCCCCCACTGGGATCCACCCGGCAACCCTGGGGCCGATACTCAAATATTAAGCTATTTTTTGGCACCTAAAGCTGATGCACTCCCACAGAGCCTTCTTCAGTGCCTAGGGTCACGCTCAAACCAATCAGCCACTGGCTGCAGGAGAGGAAGAAAGAGGGAAGAGGGGAGGCAGGAGGAGAAGTAGGCGATTGCTTCTCTTGTGTGTCCTGATCTGTAATCAAACCTGGGATGTCTATACTCTGGGCCAAAGCTCTATCCACTGAACACTGGCCAAGACCAAGAAGATACTTATAAGATTATAAATTCTACCAAAACCTATTATTGTCTTTTAAAATTCCTTTAGAAAGGGGAAAAAAAGATTAAAAAACTTTAACAATTTTCATTTTCAATTATAGATGGAATAAAATATTATATGAGTTTTAGGTGTACAACATAGTTATTAGAAATATATATATATATAACATAGTTATAAGACATTTTACAAAGTAATATGGATATGCGTGGTGACCACAAAGTAAGTGGTCATATATGTACGTGGTTATATATGTACGTTTAGAACCAGCCTTTGATGGCTTTTTGGTTTGATATTATAGCTCAGAATTGTGTTAACCACAGAAGAGTTATCCAGGCTAGCATTCACAAGCATATG
Organism: Saccopteryx leptura; assembly: GCF_036850995.1. NCBI lineage: Eukaryota > Metazoa > Chordata > Mammalia > Chiroptera > Emballonuridae > Saccopteryx > Saccopteryx leptura. Next base: position 66,372,583 of record NC_089506.1, on the reverse strand, counting down.
ATCTAAACAAATGTGTATTTGAACTAATAAAAACACATTTTGAATGCTCTGCTGAACTAGCTAAAGCTATATTAAAGTAATGGCTTAAGGAGTTCCAGCCGTCAGTTGTATCATTTCTAGTGTTGTTCCCAGAAGCCATAACATCTTCAAGCATTATATCAGCAGTGACACCATACAATTAAAAAAAAAACTCACTAGAAAAAAAAATTGTTGATTAAATAATTATATCATCCTGTCTAACTCAGCTTTTTGTATTTCTAACATAAACTGCTTTAAAAGATAACTTGTTCATTTGGGGCATAGTTCATATGTTACTGTAACAAAAATTTGTATCTTTAACCATATATAAATTTTTGGAAGAATTGTTAGAAAAAAATATATGTGTTTTATGCTGAGACTCATCAGTTTTCTCTTTAATCCAGTAAACTAGATAAGAATTGCTCATTTACTAATTAGAGAGAAATATAAATGTGTTCTCAGGGGGAGATTTAGAATGAAGAGGGAAAAGAAGAAAAAAGTAAAAGGTTTAAACAGAATTGAAAATGTTAAAAGTTCAATGTTACATTGTGCAAAGTAATAAAAATATTGAAAGTGGACAGAAAAATTAGGTGAGCATAATGTTCCAGGCAGATAATGACCTAATGCTTCGTGTTCTCTAGGGACCTAATTATGAGCTATTCTGAATACTGCACCTCAAATATTGACAGGCAGGTTGTTTATATTTGGTTCCTAATTAAAGACTCTCCCCTCACACCCCTAAAAGGGTTTATCAAAGACATCTTTCTACACTAACAAGCATACTGGGAAGCCACATGTAGATAAGCAAAAACAAATGAATAAAGAAAATTGAGTTTAAATATCTTCATAGACTGAAAAAGATAAACTTTTATTTAACTTTGAAGGATAAAAAGTTTTATACTTTATCTGTTTAGATTTCCAGTCACATTTTTTATATTTCCCATATTGTACATAAAAATCAATCACATATTCTTCAACTCCCAGAACTGCATCTATGGCAGTAACTTTTATTAAAAATTGCAATCTTGGGATAAACCTTATGAAAGTGGTTTTACTCCAGTTTTTTTGATGAATGCTTTTAATCCAATTTTCGTGTAGAATTTCTTAAATATTTTTTTAAATTTATATGGCACATGAAAGTGAATAGGAAATATACAATTTTTGAATTGTATCTGGTTCATTCCAGCAATAATATGACATTTCAAGAGTGTTTTCTGAAAGAAAGGGAGTAATACTAACAACCTGGCTGAAATATTGTCTAGTATCTTGATTAAATGGCAAGGAGTAGGAATAGCAGCAATAAAAATAAATTGCAGTGTGTTTGAGCCTCAGACCAGTAGTCACTTTCTGTAAGTAGCTTTCTTATGGACACTTTTGGTATGTCATTTAACTGTCATTTAAGCAACAAATAATGTATTTATATCCTCATTGTATACAGTCTAGAATTTAAACAATCTGTTCCATTGCTCTAGTATTTGTGCTAGCTCATACTGGAGAGAGCTCTCTCACAAAATATTATTCAGCAAAGCAGCCATTCCTCTTGTTTTTTTTCTAAAAGTACTAGACATTACTGGATTGGTTTGGAAGAATTCCCATTTGTTTTCATGGCTGCTATTAATTCAATTATGCCAGTGTAACTAAAGTGTGATTTTTAGCACTTTTTTTTTAGCTTTGTAGACTCTTTATGTTCTGCTACTTTTCTTTGTTGCTCTCTTGTTTCTGAGTCTTTAATTACTAAATTGTGCATAAGAATTTGCATTACTCCAAAACATGTTTTCTATTTGATCATATTTTCACATGGTTACTCTTATTTATTTATTTATTTATTATTATTTTATTAAATTTACTGGGGTGACACTGCTTTACAAATTTATACAGGTTTTGCCTGACCAAGCAGTAGCACAGTGGATAGAGCATTGGTCAGGGATGCTGAGGACCCAGGTTCGAAACCTTGAGGTCACAGGCTTCACAGGCTCGTCAGCTTGGGCATGGGGTTATCAGCTTGACATGGGATCATAAGCAGGACTCCACATAACTGTCTTGATCCAAGGGTTGCTTGCTTGAAACCCAGGGTCTCTGACTTGAATCCAAGGTGACTGGCTTGAGTAAAGGGTCTCTGGCTCAGCTGGAAGCACCCAGTCAAGGAAATATGAGAAAGCAATCAATGAACAACTAAGGAGCTGCAACTATGAATTGATGGTTTTCATCTCTCTCTGTCCCTGTCTGTTTCTCTCTCTCTTCTCTCTTTCTCTTTCTCTCTCACTAAAAAGAAGAAAAACAAGTATCTGTTGCACAATTCTACAACACATTATCTGTCCACTGTATTGTGTGTTTTCTACTTCATTTTACCTTGTTCTTTTAAACATCACTAAATATTTTAAACATTATGAAAATATAATATTTAATAGTTATGAAACATTTATGGTTTCTCAGGATATGGGCTAAATATTGATGAGGATTCTCAATATATAGATTATTTTAACCTAGACAATGAAATCTATAGAATTTTTAGCAGAAAAAATGGCATATAACAGCCATATATTTCTAGTGTTAAAGCCTACATTTCAGGTGATTGTTGAATTTTCAGCACATTATTACATGTTCTAAAAAAAAGGTAAAATCAAGAGCTACGTACCTATAAAAGAATTAAATCATTTCTAATAGAAAAGTTCTTTACTGTTCACTGCAAATATTTTTCCAGGATAATTTTACTTTAGTGAGATTTGGCTGAAATGAGACCACTGGGAACCAAACATACTCCCAAATGTAAAATTTTTCCTTTCAGTGTTAATGTGTTTTTCAGTCCTTCCTTATCATTTTGTACTGGAAATGAAAGGCAAAGTTCAAATTTTCTTGATTTTTCTGCCAAGAGGCTTTTAAATATTTAATTCTCTATATGTATGTTACTCTTTTAATGTAAAGACAGAATTAAAATCATAGAAATAAAATTTTGCCAATATTATAACATTACTTGTTTTTGAAGGTAGAGATTGAATTTCACAATTAGAAATTTTCATCATATATTTTCTGAAGGAATTATAATGTCATTAAAGAATATAATACATTTAAATTGACTTGAATATAATTAACTGCAGCCCATTGAAATGTCCCCTTTAAATGAAAAAATACAAAAGGAAACATGTGACAGGAACAAAGAGTTTATGGTTATTTCTGTACCATGTTGTCTGAAATGTGATTTGCAGCTCCATAGGGTAATTTATTCAATCTAAGCAAAAAATTCAATTAATGATTTAAGAGATGAACTATTTAGTTTATTTTTTGTCATTGTTTGGGGATTACTTACTTAACAAATTTATCAAAACTATTTTAAAAAGTGTTCATCTTCCTTTATATAAGATTATTTCCTAAAATATTCTGAATGTACAAGCAAAAATATCTTTAATTTTTTATTAAATAAAAATATATTTACAACTTATAAAGTTTGAGTATTTTTTCTATTAAGATAACTATCTTTTTTTCTTTCTTTTTTTTTTTTTTTTTTTTTTTTTTGTATTTTCTGAAGTTGGAAATGGGGAGGCAGTCAGACAGACTCCCGCACACGCCCGACTGGGATCCACCCGGCACGCCCACCAGGGGGCAATGCTCTGCCCATCTGGGGCATTGCTCTGTTGCAACCAGAGCCATTCTAGTGCCTGAGGCAAAGGCCATGGAGCCATCCTCAGCGCCCGGGCCAACTTTGCTTCAATGGAACCTTGGCTGCGGGAGGGGAAGAGAGAGACAGAGAGGAAGGAGAGGGGTAGGGGTGGAGAAGCAGATGGGTGCTTCTCCTGTATGCCCTGGCCAAGAATCAAACTCGGGACTCCTGCACACCAGGCCGATGCTCTACCACTGAGCCAACTGGCTAGGGCTTAAGATAACTATCTTAATAATTTTCCTGATGAGCAATAATTCCAAAAAATATGACATAATTTGAGCATTTGTTATTTTTAAAGCATGTGAATTTTTAATGTTGGAATACATTTTTCTTAGGATGTAATATTCTACTTTCTATGACACATGGAAAATATTTGGCATATATATTTAAAAGATCATTTTAGCTGTCAGATATACTGATTAAAAGTAGAATTAAGCTCTACTTTTTAAAAATATTGCATAACACATATTCTAGATCTGCCCCAGTGTCATGGGTGCAGGTAAGCACAGGGATGGCACGGCTTTTCACTTAGAATTGCCCTTTCAGGTCATGACAAAGATTGAGCATGCAATAATTTGAATTCTCTCACTCAGAAAACATTTCTGCTTGTCTAACACTCTTGTTATTGCTCACTCTACCCATTTTTCAATTCTACCTCCAGACTTTGTTTATAGTGAGACTGCTCTTGCCTTATCTAATCCAGTTTGGTTCCATGAATTGTCTTGGGTAATAAGAAGGTTGACCCAGTGGCACTTGTCTCAGCTTCTCATCCATGTAGAAAAGGTGACTATGTCATTCTCAGAGGAAGCTCTTTGGAATACATTCCCAAGCTTCTTATCTGAACCAAGTCAACTCTTTTTTTTCCATAGGTTGGCTGAAAAAAAGTCTTGACATTGTCTTTTAAGGAGCAAGCTGAGAAGATGGGGGCTTCTTTCTTCCTACTGCCTTCTCTGCCCCATCAAGTACTAAGCACCTGTGTCTGTATCCTGACAGACTCCTAATACCTTCTTCCCTAAAATTTTGCACCACATTATAGAGGTTGCATCTGTGGTCTTTTTTCTCTAAATTTCTACCTCACCTTTTCATTCTATTAGCTGTTCTATTTTTTTTGTTGCTTATGAACTATGTAAGTGAGTAGAGGAGCTGACAGTAAACTTATAAATATATAATTTCAAAATAAACTTTAAATTTAATAAAGTGTTAACATGTGAAAATTAAAAAGTAATAAAAAATTATAAAGCTTTCTTTAAGTAATTAATTTTTATAATTGTTGCTCAGGATCGATCTGCTATAACTTTGCTCCATTTGTCATTTTTATTCACAAACCCTTACATATTTTTGTCTTCCTTTAACCTTTTAAAGTCTAGTTTAAGTTCTTCTATTCTCTTGTTGCTTCAGCCTACATTAATTTCTACCTTTTCTAGCCTCATAGCTCTTGATAATTAATTTTGTGTTACTATCTTTCAGTATATGTTTTAATTAGTTAAGCTAAGCATCACTGAAAACTAAGTCAATCTGAAATATAATAAAATTTTATTTTACATTTTTATTTATTTTGCTTGATTTTTATTATTCTATTGCCATTATTATTTATTTTTAAATGTTAAGGCTTACTTTCATGAGGTTTTGGTTGTTTTTTTTTTGTATTTTTCTGAAGTTGGAAATGGGGAGGCAGTCAGACTGATTCCCGCATGCGCCCGACTGGGATCCACCTGGCATGCCCACCAGAGGGCGATGCTCTGCCCATCAGGGGCGTCGCTCTGTTGCAACCAGAGCCACTCCAGCGCCTGAGGCAGAGGCCATGGAGCCATCCTCAGCCCCTGGGCCAACTTTGCTCCAATGGAGCCTCGGCTACAGGAGGGGAAGAGAGAGACAGAGAGGAAGGAGAGGGGGAGGGGTGGAGAAGCAGATGGGCGCGTCTCCTCTGTGCCCTGGCCGAGAATTGAACCCGGGACTCCTGCACACCAGGCCAACGCTCTACCACTGAGCCAACCAGCCAGGGCACTTTCATGAGTTTTTAATTAGGAAACTTCCCTCAAAACTAATATTAGTCAACATTAGAACAATGGTGTTTCTTGAACTTTGGCATCAAAAGAAATTACCCTGAATGACATCGCCTATCATCATCAGGCAGGAAATTTCTAGTTTTCTTACTCTCTGTGTGAATAGTGGTCACTAATTACTAAATCATGGCCACCTTGGTTTATTTTTCTTCATTTTTTTGTTGTTTTGTTTTGTTTTGTTTTTCCTTTGGAACAACACATTAAGCAACACTGTTTAAATTATGTGTCATTCTAATTGGAACTGGAGAGCAATTAACTTTTGTGTGGCAAAATGTTAATATTTTTTTAAATTCATCAAAAGGAAGTTGTCAAGAGAAATCTATAGCTTTACATCAATTACAATTATTGTTATTATTTGGTTTTTGTGCAGTTAGCTTATGAACTGCTTTAAATATGGGCATGGATAACAACTAGGAAATTCAAGAAGCAACAACTGTGTTTTGCCACTTGACAGGACATTACTTATTAAGAGCTAAGAGCAATGCAAGTTCTATTTCTAATAGATTTTTCTTATTTAAAAAAAGTATAAAATGTTCAAGTTTTATTTGTGTCACTTTAGCATCAATTTCTCCAAATTTATATTAATTAAAACTATTATGTTTATAAGTAAATATATAAAAAAAGTTAACTGGGTACATTTAAAGATCAAATTGGCTTTATTTATGGACTCATGAATTGGGCAACCCCTCATCTAGCATATAGAAAGATGCTTCAAGGAGCTGCACAAAATGAAAGACTTTTATGGGCTGAAAAGAATGAGACAAAGTTACTAGCAAAGAATGAATATTCAGGCAAGGTCATCTTCTTTGGGGGTAGGCAGGGTATATCAGTTAGATTTTGTCACTAATGCTGACCAAGTAATTTCAGATTAAAACTGGTTAAAAGTCACATTCCTAGGAAAGGCCAAAACTGCAGTTAGGTTATGCATTCATTCTTGGTTTAATGATGTGGGGCTTAGAACAGTAGACTCTATTTGGGGCCTAGTGTTTCTTTTTTATATTATATATTTATATTTACTATAATTATAAATACCATAAATATACAGTATTATAAATATTATATTTATAAACAGTACTATATATCTAATATCTCAGAACTAAATGACAGTCAAGAAATTGCTTAAACAAAATGTATTATGTTCTTCCAAACACAAAATTACATAATTTATGAGTTCCATGTCAACTATAATTCAAAGTAATTTATTAGAAAAGTATAGGTTTCTCCTTCCTTCCTTTCTTCCTTCCTTCTTTCCATCTTCCTTTCTCTCTTTCTGTTCATTTTTCTCTTATAAGAAAAATAATTATAAATTATTAATTTTTAGTGACAATTTGGTGAAATATCTAATAGTTAATCAAACAGTTTTCTAAAATAAAACATGAAATAAGATAAAACATACATGCAATAGAAAAGAATCACCAGACAAATTTCAGTCATATTTGATAATCTTAAGAGAAATTTGATTTAATATTGAATATGCACATATGAAAAATAGAGTATGCGGCTTTTTTATGAAACTGACGGGCTGTCTGCTGTGCTAAGAGGGCGGCTGTATGTGGGTTTTTATGCAGACATACAAATAGGCACAATTGTGGATGAGTTATTATAGAGTAATACCATATACATATTTCAGAGAAACCAAAGTTAGAAAATGCTTCTATTTTGTGTCCAATGTTCTTTCACATTTCTAATGAAACATTTTACATTGTCATTTTAATAAGTTATTTTGTTAGGAAAATATTTTATAGCTTACTTAGTTAATTTTATTTATATTTAGTTATAATTATAACTATTGTAATTCAGTGAATTGTTCAACATTTTTGAGACATATCATTTAATCAATTTACTTCAAAAAATGTATAAAAATCATTCAGTCATTCATTCAATGAATATATATTGATCACCACCTTTGTGAAAATTATCTATAAGGATTTATGAGTTAACAAAACGTTTAGGCCCCCACCCTTAGCAGAATGAATAGATATTTAATAAAAATTAAACAGTTTATATGTTGATTATAAATGTGGTGTGATATTTAATAGAGAGGTTCAGGTTTATAAAACAGTGTATAATAGGTATCTGAAACTGTCTTAAAGATCAGTGAAAATTTCCCTGAAGAGGAACACTTCTTTTAATTGAGAACTCAAAAATATGTAAGGGTTAATTTTTAAATGAAAGTGATGAATTAGAAAGAGAAGAAGTTGCATGCAAAATAATTCAGGAAGAGGAAATATTAGGAGCAAAATCTATAAGGGATGAAAATACTCCATTCATTACTGGGATTGATAGTAAGTGAATGTGGTAGTTGAATGATTATAAATTACTGGCGGATTGATGCAGAAATAGACTTAAGAATCAGGAGCCAAATATTCTGGGAATTGTAGGCTATGTTCATAATTTATCTTTCTATGTTTAAACAATGGGTGGAAAATATCTGAAGGTTTCATATTTGTCGGAATTTTTCTTTAGACTACTGACTTACATATACCTCAAAATAGACTAATTGTGAACATTACTGAAAAATCTATGATTCACATATGATTGTAAAAGACTAAATGTAAAAATGGACAATAACCAGTCCAAATAAAAAAATAAAATTATGACCCAAAACTTGCAGCAACCTTCCCAGGAAACCAAGTCATTATCAACAGTAACCAGACCAGGAAGCCAGCACACCATAAATCAGACTTGCAGGAAGCCAGATTGCTATCTATACCAACAGTTCACGAAGCCAAACAGTAACTCTTACAACAATCAGCCCTAATCACCAGCTTCTGATGAATAACTGTCACTTTTCCTATTTTTTTCCCCACTTCCAATTAGAACTAACCAGAAAGCCAATTATATAAGATGTCTTACTTCTTCTTGGCCCACATACAGCTTCCCTGTGCCAACAAACACCAATCAGGACAACCCTGAAGCCTCCTTTTTTTTTTTTTTTTTTTTTTTTTTTACTATAAAGTTTTTCCTTCCTATTCCTTCCTATGCTTATCTTGGAGTCTCTGACAAAACTCAAGAGATGGTAGCTGATTTCCATGTTATGACAAATTTGAATAAATAGCTTTTGTCTGGTCTCATTTGGTTGCTCATTGTTTATGTCCACAATTGAATTCAGGGACTCTCAGAAACTGTCAGTAACCTGGCTCTCTTCTATTTGTTCTCTTCATATTTCTATCTCTCAGGTCAGATTTGTTTTATTTTTATCATTTTATTTCACAAGCAAAGATGTCCATAAGCAAGTTAAGGCTATACCATATTACATAGAAAAGTCACAGATATAAACTAAATACCTCTATATAGGTAAACCCAAGAAAAAGTCCAGGTGATTACAGTCCCACCATAGCCACAGGTCCATTTCTGAACCAATAATTGTGTCCAAAAAAGTGATTTGTTATTGGGGTCCATAAGATTATTTGTGTGTAAGATTACCATATATAGGGGAAATAAAAAAAAAACACCTAGTTATATTTGAATTTTAGATATATACCAAGTAGTTTTTAAAAAATATAAGCATGAGCCCAGCGGTAGAGTGTTGGCCCATTGTGTGGAAGTCTTGGCTTCAATTCCAGAAGGGGCACACAGAAGAAGTGGCCATCTGTTTCTCCACCATTCCCCCTCTCCTTTCTCTCTATCTTTCTCTTTCCCTCTCACAACCAAAGCTCCATCAGAGCAAAGTCAGCCCGGGTGCTGAAGACAGCTCCATGGCCTTCACCTCAGGTGCTTGAATGGCTTCGGTTGCAACAGAACAATGACCCAGATGCGCAGAGCATCACCCCTTGGTGGGCATGCCAAGTGATCCCTGTCGAGCTCATGTGGGAGTCTGTCTCTCTGCCTTCCCATGTCTCATTTCAGAAAAAATATATAATAAAATAAAAATATAAACATGATTCCTGAAATAATATATGAAAAATATTTTGTGATTACCTCAAATTTAAATTTGATTGGGCATCCTGTATATATATACATAATAAAAACCATACACAGGCCTGACCTGTGGTGGCACAGTGGATAAAGCGTCAACCTGGAATTCTGAGGTTGCCGGTTCAAAACCCTGGTTTCCCTGGTCAAGGCACATATGGGAGTTGATGCTTCCTGCTCCTCCCCCCTTTCTCTCTCTCTCTCCTCTCTAAAATGAATAAATAAAATCTAAAAAAACAAAAACAAAAAAACTTAAAAAAATAAATAAATAAAAACCATACACATAGGACATAAAAGACAAAGCCAGCATAAAAAAATGTAACAGGCTCTGAGATTGTGCAGGGACAAATTCAAAAAGAAAACATATGAAGCTTAAACAAAGTCATAGATATCATTAAAAAATTTTAAACAAGAACATATGTTCCAATTTAAAATTTGGAAGAATAAGCCTTGTTGCAGAAAAATGAGGGAATAGAAGAGAATGTGGGATATTAATTGAAGGGCACTGCAGCAATTAAATGAAATGTGGGTGCTTTCAACTGGAATGATGACACAGGCATGAAGACAAGTGCATCAAACAAGTGGAGAATTAGACTCAAAAGAGGTATGTAATTGTTACTTTTTAATTAAAATGAGTAAATTTAATAAGAGTACAATTAAATTGTTAGAATCTAATGAAATTTAGCAAGTATAAATGCAAGGTCACTATAAATTTTATTTTATTTTTATAAAGAAACTATACACAATTCAAAGGTGAAATTTTAAAATACAACACTTAGAGTAATATTATAATCACCATATGGTTAAAAATAACTAAAAGTTGGTTAAGATTTTTTCCACCATAAGATATAAAGGTTTTGAAAGTAAATACAGAATATCTTAACAATGCAGGCATACAACCAATTTGTTGATTAGAAGCATAAATGTTATAAAGTTTATATTTCTCCCCTCAGATTTATGTATAATTATGATGCAACCTTAATTAATATCTCAAGAGTTGTTTTTGTGAAAATGTACAAGTTATTTCTAAAAGAAATATGGAACTACAAGAGCCAAATATAGAAAACTATCTTAAAAAGTACACAGTGGTTGAATGTACTCTGCTGGATTTTAAGACATATATTAAAGTTGAAGTAGTTCAGAGAAATTGATATTGACACAAAAATAAACAAATAAGTCAATGAAATAGAATTGAGTTCCAAAGTAGAATCAAGTACATATGGCTACATTATTTATAAAAAGCTAAATTACAGAACACAGTTAAGGTTTTTTTTTCAATATAGATTTTGGTTCAATACCAGTTAAATAAAGGTCTCAATGGCCATATGAAAAGCATGAAATAATTGTCCTTTGCTTCACCACAAAAGCAAAACCACTGGCTGGTCTATAGATTTATCTGTGAAATAAAATAGAAATAAGATGAATAGCAATATTATATAAAGATATAGTAATTATATACATAAGAAAGTTACTTAAATAGGACACAAAAATACTAAACATAAGAAATTGAAAATATTAACATTAAAATTAAAAAAAATATTTAAGTCAAAAGATACTACTAGCAGAATAAAAAGATAAGATATCAAGTGAGAAAAGATATTTAAAAAACATATATGTAACTAACAAGAGACTTAAATATATCTTATAGGAATCATATAGAACAGAATTTCTAAATAAAATGTAGAGAATCAATGGAAAATGAATAAAAGACTGTATAATCATTCTGCAAAACAATTCTATTGACCAATAAATAAAATATAAAAAGGTGACCACTCTCGTTTATTATTACTGAAAAATATTTATTCACACATAGAAATAGATTTAATTTTTTAAAAGATTTTTTATTGATTTTATAGAGAAGAGAGAGACAGGGGACATTGGGAGGTGGGAGTGAAGAGCAGGAGGCATCAACTCATAGTCGTGACTTCTCTGCATGCCTTGATATCTCAAGCTTATGGTTTAAACTGGCAACCTCAGCATTTCAGGTCAATGCTTATTCACTGTGACACCACAGGTCAGGCAGATTCAATTTTAAAAAGTCAATAATCTTAAATTTTGGCAAGAATTTGGAGTAACTGGCATTCTCAAATACTGATAATGAGAGTATACATTGATACAATTTTGATAAAAACATTCATTGTTGTTTATTAAAATTGAAAATGTATGGTAAACCTTCAGAAAATAAACTCAAAAAATAATTCCTTCTACAAATGCAATAAAAATATATAAAAATCTAGGAATAAATTTAACCAAGAATGTGAAAGACCTATATAATGAAAACTATAAATCATTATTAAAAGAAATTGAAAAAAAAATAATGAAATGGAAAAATATTCCATGTTCATGGATTGGAAGAATCAGCATAGTTAAAATGGCCATAATACCCAAAGCAGTATACAAATTTAATGCAATCCCCTTCAAAATCCCAATATCATTTTTTAAAGAAATAGAACAAAAAACTACAGTTTGTAAGAAACCATAAAAACCCCAAATAACCAAAACAATCCTGAGAAAAAGAATGAAGCCACAGATATCACTGTACCTTACTTAAAATTATACTATAGAGCCATGATACTCAAAACAACAGGGTATTGGAAAAAAACAACAACCAGATATACAGACCAATGGAGCAGAATTGAGAGCCCGAAAATAAAACTACGCATATGTGAACAAGTCATCTTTGACAAAGGAGCCAAAAACACACAAAGGAGAAAATAAAGCGTCTTCAATAATGTGCTGGGAAAATTGCAAAACCACATGCAAAAGAATGACACTTGACTATGGGTTGTCTCCCTGCACAAAAATTAATTCAAAATGGATGAAAGACCTAAACATAAGATCTAAAACAATAAATTACATAAAAGAAAACATAGGTACTACGCTCATAGACTTTGGCCATAGAGAACAGTTTATAAATTTGATCCCAAAGGCAAGGGAAGTAAATGCAAAAATAAATGAATGGGACTATATCAAACTAAAAAGCTTGTGCAGAGCAAAAGAAACTGGCAACAAAACAAATAAGCAGCCAATTAAATGGAAGATGATATTTGGAAACAACAGCTTTGATAAAGGGTTCATTTCCAAAATATAGATATATAAAGAACTCAGAAAGTTCAGCAACAAACAAGCAAATAATCCAATAAAAAATGAGGAGAGGATCTAAACCAGCAGTTCTCAACCTGTGGGGACCCACAGGTTGAGAACCACTGATCTAAACAAACACTTCTGCCTGACCTGTGGTGGCGCAGTGGATAAAGCATCGACCTGGAAATGCTGAGGTCGCCCGGTTCGAAACCCTGGGCTTGCCTGGTCAAGGCACATATGGGAGTTGACGCTTCCAGCTCCTCCCCCCTTCTCTCTCCCCGTCTCTCTCTCCTCTCTCTCCTTCTCTGTCTCTCTCTCTTCCTCTCTCTCTCCTCTCTAAAAATGAATAAATAAAAAAAAAAGTAAACAAACACTTCTCCCAAGAGGACACAGAAATGGCCATCAGATAACAAGAAGATACTCACCCTTACTAACTATTCAAGATATGCAAATCGAAACTACAATGAGATGCCACTTCACACCTGTTAGATTGGCTATCATCAACAAGACAGGTAATAGCAAGTGTTGGAGAGGCTGTGGAGAAAAAGGAATCCTCATTCAATGCTGGTGGGAATGCAAATTAGCACAACCATTATGGAAGAAAGTATGGTGATTCCTCAAAAAATTAAGAATAAAACTACCATAAGACCCAGCAATCCTTCTACTGGCTATCTACCCTCAAAACTCAAAAACTTTTGTACATAAAGACATATTCACCCCATGTTTACTGCACCATTATTTACAGTGTCCAAGACATGAAAACAACCAAAGTGTCTCTCGATAGAAGTTTGCATAAAAAGATGTAGTGTATGTATGTGTATATACACACACACACACACACACACACACACACACACACACCATATATATATATAATGGAATACTACTCGGCCATAGGAAATGATGACATATTGCCTTTTACAACAACATGGGTGAAACTTGAGAACATTATAATGAATGAAATAAGTAAATCAGAAAAGCTAAGAACTGTATAATTTCACACATAGGTGGCATATAAAACTGAGACTCATGGACATAGATAAAAGTGAACTGATTACCAGAAAAAGGGGACTGTGGAGGATGAGGTAAGGGAAGGGATTAAAGAGCAATAAATATATGGTAAGAGAAAATGATTTGACTTTGGGAGATAGGAATACAACATAATCAGCAGTCTAAATGCTATAGAAATGTTTACTGGAACCTATGTACTCTTATTGATCAATGTCACCCTCTTAAATTAATTTAAAAAAAAATAAAAGAAAATAAAATGTAGGTAACTATTAAGGCCTAGAAATTTCACTCTTATTTATCATAAAACAAAAATCCATGTAGTTTGCAATTAAAAACATTTTCAAACATATTTATAGAAGTCTTATTCATAATAATAAAATATATGGAATAACCCTGGCAGAGTGGCTCAGTGAATAAACCATTTTTCTGGCATGCCATGGTTGTTGGTTTGATTCCCTGTCAAGGCAAGTATCAGAAGCAACCTATGCACAACTAAGTGGGACAACTAAGTGGAACAAAGAGTCAATGTTTATCTTTTTATTTTTCTTAATTAATTAATTTATTTATTTTAGAGAGGGAGGAGAGAGAGAAAGATAGAGAGAGAGGAGAGGAGAGGAGAGGAGAGGAGAGGAGAGGAGCTGGAAGCATCAACTTCCAGATGTGACTTGACCAGGCAAGCCAGGGGTTTCAAACCGGCAACTTCAGCATTCCAGGTTGACTCTTTAGCCACTGCACCACCACAGGTCAGGCTCAATGTCTATGTTTATTTCTCTCTCTCTCTTTCTCTCTCATCAATGGAAAAAAATTTAAATGTATAATAACTAGGAATATTGACACAAAGATTTGTATATTCATACTTGTGTATGTGTGTACATATATATATATATATATACATATATATATGTATATACAGTGGTACCTTGGGATATGAACAGACCAACATATGAATTTTTAAGATATGAGCTGTGATTCGGTCCATATTTTTGTTCGAGATCCAAACAAAATTCCAAGATACGAGTCATGATTCGGGAAGCTGTCGCTAGTTGGCACATTGGTGCAATGGTCCAGAATCAGCAGTTTGATATATAAGTTGACTGACATATGAACTCAGTTAAAGAACGAATTAAATTTGTATCTCAAGGACCCACTGTATTTTACTGTGTACAATGGGAATAAAAAAATGAACTATACACACACACAGAGATACATCTCATAGCTACCCTGAGTTAAATAAACTATATCACAAATATGTTTGTATAATTCAATTACAATAAAGTTAAATAAAACAGATCAGATTAAGCAATAATGCTGGAATTCAGACTAGTGAAAAAATAAGAACCTAGTAGTATTTCAGATATTTATTATCCTAGTCCAGTGAAATATTGCTACATAATAAACATGGTGTCTTAAAGAAGCTTCTTATTTTTCTCCTAATTTTTGGATCAGGAGTTTAGGTACAACTTGACTATGTGATTCATATATGCTGTACTATGTGGCCTCAGAGAATTGGCTAGGAACGGAAGATATATTTTCCAGATGTTTCCTTCACTCAGTTTTTCTTTTCTTTTTTTTTAATTTTTATTAATTTTAATGGGATGACATAAATAAATCAGGGTACATATGTTCAAAGAAAACATCTCCAAGTTATCTTGTCATTCAATTATGTTGCATACCCATCACCCAAAGTCAGATTGTCCTCCATCACTTTCTATCTGGTTTTCTTTGTGCCCCTCATTTTTCTCCACAGCCTCTCCAACACTTGCTATTTGTCCCCCTTCCCCTCTCCTTCCCTCTCCCCCCCCCAACCACCACACTCTTGTCCATGTCTCTTAGTCTTGTTTTTATGCCCTACCTATCTATGGAATCATACAGTTCTTAGTTTTTTCTGATTTACTTATTTTACTCTGTATAATGTTATCAAGATCCCAACCATTTTGTTGTAAATGATCTGATGTCATCATTTCTTATGGCTGAGTAGTATTCCATAGTGTATATGTGCCACATCTTTATCCAGTCATATATTGAAGGGCTTTTTGGTTGTTTCCATGTCTTGGTCATGTGAAAATTGCCGCAATGAACATGGGGCTGCATGTGTCTTCACATATCAATGTTTCTGAGTTTTGGGGGTATGTATCCAGTAGAGGGATTGCTAGGTCGTAAGGTAGTTCTATTTTTAGTTTTTTGAGGAACCACCATACTTTCTTCCATAATGGTTATACTACTTTCTTTACATTCCCACCACAGTGAATGAGGGTTCATTTTTCTCCACAGCCTCTCCAACACTTGCTATTTGTCTCATTCTTCATCATCTTTATACATGGCTTTGACTTTTTATTGTATGTTTGTCAAATGACAGTCAAACTTTTCACATGGTATCTGGTTTCCAAGAATACTGTTCCAAAAGAGAAGATGCAAAAGCTGCTACTCTCATGCCCTGGGCCAGGAAACTGATACCAGCTTTATTTCTATTATGTAACATTTGTCAAAGCATAATAGAAGTCTCCCAAAGTAAGAGAGGAGACATTTAATGAGAGAAGAAAAAAATATTTTTTTCTTTAATCTACCTGAGATAGCAGCAATTGAAGATACATGAAAGATGATTTTAGATGCAGTTAATGATTTATTTTTTATTGGAGTAAGTTATAAATCTGTTTAATTTGTTCTAAATCATCAAGCTATTAATTTAAAATGTTTGTTGTGTGTGTATATATTTATGTGACATATTTGAAGTTTATAAAGTTAAAAGAAGATATTAGGTGCTAGATTAAGTTAATTTTAATAAAAAATATCTAATGAAAAACTTGAATGGGTTAAAAACTACTTTGAAGTATAAAGTGGTAAGAATGATTAAATTATTCACTGGGTATTAAATATGTCTAATATTTTTGAAATCTTCAAAATATAGGAGAGAAAGACACAGAGGAAAAGAGAAAGAGCACCAACATAATATAAAAATTCCAAGAAATCTGAAGAACACTGAATCATAGAGAAGATGAGAATTCATCTCAGTTTCAGGTATTGTGGCAACAATTTGAATACATTGTAACATATATATCCTCTATAAATTAGGAAAATAAATTTGAAATAATGGTTAAATTTTAAAAACTTGTTGAAATATGTATTTTTTTTAAATTTGGAAGCTCAATAGGCTTTATAAATTTTGTAGATTTAATATGAATGATATTTATAATATGCAAGTACAATGAAGATGGAATGGGTGCTATGTGATTGAAAAATTTTATATTGTGGGAAGTAGTATAATATTTCTTCTAAGTAGACTATGAGAAATTAGGAGTGCATATCATGATATCTAAAACATCACTAAATATATAAGAATATATAAATATGTAAGGCTATATAACTAAAAACAATAGATTAATGAAATAATACTAAGAAATTCAAAAGTTTTAAAAATAAGAGATATGAAGAAATAGAAATGCAAAAATTAAGAAAATTAATTTAAAAAACCAGCAAAATAACTAAAATTAAACAAAGCATAGCTTTGAGTAATGCATTGGGAAATATGTGAAATAGATTATTAGTATGATGGTACTAGGACTCTGATTATTATAAGAACTTTGGAAACCCATTTGGCAGTGACTATTAAAGGCCAATAAATGTATACTCGATGTCTCCAAATTCTCATGCATTGAAAAGGTGTCAAGTTAGTTGAGGGAAAAGATGTCTCCCATTTCTAACACACTCCTACAATAAATTAATAATATATGGATATGGGTGTAGAATGTCTAGTCAAAGTTCATCCCAGGTAATCATACTGGGCTCTGACAGTCTATTATATTTCCATCAGAATAGGATGACTTTCTCAGTCTGTAGATACTGGATAGCCATCAATTTGTTCACTATGCTTCAAGATGTTGACTCACTATCTAGTCCTCTATGAGTAGACCAATCCTTCAAAGTAATGATAGGAGTAGGGAGGACCTTTTGTGTCAAAGGCTGCTTAGATTACTTTGAACTCTGTATTGTGTATTGGAAGAAGGAATATCTATGTCTTCCTAACTTTGCATTTCTAAGGTTTTATTTATAGAAAAAGAAAAGTGTAAAAAGCATAAGTCACACCATACATATAGATATATTTAGAATTACACTGTCTAAAGTCTTCCCACACAGAAGAATCTAGAGGACAAGACTTAGTTAGAGTAGCTCCTTTGGACCACAGGTTCTACTCAACACATTTGCAAACATGAGTCATATTCCTCCACTATAAAATGGCATCTTTTTTTAACATGGAAAATTCTCCCCAACCTTTCTTTTATTCTTTCTCTAAAGGTACAGCTATGTCATATATAGATTTGTTGAAATTACAGTTTTCCTTTATTACAATGAAGGTTTTCTTTACCACCAAGTGGTGTCCTATGACCAAGGCAATGAGAAATGTTATATGTTAGATTTGGCCCAGTCTCTATCAGACAAGAATAATACTAGGATCTAGGCAGCCCACACTTACATATTTAAAACAATTCAAACTATTAGACATCTTTGCATATTTTCTTTTTTTATACTCTCTTTCTCGTTCCATTTCTTGGATCTCTCTCCACCTTTATTTTGTTCTGTCTTGTTTATCTAAAACAATTTCTCCAACAAGAGTTCTGTTAAGTCTTTCTGTTTCTATTGGATATATATGATGCCCTTCCATCTTCCTATTGACTGTACTCCTTACTTACAAATACTTTACTTTCAGCAACAACAATTTTATACCAAACTTTATTTCTAAATTATGCTTACATTTAAGATAAGATTTATATCTTGAAGCATAGAACAGGTAAAAACAATTTTTTTCTTTAAAACCCAATATGATTTTAGAATGAGTAATTATATTTAGTCATTTGGTGGTTTAAGAGAGGATATTCAAATTGAATAAAAATATATTAAGCTAAATAAAATAAATTCAATCAATGTTCTGGCTTCTATTCACTTTTGGTTTACAACTATCTATAATTGTTATTTTTTTATAAATAAATTTTTATTTAAATGGGGTGACATCAATAAATCAGGGTACATATGTTCAAAGAAAACATTTCCAAGTTATTTTGTCATTTAGTTTTGTTGCATACCCATCCCCCAAAGAGAGATCGCCCTCCGTCACCCTCTGTCCAGTTTTCTTTGTAATCCTCCACCTCCTCCCCCCTCCTTCCCTCCCCCCACCCCCCATAACCCCATAACCACCACACTCCTGTCCATGTCTCTTAGTCTCACTTTTATGTCCCACCAATGTATGGAATCCTGCAGTTCTTGTTTTTTTTTCTGATTCACTTATTTCACTCCGCATAATGTTATCAAGATTCCACCAATCTGCTGTAAGTGATCCAATGTCATCGTTTCTTCTAGCTGACTAGTATACCATGGTGTATATGTGCCCTATCTTCTTTATCCAGCCTTCTATTTTTTTTTTTTTACAGTGATTAAAAGCCTTTAAGCAAACTCTTGGCCAATACAGCAAGAATCCATAAAAGAGTAGTGTCCTTAACATGTTCACCAAGTCTAAGTTGGCCCCATCACCATGCCAAATCCCTGAAAAATGCAACCCAACCACAGTACAGTCTGTTAGGATCTGTCACAGGGAGCAGGAGTCCAGGAAAAGTCCACATCCAGGAAAAGTCCGCATGACACTGGAATTGTTGTCACCATTCTATACTTTGCAGCTCATGTCCAAGTCCCAGTGACCGCTGCTTCTAGCTGGTAATGATTCAGGTAGACTGGAGAAGCCATTTGCAGCATGCGTGAATATGGATCTTCTGTTCTCCTCTGCCTGAAGAGATGAGACCAGGTAGCTATCCTTGGAGCTCTGTGACTGTGGCATGGTAAAGAGAACCTTGGGATACACTAAGCTGGGTGGCAAAGGTAGATTCATAATAGAAGTTGGCAAAACGGGGGAAGAGAGCTCTAAATTAGGAGTAGGTCCCAGCCTGAAATATGAGTGGGGCATTGAGATAGGAGGGTTAAAGGAAACACTATATATTAAGCAAAGCAGCAGAAAATAGGACTATCAACACTCACAACAGAGATCTTTGAGCGAAGAATAAAAAACCTGACTCTTCAGGCAAAATATAGTTAAGTGGCCCTTGTGCAAATGAGATCAGTTTACCTGCTTCTTGGAAGAAATACCCTGGGCTCATCCACAGTGTCGTAGATGGGGCCGATGGCCCTGGGCACCTTCAGCCTTCAGTGGCAAACCCCAGCTTTCTGGGCATGGTTAGGTCATAGGTGGCTGGAGCAGGGCTGGAAGGGACTGAACCCTCCCTTAGAGGAGTGAGGGGGAAGCCTACCTTCCAGTGTCCCTGTTTCCTCACAGTAGAGGCAGGTAAGCCTGGCAGGCTTTAGCTCAATTAATTATCATTTTAAGTATGGGGTAGAGCAGGGGTCGGGAACCTTTTTGGCTGAGAGAGCCTTGAACACCGCATATTTTAAAATGTAATTCCATGAGAGCCATACAACAACCCGTGTACGTTACGTATTATCCGTTAAAAATTTGGTGTTGTCCCTGAGGACAGCTGTGATTGGCTCTAGCCACCCTCAACCATGAACAGGAGTGGTAGAAAATGAGTGAATTGTAATACATAAGAATGGTTTATATTTTTAATGTTATTATTTTTTTTAGTAAAGATTTGTCGCCTGAACAGGTGGTGGCGCAGTAGATAGAGCATCAGACTGGGATGCAGGAGACTCAGGTCGACCCCAAGGTCGCCAGCTTGAGCATGGGCTTCTCTGGTTTGAGCAAAGCTCACCAGCTTGGACCCAAGGTCGCTGGCTCGAGCAAGGGATCACTTGGTCTGCTGAAGGCCCTTGGTCAAGGCACATATGAGAAAGCAATCAACGAACAACTAAGGTGTTGCAACGCGCAACGAAAAACTAATGATTGATGCTTCTCATCTCTCTTTTCCTGTCTGTCTGGCCCTGTCTATCCCTCTCTCTGACTCTATCTCTGTCTCTGAAAAAAAAAAAAAAAAAAAAAAAAGAAAGAAAAAGGATTTGTCTGCAAGCCAGATGCAGCCATCAAAAGAGCTACATCTGGCTCGCGAGCCAAAGGTTCCCGACCCCTGGGGTAGAGAATTACAACCGTGATGTTAGCAAGGTTGAAAGTTACTCCTAATGTTAATAGCTATAAAAACTAGTATGTATATGACAAGACAATTTTTTTAAAAAAGAGCATTCCCTTTGAAACAAGTTTGTAAACTAAAAAAAAAAAAGTGTTCACAGTGGTTTGTATCAACAGTATGCATTTTATGACAATAAAATGTACAGATTGAGCACCCTTGGGCTCTCTTTATATCCTAAAGAAAATGAGCACTTACATTATTCATGGTTTGTTCTGAATTTAAGACAGTCAATCATACACTTACTCATTAGAAAAGATAAACTGTCCTAGGGTGTACAGCTTTAATACCATCATCAAAGTTGCTGGCAAAAGGAAGAGGGAACTGAATCACAAAACTTTTTCTTGGGAGTGAAGTTTTTCATTTGTTGTTATAACCAGCAAACATCATTCATTAACTCAAAAATGGAATGGAGGGGATTAGAAACATGCTATTTGAATTAGCTTACCAGTAGATATTACAGTTTTAAAACTGATAGTTATAAGGCCCTGGCTGGTTGGCTCAGTGGTAGAGCGTCGGACTGTCGTGCAGGAGTCCCGGGTTTGATTCCAGCCAGGGCACACAGGAGAAGTGCCCATCTGCTTCTCCACCCCTCCCCCTCTCCTTCCTCTCTGTCTCTCTCTTCCCCTCCTGCAGCCGAGGCTCCATTGGAGCAAAGATGGCCCGGGTGCTGGGGATGGCTCCTTGGCCTCTGCCCCAGGTGCTGGAGTGGCTCTGGTTGCAACAGAGCGACCCCCCGGAGGGGCAGAGCATCACCCCCTTGTGGGCAGAGCGTCGCCCCCTGGTGGGTGTGCCAGGTGGATCCCGGTCGGGCGCATGCGGGAGTCTGTCTGACTGTCACTCCCCATTTCCAGCTTCAGAAAAAAATAAATAAAAAACAAAAAACTGATAGTTATATACTGTATGTTAAAACTAAGTAGTGTCAAAATGACAGCTGTTTTTTTGCTTTGTGATCATACCCCTCGAAGATGTTAAGGGTTTCCTGACATTCAACTTCTTTTTTCTGGAAGGGGACATTAGTGTTCCACAATCACCATGGCACTTGCATTTTAAATTCTCCAGAATAATTGAGTGTAGAAAACAGAGTGACCAACTCCCACTTTACAAAAAACTCATATGCATCTTCATTTATCTGGTGAGTACTACCTATGAGATCCAAATCATGCTTATAAAAAATTTTGCAACCAAATGTACAGGAAACTGCTATGTCATTTTCACCCTAGTCTAAGACATCTTTATTCGATCAGACCACAAAAGATCACAAAGACGTTGATTTGGTACATCAGTTGGTCGCATAATTTGCCGAATCTGTTCCCTAAATTAAAGATCTGGTGATAAACATCCATGAGAACAAAATCTTTTCTCATCCACAATGACTGCTATTGGTAAAACACTAAAGCAGGCTGTGAAAATTTTCCATAGTTTAATGTTATGTCTTCTTTTATATTCACCATAAAATCCATAATCCATAAATGTTATTGATTTAAAAATATTTGTGGTTTCCTTTGGGAAAAAATTTCTCATGATATTAGATTTTGAAAACCAATAAATGGCAGAGAGTCTCCAATGCATGATTCCCCCTGTTCACATAGTCCCCAAGAAAAAAGTAATGCTTTTACAGGACACCACCCTACTCAAACGTCAAAGCAAATCATAGTATTGCCCATGGATATCACCACATATTTTAGATGGTGCTTCAAAGTCTAGTAGGATAAGCTGTCTGTGACTGTCTCCAGATTTTAAGCACCGTTCTATAATTTTATTCTCTTGTGGCTGAATATTCTTACCAGTCTTAGATCCACTCACTGCCACCAGCCTTTGGCTGATGCTGTCGATGTTGAGTTTACTATTGTCTTCCTACACCCGCACTTCCATAGCAGTGCCATCCACACCCCCACACAACCAGCTGCCACACTCCCTGCTTTCCCCTATCTCTTCCCACTGGAACCACATAATTATGATTCTTTATGTGAAATTGGTTGTCTAGTTCAGGGTGCCCAACTGCACTAATATTCTCAAGTATTGTTTTTCTTTATCTTTCATGAAAATGATTCTTCATATTCCCACTGTAATTAAGCACAACATTTCATGTGAATTTAGAGGAAAATTTCATTTCACTCAAGTTCAGATTGAGTTGGAGGCCACCATTATAGAAACCACAGAATTAACTGTGGATTTCATAACTATTGAGATGGTGAAATGGCCAATGCTTTTCTAGAAAATGCTGCAGAAAAAAAATGTATTATTGGGACTATTTTATGATAATCCAGCAAGTCGGATTAAAACTAAATAATTCAATATATGACTTAAGATTCAAAAACCATATAAATAATCTATAGTTTTCTTACTCTGCTAATGAATTCATAAAATATTACTAAACATTTCAAAATAAGATTTTATAAAAAGAGATTTTTTTTTTTTGTATTTTTCTGAAGCTGGAAACGGGGAGAGACAGTCAGACAGACTCCCGCATGCGCCCGACCGGGATCCACCCAGCACGCCCACCAGGGGAGACGCTCTGCCCACCAGGGGGCGCTGCTCTGCCCCTCCGGGGCGTCGTTCTGCCGCGACCAGAGCCACTCTAGCGCCTGGGGCAGAGGCCAAGGAGCCATCCCCAGCACCCGGGCCACCTTTGCTCCAATGGAGCCTTGGCTGCAGGAGGGGAAGAGAGAGAAAGAGAGGAGGTTGAGAAGCAAATGGGCGCTTCTCCTATGTGCCCTGGCCGGGAATCGAACCTGGGTCCCCCCCACGCCAGGCCGATGCTCTACCGCTGAGCCAACCTGCCAGGGCAAAATTAAGTCTTCTTACCCAATTATATACATTGTTAAATTGCTATAAACTATTGAGTGACTTGTTTAAATACCTGGAAAATAAAAACTAAATTCCAGGGACAAATTTATATTATAAGAATTATAAACTTCACCTTTTAATTATTTTTTATATATACAACAAAAGTTAGATATGTAAATTCAATTGAAATTACTCTTTTCTGAAGAAATTAATATATGTTGTTACTAGATTTTTCTATACTCTAGACTAGAAAAACTCAAAAGTCTATGCCTTCTGCAACAAAATGAGAAGGAATAGTTTATGTTCACAAAATCTTTAAGAAATAATATTTTCACAGATTTTTTTGAAATCTGTTTGCTACACTATTCATGTGGTAGTACATGGCTTTGTATTAGATAACTGGTTTAATTTTTTGCAAGTCAGACAGGTAAAAAGAATGAAGAGATATTGTTAAATATTGCGTAGTATTAAGAGTTTCTGTTAAATCCTCCTGACTTGTAGTTATGTTTCAGATGGATCTTGTTTTAAGCAGTCTTCTATGATTCCAAAGAAGTCTATTTTCCTTTAAGTGTCTAAGAGAAGATCTGTCTTTACTTTCTTCAGTGCATAAGGATCTCCTAACTGAAGAGAAGGAATTTCTATTTATACTCATTTTGTGTTCTCTGTGAAACATATTGTGACACTGAAATATGATCCTTTCCTTAGGACAAAATATTTTGTTCCAATGAAGCTAAACTAACCACTGCTCTGTGCAAAGGTTTTGTAGTTATTTTGTCCCTCAGTGCAGTTCTTGGTCATGGTTATTTAGTCAGCTGGTCTTGAAATAAATTCCAAGATAGTAAGGATTTCTTTTTTTTGTTTTGTTTTGTTTTTTTGTTTTTTTGTTTGTTTGTTTGTTTGTTTTGTATTTTCTGAAGTTGGAAACGGGGAGGCAGTCAGACAGAGTCCTGCATGCGCCTGACCA
This sequence comes from Saccopteryx leptura, assembly GCF_036850995.1. NCBI lineage: Eukaryota > Metazoa > Chordata > Mammalia > Chiroptera > Emballonuridae > Saccopteryx > Saccopteryx leptura. The sequence continues at coordinate 66,347,968 of NC_089506.1, read as the reverse complement.
GGATCCATCCAGCATGCCCACCAGGGGGCGATGCTCTGCCCATCTGGGGTGTTGCTCTGTTGCAACCAGAGCTACTCCAGCGCCTGAGGCAGAGGCCACAGAGCCATCCTCAGCTCCCGGGCCAACCTTGCTCCAATGGAGCTCTGGCCGTGGGAGGGGAAGAGAGAGACAGAGAGGAAGGAGAGGGAGAGGGGTGGAGAAGCAGATGGACGCTTCTCCTGTTTGCCCTGGCCGGGAATCAAACCCTGGACTCCTCCACGCCAGGCCGATGCTCTACCACTGAGCCAACCGGCTAGGACCAGTAAGGATTTCTTACAGACCCATAATTACTTCCTTAAAATAATCACATTTTTTAGAACTTAACAATTCATTGAAAATATTTGTTTATCAAAGAAAAATACTGGTTTCAGAGAAAAAAACTAATCAAATATTGTATTTCCTCATGTATAAGATGCTCCCATGTATAAGGTGCACCTTAATTTTGGGGCTCAAAACTTGAAAAACAAATGTATTACATAAAGTTATTGAACTCAAGTATTATTCATCATAAAATTCATACAACTCCCCATCACTGTCAAAACTCTCATTCCTTAGCTTGTCCACATCTGTTTCTGTTGACAAAACACTGTCTTCAACAATGAGTGCAAAAACAAGCATGGAAAAGTAGGCAATTCAAGTAAAAAAATCTACAACCACTGTATAAAATACACCCAGATATTAGACCCCAAATTTTTTGAAAAAAAAAATGTGCATCTTATACATAGGGAAATACAGTAACAATAATGAGCAAATGTGTCACTGTTACTTTTCCTCTCCTTTTAGCTGTCTTGCCTTCACCCATGTTTGTAACAAGGATCATGTTATTATATTGAAAAAGAGTACAGAAGTGATGGCTAACCTCCCTCCCAAACAAAATCAAATTAAAGTATTAAAAATTGGATCTTCATTTGCCAGCAACAGGGAGTTTTTGAAAAAGAGAAGATCCATAACTATTCTAATGGGTCAGATTACATAGATGTCTTCTTATTGCATTAATTTTAATGTATTCTGTTTCTCAAATATATACTAAATATGGAGCCAACCTGAGTTAATTACCTGTTTTCCTCATATATTTATAAATAGTAAAAGTCATCTAATATTGATGGGAAAAGAAAAAGGGCAAAAAGAACATTAAGTCTCTCTAAAAGTCACTACTGTTTTCTTTTTTTTTCAAAATATTAGTTTGATAATAATTGTCAATGTATATTTTTATACAAGTTTATTCCTTCTATTGAAGAGCTGCAAAAATACAAAAATAGCTCACAATAGAAATAAAAGCTCCCAACAATAGAAAGATTTCATATTTGCAAAAGATTTAACACGAGCATTAGTAAGAGTAGGAAGAAAAAAAAGCACATTGAGAGAGTCTGGATCACAGCTTTCACACTGCAATTTTCATGTTTTAGGATATATGACCGTGTATAGCATTAATAGAAAATGGTAATTATAAGGAAAAAATAAAGTTATGCTGTTGAGATTGTGGTAGAAGTTTGATGAAAAGAGAATTACAGATTCTTCTTAACAGAGTAATTCATAATCAATTGTCATAAGTTATGATCTAAGAAAAAAATATAGTGTTAACAAGTAACACAAATTTTTCAGCTTTATTTACTAGTCATCTGCACTTTTTAGAAAGAGTTTTTTAACTGAAGATTCCAAGTAGGGAATAGAGTAAATTTTGTTATTGAAGATGAAAAAAAAATGGTGTAGATACTGGAGTATCCCAGGAGGATCGTGGAAATGAAATAGTTGCTTTGTAATCTTTCAGATGATGTGAGATCATATTAGGTTTATCAGCCTCTCTAAAAAGTTTATTTTTCCATTTTCACTAGTATTTCCTAGATAGACAAGAGATGAAAAAAAAAAGATTATAGAACCTAAATGTATATACTTAAACCTATAATATTGTAATGTCATGATTCTGTTTATTTCTTTTAACAAATGAATTAGTCACATATATGTAAATGTATATACTGTATAGCAGGTTACTTAAATAATTTATTGCACATGAAGGAGACTACTAGAATTGAAAAAGTGATAGAGATTGAAATGACTCAACAGATGAAATATAGTTAAATTTATGTGCTGTAAGAAGAAATTTTTATCTCTGTGATGCCTGAGCTTTTGGAGAGAGAAGATCAAAAACTTATATGTGGGCTTAATCATGTATTCTAGGTCAGAATTCAGAGAACAATAAATGGCAGCTTTTACTTAAATTGTAAATTATCTTGTTATAGAGAAATCATCACCAAAGAGAAGTAGTTTTCTATTTCCAGATTTTTCTGTAGGTGCAATGCATGTATGCAGATTTTTTTTTTTTTTTTGGAATGTGAGAAAAAAAGTTGCATTTAAGATTGTGAAGTTCCTTATTAGTGACCTTTCTTATATTTCTTTTCCTGTTTAGCTACTGTGGTTTTTTTGGGGGAAAAAGCTAGAATGTTGCAGGTGAGCAGAAGGCTTTAAATTCTTCTCTTGGGTCTTAAAAGCTATATGACTTTAGAAAGTTATTACAACTCTCTGAGCAGTGTACTCCTCACATGTTCAAATAAAGATGAATAGAATCTATTAATGTGGGCTATCTGTCATAAATGGACACACACACAAAGCACAAGGTCAGTGATACCTACTTATTAAAATTAGATATTTATTACCTCTGAGCCTAACACTAATATGTGTATATTCACCAAACCTTGATTTTCAGATGCTTATATACATTCAAAATTTTTTCAACATACATGATATATAAAAGCACTTATATTTCATGGAAATTATATCTACATATTGAGAGCTAAACACAAGTATAAAATTTTCATTGTCATTACCAAGAGTGTTAGAGTATCTTAATTTATTTTTAATGTGGAGAATTTGCCTGAGAGATGGTTTCTGAAACACAGTGTGTTGGTTCAATTAATCTTGCTGGCATAAGATTAAACTGACAAGCAGTAGCATTAGGTATTTTCTCCATTCCCTTGACAGAACTATTCCCAGAGTGACACCTAGGTCCTGGTTTCTGATACCTGCAGAGTGACACCTGCTTTCTGGTTCAGAGATATGAGAAAAAAAAAGTTTTCTTTTTGGTTTTGAAATGTTCTGTTTTGTATATTTTAAAATGGAAAACTCTAGTTTTATGTCAAAATAAGATGTAATTTCAAATCATACCAATTCTTGATATCATAAACTACTAAAATAGCTAATTAGAAAGCAAATTAAATTTTTATTTTTATAGCTAATAAGTGATTAGAAAAATGTTGCAAATAATATTTATACTATACATTCTCTTTGAAATTAAATATTTCCTAAAACTTTACAAGACAATTATCAGTCATTTGCTACATTTTTCCTCAAATGAAGATTTATTATGAATTTTAAATATTCAGGTATCTGAATGCATTTCTATTATTTTAGATTTCATTAAGAATTATTTTAAAATAAGAAGCCACAATTATCAATAAATAAGAAGCCACTAAATAATTTAATAATTTTAAGATAGTCACATATATTAATTTTCATCACTAATGTATTAAATTAGAAATAAAATTATTATAACTTAAAAATATTATATAGGCCCTAGCCAGTTGGCTCAGTGGTAGAGAGTTGGCTGGCTTGTGGAAGTTTCGGGTTGGATCCCCGGCCAGAGCACACAAGGCAAGTGACCATCTACTTCTCTACCCTTCCCCCTCTCCTTTCTCTTTATCTCTCTCTTCCCCTCATGCAGTCAAGGCTCCATTGGAGCAAGTTGGCCTGGGCACTGAGGATGGCTCCATGACCTTTGCCTCAGGTGCTAAAATGGCTCTGGTTGAAATGGAGCAATGCTTCAGATGGGAAAAGCATCACTCCCTAGTGGGCTTGCTAGGTGGATCTCAGTTGGGCACATGTGGGAGTCTGTCTCTCTGCCTCCCCACTTCTCACTTAAGAAAAAAAAAATATCATATAGACTAATGTCTGAAAGTAATTCTTGGATGATGTTTTGTCTTTTATTAATATTAACACATTAATGAGACTAAAAAATGATAGAAATAAATCTTAAAATACATTATTTATATTTAATTTTAATGTTTTCCTAAAATTACTGCATTAAGCAATACAATAAATTAACATATATTACCATATATAACATAAAAGGCAATGCATTAGATATGCACATTAGTACATTATATATTAATATATATAAAATAAGATATATTAGATGTGTACATAAAGTATATATTACATATAAAATGTCATATATTTTTTGTGTATACATGCAAGTATTCAGCCATTCTTACTTCCTTCACACAATATTGTCTAATACAATTAACATATTTTATAAAACTTTTCAGTTTATTTATTGATTTTTTTTTAGAGAGAAAGGAGTGAGAGAGAGAGAAGGGGGAGGAACAGGAAGCATCAACTCCCATATGTGCCTTGACCAGGCAAGCCCAAGGTTTCGAACCGGTGACCTCAGTGTTCCAGGTCGACGCTTTATCTCACTGCACCACCACAGGTCAGGCCAAAACTTTTCAGTTTATGTTGGGGTACTTTGTATGACAAGATTAATTTTTCATGCACAATTTTAGCTTAAACATGGTATCAGACTCATTGTGGAATGTGTTGATACATTCTATAGTTTTAAATTGTACCTGTGTTTATTGAAACACAACTATGTACTTTTAAGTATGTCCAACTCTTAGTCAAATAAGTTTGTAACTATGATATATATGTTTTCTCACTTCCAGTTTACATTGGGTATGGGAGACAGGCTGTAGGCTGGCAAGGTCCTCAAAGCCTGAGGTTTAGTTTTAAGACTAAGCCTTTTCCACCCTTTTCATACTAAGATCTTTTCAACATCCTTTTAATACTAAGATCATCTCAAAAGCGAGCTTTTCCCTTTTCCCCACACCCTTGAATGTTGCATGATGTGGGGTGACGCACTCTTATGAGGAATCCCATTTATGCCTCAGATAAGTGGCTTTCTATCAGAGACTTCCTTATTTGTATCTTGAAGGCTTTCATTTCTACACTATAAAATGAAGCAGACCCAGGGGCACTCTCACTCAGATCCAGCCATCAGCATTGCAGAGGAGAGGCAGCCAAGATGACAGAGTGCTGAAGGAGAAGCCAGTTTGTGCAGAGAGAAGGAGATGGGAGACAGAGGTGAATAAGGCTGGTAGGACCTTTGATTCTAGGAATACTCAGACAAGTCAGTGGCTTTGGGAGCCCCGAATGGAAAGGGAAGTGTTTTTCCACTGTGTTTATTTTCTCACCCACCGGGTACGAGCTAGGATTAAAGGTAATGGCCCATCAGTTCTTGGCTCCATTGTTTCATTACTGTCTGTCTGAATCAAATGTGAACCTGCATGGGCCAGGCGGCTGTGATGGTAGCTGTAGCTACTTTACACCGAGCAAATAATAATCTGCAATGATTTATAAAAGCCAAATTTAAAAATTTGAATTTTATTATACAGTTACAGAAAATAATTAACTAATTCCTGTTAACATGGGCCTTTCTATGAGAAATGAGATTCATGTATATCCTTTCAACTTTATGTTTGCAGAAACTAAGAAAAATAAACCATTTAAAAGCACTCTTAAAATTTTTATGTTGTTTTCTTTAATACATTTGTATCATCTTTGAAATCATTCAACTGACCTTTTGAAAATGAAGAAGTATATTGACTGAAGAGACTAGAATTTTGCTTGTTAACATAAGACTTACAGTTATTGCTTAGATTGAGGATGAAGTAATATCAGAAAGCAAGAAATTCTTGTGATTGATGGAAAAAAAAGTAATCAGAGGCACATTTAAAATATTATTTTTCTTATCTTCAATGCAGAAAGTGGCCTAATCTATCTATGACAAATTCAATTAGATTTAACATCTGTTTTATCAGATAAGTTCCTACAATAAATTTAACTTCACCAGATATGTGGCTAGTATTATACCTTGGTGTGAAATGACACTGAAAATAACAAATGTTTTCTTTATTATTTTCAAAAAAAGAGTGTGAAAAAGGATGAGTCATAATATTAATTAGGGTAAAAATAAATAAGTAATATATCTAATTTAATACAGTATATACATAAAAAGTCAAGAGATAAATGTTAAAGTTTTGTTGTAATAGATGTGACAATGTTTTGGCATTTATGCTATACAAAAACATTTGAATACTGTAAGGCAGAAAATAATTAAATCCAAAAGATAATTGGAGAAGATATGCTCAGAATAATTTTATTGTAAAACAAACTTAAATTGTCAACACAGACATTGAATCATATCAAGTTTGGTGATAATTACAGATAAAAATTAGAGCAACAATGATATACTACTTAATATTAACAAGACTAACATGTTATAATATGATATTAATAATAATAAGACTAACATGTTGTAATATGTCTATAAAATACCTATTTCTTTTCTAGGCAAGAGTGAGAAGTGAAACATTCTCTTATACATTGTTAAATGAAGTGCCAAGAATTTGTAGCTTTTTTAGAAAGCAACCTGAAAAAAATATTACATTTAAATATACAGCTCATCTATTTTATTTAAAAAATATAATATGTAGCAATTTTTTACCAAAATTCATACATAGGAGATATTATGGAAACATTTTTTTAAGCAAACAATATAATTAATATGGGAGAAGCTGATAAATTATGCTACATACATTCTATGGACTATTGTGTTGTCATTAATCAGACATTTACTATTAATCATTATTAATAAGACATAGAGTGTTTTCATAATGTATTGTTGGATGACAAAAAGCAAGCTTTTTGTTTGTTAAATGGATATAATTATTGGAGTTAAACTTTTTTTTATCACTTAAACAGATAAAAAAAAAGGCTTTTAGTGTACCGTAGACATGTAAAATAAGATGCATGTCAGAAAATAATAAAGGAAGCATATGTGAGAGAAATTATAGCTGCTACAGGAAAGACAGATGGAAATAATCACAGAAAAATGACATGACAGGGAGCGGACACCAATGTAAAGTACTCCCATTCTGAACAAATGTAGGATAACAAAGTTACAAATACATCTTACTAAAACATAGAAATTATTGTGATACTAAGTCATGTCATATAAGTGTATATATTAATGCAAACAATACAGTGGGACTTTAGAACAGTAGATGGAACATTATACTGACAGTTCAGAAACTTATGATTTTGAAAGAGCATGGACATTAATTAACAATGTGACCTTGTAGATTATTTGTAACATGGTTATTTAGCTCTCATAGAAAAAAATGACTTAATCATTTATGGTTTAGAAGTCCATGTAGGATCTTTCTCTCTTTTCACCTATAGCACTTAATAATTTCTTCAAAATATACTAAAGTTTTAATTAAGATATAAAAGGGAGGTCAATTATTTTTCTATTAATTTTTTTATTTTAATGCTGACTAAGGAATATAAATGTATTAAATAACTTAAAAACAATCATACAACATTAGACTCATAATGTGGATTAATTTTTGTGAGTTATTATGAATTTTTGAGAGATCAAACAATGGAACAAAGATCTTATCACTAATTTTACTTCTATCTGTATAAAGATCATGGATGTACAGATACATTTAAATTCAAGAGACTATCACTCTCAAAATTAGTGACAAAAGCTTAAAAATCTCAGGCTTAAAGAAAGCACTGGATAGAGAAAATACTCTTTAATCTCTATAAATTATTTTGAGAAAACTGTGCCATGGAAATATTAAACGTGATTTTATTTGTCTAGTTGTAATGTATAACATTTTAATGTCATATTCAAAAACAAGCTTTCAATTGTCTCCATGTCTTGGTCACCATGACTAATACTACAATAAACATAGGGGTGTATATAATTGCAAATAAATGTTTTCAGATTTTTGGGTGAATACACAGAAGAGGAGTTGCTGAATCATATAGTAACCTTACTCTTAAATTTTGAAGTAACTACATATCATTTCCCACAGTGATTGTACCAGTTTATATTCCCACTGGTACTGAGGATTCTTTTTCTCCAAAACCTCTCCAACACTTGTTATTATTTGTCTTGTTGATAATAGTCATTAACAGGTGAAAGGTAATATCTCATTTTATTCTGTGATACAAATATACAATGAAATTCTACTCAGCCGTACGAAAAAATGAAATACTGCCATTTGCAAAAACAGAAAAAGTAAAACATATGAGTTCACTCATATATGGGCTATAAAACTGAAAACAATAAATGAACGAAGAAGAAAAACAAGCAACTCATAGACAGAGACAACAGTATGGTGGGTACCAAAGTGTAAAGGGGGTCAAATATATGGTGGTGTAAGTTTTGATTTTGGGTGGTGAACACACAATGCAATATACAGATGATATATCATAAAATTGTACAGTTGAGATCTATATAATCTTATTAAGCAGTGTCAGCTCTATAAATTTAAAAAGACAATAATTATTAATAAATAAAATGTTTTGAACAAGAAAAACTAAGTTATACTATACAATGTGTTCGTAAAGTCATGGTGCACTTTTGACCAGTCACAGGAAAGCAACAAAAGATGAAAGAAATGTGAAATCTGCACCAAATAAAAGGAAAACTCTCCCAGTTTCATACTATTCAGTGCAGTTTGATGTGGGCTCACGCACAGATTTTTTAGGGCTCCTTAGGTAGCTATCCCATCAGGGGTCCCCAAACCTTTTACACAGGGGGCCAGTTCACTGTCCCTCAGACCGCTGGAGGGCTGCCACATACAGTGCTCCTCTCACTGACCACCAATGAAAGAGGTGCCCCTTCCGGAAGTGCAGCGGGGGCCCAGATAAATGGCCTTAGGGAGCTGCATGCAGCCCGCGGGCCGTAGTTTGGGGACGCCTGCTAGTACAGACTCATCACTGACTGATGGCCCACCAGAACGGGGTTTCCTTCAACTGCTTATCCCACTAAGTAATGTTATTCCTATGTGGTGGTGCTTCGTTATAAACGCACTGATATTCACGTTGCACTTTGGTCATGGATTCGAATTTAGCAAGCCACAGAACATACTGAACTTTCCTCTATACCGTCCACATCTCGACTAGCATGGCCTTGGGCTGCTCCGCTGTATACACGGTGTTACGTCATCATCTGCGCATGCACACATGCTACCACATCATCCTACAGAAACTGGGAGGGTTTTCCTTTTATTTGGTGCAGATTTTACATTTCTATCATCTTTTCTTGCTTTTCTATGACCGGTCAAAGTGCACCATGACTTTACGGACACACTGTATATAAGGTATCACCATTCTGTTTCTATGGGAAAAAAAATCTGACAAAAGTTTCCTTATGTATCACCTATATGTTAATTTCTCATTTTCTTTATATAAAACATAAAAATTAATTGAAATATATTCATAATAATACAGTAGACAAAAGAGAATACCAGTGTTAAGAAGACATAAGTAGAGAGAATTGTTTTCTTTTTTCCCTCCCTCCCTCCTTACCTTTCTTCCTTCCTTTCTTCCTCCCTCCCTCCCTCCCTCCCTCCCTCCCTCGCTTCCTTCCTTCCTTCCTTCCTTCCTTCCTTCCTTCCTTCCTTCCTTCCTTCCTTCCTTCCTTCCTTCCTTCCTCCTTTCCTTTAAATTCCTATTCCTTTAGACAAAAAGATCCCTCCTCAAAAAAAAAAAAAAAAAAAAAAAAAACCTAAGGAAAAATGAGTTGGGCAAATTTTATTTTATCTTTTATTGGATTTTCTGTTTAATAATAATATGATAAATATAAATGGAGTATTCAAGTATTTTTAAACACTCTAGAAAGTAGAATTTAAATAAAAAGTAAATGTATAATTACATAATTCAAACTTTCACACTATGGAGGCAAGAATATGTTTTAAATCTCCAGATAACTCCTTACTGACTGAAAGAAATGGAAAAAAAAATACTGTATATGAATTCAAATAAATTAAGTTTAAAGGTATTATTGCTAAAGGTACTTAGCTTGTTTAGAGGTTATAAAGTGATCTAGAATTATGGTGGTAATCTTACAAATTTTTTCAAATAGTTCAGACTGTTAAATTGTATAGTTGAAAGGGTTATTTTTATGTTGTGTGAGTTCTATCTCAATCTGTTAAAAAACACATTTTTATTACAAATCCAAAGGCTAAAAATTATAATAACTGCTAACAGCAACTCTCATGTAAATACAAAAAACAATGAGCTCTTTTTATTTATTATAGTTCGTGGTATAGATATCATTACTCATTCTGGAAAGCCTTTGAGTAATGATATATTTTATGACTGAAAAATTCCACTCCAAAGTATATAAACCTAGAGAACACATATACATATATCTAGAATTTTAGAATATACTCATTCAAAAATTTGATATCAAAAAGTTTTGTAACATCTAAAAATGAAAAGCTACACAAATGTTCAGCAAAGTTAGAATAAATCAGAAAATATTCATAGTGATTAAATATGATATAACAAAATCAATAAACAATAGCTGCATTTAACACAGATGAATCTCGCATATAATTGTGTAAGAAAAACATGTTGCAAAGTGGTGCATACATGTGATTTTATTGATATAATATTCAGCAAGAAGAAACATTCAACTATATTGTTTAGGAATATATATATATATATATATATATATATATATATATATATATGAATGATAGTTTTTATCTGTGGATGAGAGTTGAAAGTTTATGATAAAGGAAGTAAACACTGAGAAATTCTGGGAGACTGTGTTTGTTTTCTTGAATAGTTAGAGGTTTACATGGTGTGTAATTTATAAATATACTTTTAATGATAATTTATATTTAATATATCTTTTTTATAAATAAATAAATGTTACCTTTTTCACAATTCCTAAGACAAAAATTGAGAAAAAGAAGTCATTCCAAGTATAAGAAGAATACATTTTTGGTATAAAAAAGTAACAAAAAGACTATTATGGAATGGTGAATAGGATTTCTTGTGGTCATAGCATGAGGTAAATGTGAGAGAGAACAGTGTGAAATGGATTGTGACAAAAAATGAATTAGAGCCACAGGTGCCTTGTAAAGCCTTTTAAAACTTGATCTGAGCAATTTAGAGCTACTGGATGCTTTTAAACTAAATGGAGAAAGACATTCAGGTCAAAATTGTATTTTTATTCACTCTGACTAAAAGGTAGTCTGACAAACAAAAGCAATGAGATGGGAGGCAGGAAGCCACATTAGGATGCTCTTGCAAAACTTCAGAAACTTACTGAGGCAGTAAAGCCAAAGATGAAAGAGGTATTTATAAACATAAGCAAAAGGGAGTGCTAAATAATTGAGTGCAAAAGGCAATGAAGAGTCTATACCCGTATCAAGATTTCCAACTTGCTACACTAGGATTTAGGTACTATTGCCAATGACCATAATCAAGGTTAACAAAGAACGAAACATAAGTTTTTCTTACTAGAAAAGGACATTTTTTCAGCTTATCTGAGTAATCCTTAATATGTTACCCAGAAAAAAAATAAAATTCCATGCTGCTTTTATGTCTCATTTTTCCACTAACCTGGTTCTCCCAATTCACTTTAAAATATTTTCTTTTTCACTTCAAACATAGCTTATACCATCTTATATAATCCAGATTTCTTGTTATAATTTATTGCTTTTATTTCTTTCCTATAATGTAAGATTTACATTAGGAAATGTAAATTAATTTAGGAAATTAATTTAGGACAATGATGTATGCCAATACCCTAAAATGTTTTCTGGCACATTTAAGACAATTGACTTTTACTTATTTTCCATTGAATAAGGAATCTGATGTCATCAAATGTCTACCATCTTTTCTCTCCTTCCACAAATTTCCTTAAATTAAGGAAGAAATAGAGTCATATAAAAGAGGACAAGGTTTCCACCACAAATATCCACACATTACAGAAACTTCCTCGGGTATCAGATCTGCAATAGTTAAAGGTACAGTATTTTAGACACTAGTGATTCCCATTATTATTACTATTAAATTTATTATATTGCCATGGTTTCAAGTGTCCCACTCAATGATTATTTTATTATTAGTGATTTTGGCATTCTATCTTTACATACACATCACACAGACATTGAGTATATGTGAGGAAATTAATAGTATTAGTTTTTAATTTTTTAGTAAAACAATATTTATATAACATAAATTTATCATTTTAACCATGCAAAATATGCAATTAATTGTTTTAGCATATTTCTATTTTTGTGCATGCATAACTACTATTTAACTCTAGAACAATTTCACTTAATCCCAATAGAAAGTCCTGTACTACTCAATTATTCCTTACCTAATATTCTAGCAAACACCAATAGATTTTGTCCCTATGGACTTTCTTAGTTTAGAAAATTTTTTCAAGATAAATTTATTTATTTTTTGTTAATGTCCAGGGGCAAACAGACAAGGACCAAGATGAAAACTGTGCTCTATCAAATGCTCAAGAGCCAGTTTACATCAAGATTACCAAGTACCATTCTTAGACAGTAGCTTTATTTTTGAATAGGCTCTGCTGTCCACTTTGCAGGCAGCAAGATGAGGAAACAAAAGAGGCCAAAGACATATTTCAAAGAATGTTTCCGTAAGCTGCCAAATAATCTATCTTTATTTCCTAATTGGTTACATCTAGAAGTGAAGAAACCTGAGAAGTATACTTTTTTATTTCTTTTAGCCAAATATCTAACTAAAAATTCAGTATTATTTAAGATATAGAGAATTAGTAATAGTGATGATTAAGAGTATTTTTCACAGATATTGCATTTTCAAATATCTCTAAAAGATTATCAAGAATTTTTTTTAGTTTTTAATTTTATTTAGAAAATTAACTTTAACACAGTGACATTGATCAATAGGAGTATGTAAGTCTCAGGTAAACATCTCTGTAACATTTGACCTGTTGCTTATGTTGTATATCTATAACCCAAAGTCAAATCATTTTCTGTCATCTTATATATGTTTCTCTTTACACCCTTATCCCCTTTCCCTGTCCCCTACCTCATATCTCCCTCCTCACGGTAACCATAGCACTCTTATCTATGTCCATGAATCTCAGTTTTGTATACCACCTATGTGTGAAATCATACAGTTCTTAGCTTTCTCTGATTTATTTATTTCACTCAGTATAATGTCCTCAAAGTTTTATCCATGTTGTCATAAATGTTACTATGTCATCATTTCTTATGGCTGAGTGGTATTGCATTGTATATAAGTAGCACATCTTCTTTATCCAATCCTCTTTTGAAGGACACTTTGGTTGTTTCCATGTCTTGGTCACTGTGAATAACTGTTGCAATGAACATGGGGTGCATGTGTCTTTATGTATCAATGTTTTCAAGCTTTTTGATGGGGCTTGCATTAAATTTGTATATGGCTTTAGGTACTATGGTCATTTTAACTATGTTGAATCTTCTAATCTATGAACATGGAATATTTTTTCATTTTATTCTGTCTTTTTCAATTTATTTCAATATACTTCTAATAAATGACTGGGTAAAAGATTAAATAAATCAGAGATCAAAAGGTATATATAGACAAATGAAAATGACAACACAAGCCTGACCAGGCAGTGGCGCAGTCGATAGAGCATTGGACTGGGATGTGGAGGACCCAGGTTCAAGACCCCGAGGTTGCCAACTTAAGCGCGGGCTCATCTGGTTTGAGCAAGGCTCACCAGCTTGAGCCCAAGGTCACTGGCTCAAGCAAGGAGTTACTTGGTCTGCTATAGCCCCCCTAGTCAAGGCACATGTGAGAAATCAATCAATGAACAACTAAGGAGCTGCAAAAATAATTGATGTTTCTCATCTCTCTCCCTTCTTGTCTGTCTGTCCCTATCTGTTCCTCTCTCTGATTCTCTCTGCCTTGCCAAAAAAAAAAAAAAAAAAAGAAAATGACAACACGACATATTAAACTTTTTAGGATGCAGTGAAAGCAATAATAAGAGAGAAGTTTATATCCTTACAAGATTATATCAAAAAACAAGAGGAATCCCAAACAACCTAACATTACTTCTTAAGAAACTATAAAAAGAAAAACAAAGGCAACCCAAAGTCAGCAGAAAAAAGAAAATAGTAAAAATTAAAGAACTAAATGAAATAGAGAACAAAAAAAAATCTAAAGAAAAAATAATACAACAAAGAGCTGGTTCTTTAAAAAGATCAATAAAATTGACAAACCACTGGCTTGATTAAGGAAAAAAGAAGAACTTATATTAAAAAATCCAAAATAAAGGAGGAGAAATTACCATAAACATCATAGATATACAAAGGATCATAGTAGAATAATATAAAAGATTATATGCCACCAAATTTAACAACCTAGACAAAATGGATAAATGTCTAGAGCTATATAATCTTCCAAGACTTAGCTAGGAAGAAGGGAAAAACTTAAATAGACTTATAAGTAGAAAGGAAAATGGGGACACTGTGACTTGAGTAAACAGATCAAGAAAGTCTTCTATTTTGCTGATCTTGCACCTGCTTCAACTAACCTGAACCTGCAGTGTTGTTTAATTTCCAGATTTTTGTGAGGGTTTTTACATCTTTTTTGCAGTTGAATTCTAGTTAAAAAGCCTATGGTCAGAGAATATGTTTGGTATAATTTCAACTTTCTGAATTTTTTATGTTAATTTTGTGGCCCAACATATGGTCTACCCTTGAGAATGTTTCATGCACACTGGAGAAGAATGTATAATCTGACATTTTAGGATGAAATGTCCTATAAATATCTATTATTTCTATTTGGTACTGATTGTCTTGCAAGGCCAATATTTATAGATTTTTCTGTTCAGATGATCTGTCTAAAGACATCAGTGGTGTGTTGAAATCTCCAAGTATGCTTGTGGTTCTGTCTACTTCCATTTTAGATCAGATGTCTTATATATTTTAGTGCTCCTTGGTTCAGTGTATATATATTAAGAAGTGTTATGTCTTCTTGCTACAATACTCTCTTTATCATTATAAAATGTACATCTTTGCTTCTGGTTACCTTCGTTATCATGAAGTCAGCATTGTCAGATATGTGTATGAGTACACCTGCTTTTCTTTGGAGACTCATTTTCCAACCTTTCACTTTAAATCTATTTTTGTTCTTGCAGCTTTGATGGGTCTCTTGAAGACAGCATATGGTTGGGTTTTGCTTTTTGATCCAATCTGTTAATCTGTGCCATTTTATTGTTGAGTTCAATTTATTTATATTTAGGGTAATTATTGATACTTGAGGATTTCTTTTTTTTTTTTTTTTTTTTTTTTTTTTTTTTTCACTTTTCTGAAGCTGGAAACGGGGAGAGACAGTCAGACAGACTCCCGCATGCGCCCGACCGGGATCCACCCGGCACGCCCACCATGGGGCGACGCTCTGCCCATCAGGGGGCGATGCTCTGCCCATCCTGGGCGTCGCCATATTGCGACCAGAGCCACTCTAGCGCCTGGGGCAGAGGCCACAGAGCCATCCCCAGCGCCCGGGCCATCTTTGCTCCAATGGAGCCTTGGCTGCGGGAGGGGAAGAGAGAGACAGAGAGGAAAGTGCGGCGGAGGGGTTGAGAAGCAAATGGGCGCCTCTCCTGTGTGCCCTGGCCAGGAATCGAACCCGGGTCCTCCGCACGCTAGGCCGACGCTCTACCGCTGAGCCAACCGGCCAGGGCTTGAGGATTTCTTATAGCTATATTATGTTCTGTTTTCTAGTAGCTCTGTGTCTTGTTTAGTTCTTCTCTTTTTTGTTTCTGTCAGTTGTTTTTGTTTGGTGATACTCCATTTTTTCCTTTTTTTATGTTATGTGTTTCAGTACTGGCTTCTTTGTGGGTGGTTACCATTAGGTTATTAAGATAAAAATGTTCATATATGCAAAATTTTTTTGTCTTCTGAGTGCTTCTGCACTACATCTTCCTTTGCTACAGCAGCTATATACCCTCTCCCCTTTTATATTATTGTTGTCACAGATTATCCTTGTTTTTAGTGACCTTGTTGGCACTTTTACTTGTAGCTTTAAAATTTTGGTTCTTTATATCTGATTGAATAATCCCTCTGTGTGTTTCCTGTACTAGGTGTTTTCTTGTAACAAATTTGCTCAGCTTCTGTTTACCTGCAAAGTTTTCATTTCTTTTTTGCATCTGAAAGATAACTTTGATGGATATCATATTCTTGGCTGGTAATTCCCTTTTTCAGTACTTTGAGTGTTTGAGTCCTTTCTCTTCTGGCCTATGAAGTTTCTGCTGAGAAGGATGATGGTAAGCTAATGGGCCTTCCTTTATATATTATATTATTTTCTCTAACTGCCTTGAAAATTCATTCTTTGTCTTTGAGTGTGTGTGTGTGTGTGTGTGTGTGTGTGTGTATGTGTGTGTGTGTGTGTGTGTGTGTGTGTCAGAGAAAGAGAGAGGAGACAGGACAGACAAGCAGGAAGAGAGATGAGAATCATCAATCTTTTGTTCTGGCACCTTAATGTTCATTGATTGCTTTCTCATATGTGCCTTTACCAGGGGTCTACAGCAGACAAAATAATCCCTTGCTTGCTCAATCCAGCAACCTTGGGCTCAAGCTGGTGAGCTGTTCTCAAACCAGATGAGCTTGCACTCAAGTTGGTGACCTTGAGACATTGTACCTGTGTTCTTCTTGTTTCCAGTCTGACACTCTAACCACTGAGCAACCACTTGGTCAAGCTGTATTGGATCTTGATCATTTTATTATGATGTGCCTTGGAGAATATCTGTTTTGGGTTGAGGTAACTCAGCATTCTCTTTGATTATTGAATTAGAGGCTCTAACTATTTATATAGGTTTGAGAAACTTTCATCTATTATTTTTTTATTGGATTCTCCATTCCCTTCTCCCTCTCTTCTTCTTCTGATATATTCATTATTCTTATATTGCTCTTTCTATGGAGTCAGACAATTCTTGTAGAGCTCTCTCAATTTTTTTTAAATTTATGAGCCTCCTCTTCTCCCTGTAGCATCTCTAGTTGCCTATCTTCAATGTTACTGATTCTTTCCTCTATCTTCCTTGTTATATTAGCTAAACTTGCTACTTTGGACTTCAGTCCACATATTTAGTTCTTTATCCCTGTTTTTAAAGTTTCAATCTTCTTGGTGAAGTATTTATTTTGTTCATAAATTTGTTTTCTGGTTTTCTTACATTGCCTATTGGTGTCTTCTTGCATCCCATTGAGTATTTTCAGAACTTCAATTTTGAATTCTCCATCATTTAACTCTGAGGTTTTCATGATATTGAAATTTTATTTGGGAGATTTATTATTTTCTTTCTTAACTATGTCTCTGTCTTGTGTAGTCATGGTATTTGATATCTTCATCTTTGATGGCATTTGAGATCTGTATTGTTAAGAACTGTAACAAAAAATAACTAAAAATTAAAATTAAAAATACAATAAATATATAAAAAACTTAAAAATTATGGAAAGAAGAAAAAACACAGAAAAAAGATCTAAAGCAAACCTAAATATAAAAACACCCACAAAAAAGAATAAAAATATAAAAATTAAATTAAAAAGAAAAAGAGATAAAAGATTAAGAAGAAAAAAGAAAAAAAAAAACCCAAATTTTAGTTCTGAGAGATTTCTTCCAGTAGGTGTCTGTATTACAACTTTTAGCTCTCTAAAGTTCCTAGAATGTTTTCTGCTGAGATGTTGCTGTTGCAATGATGTAGATGAGGCTAAAGTCATCTTGGTGCATGGGCATCGTGTGATGGCTTTACGATTTAAGCCTTATGGCTTTGGTTTTACAGCTTTATGATACTAACAATGAGAGCTTAGACATCCAGGCACCCTTTCCCACGTCTCAACAGATCTGGGTACCAGACATGGAGCACCTCTGTTCTTCAGGGTAGAGAGTGGCTCTGGAGAGCTAACTATGGCGTCTGTCTCTGCCTCTCTCGGTATCGCAAGGTGAGGGAGGCAGAATCTAGGAGTCTAGGGGTGGCACTTTAGCAGACTCTGTGTCTTCTGAGTGCAAGATGCAGGCAGACAAGTGTGGGAACAATGGTTGTTACCCCCCACGTTCTGGCCACTTCGGTTTATCTCCCCCTTTGCCCCTCTATTTTATCACTTCTCCTTGCAGAAAGAGACCCAGTTACTCCCAAGTTTTCCTCTCCATACCCCTCAGACAAAATCCAGAGAGTCTCAGCTTCCCTCTTCCCCATAGACCAGCAGAGAATAAAGAAACCCAGTCACTCCAGGTTTGTCTCCTCTCCTCTCCAAAGCCCACTGCAAATTTGTTTTATCTTCCACCCCCCTTTTTACTCTATCACACCTTTATCCATTCGATTCATAGATCTTTTAAGTGCACCTGTGTGCCCAGCTGGAGTTCCTTTGCTGTGTCATAATCATTTAATCTGGTACAATTTCAAGGGGAGAGGTCAGGAGTATCTCTCATGCTGTGATTAGTTTGACATCATCAGGTTTCTCAGGAAATATCAATAAATTAATTGCAGTGGTTATCTGGACAGTGGAAAAATTTAGAACGGTGCTTTTAAGGGTAATAATGGCTGGAAAGGTTTAAATATATATATGGTTACACACATTGATTTCTGACCTGTATATACATATTACCCAATTACAAACTTAAATTGATTAATTTAAAAAACATCCCCTACCTCAAAATTTAAAAAAAGCATAAAGAAGAAAATAAATTAAATTTTCCAGGAAGTTTCTGCTTTGGTAAGGAACAAGGAGCATCTTTGATCCAAGCTCAAGTGAGATCATCAAATAAGAAACATGTGTCATGGAGTTCAATGAGCTAAAGGCACCATCGATTGCAATGACTTAATGAATTACAAGACTGTGTAAAACAGGGTGTATTCATTGTATATTGTTGTGTAATAAATATCACAAAATTAGTTTTGTTATATGTCATTTTCCTCATAGTTGTAGAACCTATTGTTGATGTTAAGTGAGAATTGCCAGGACATAGTTTCTTTATACATCCCTATAGTAGCAGCTTAGTAGCAGCTTTAGAAATGGGTTTGTTCAAGTTAGACAAGATAAAGGCAACCTTTCTGAGCCAGTATTTCAGAGAGTCTCTGGACAAAACAAGTAACTACAATTCTTTCAAAATGAGGTTTATTGTGCTCTTCCTGATACTGTTACTGAAAATGCAGCTGTTACTTTCAAGGTCACCTCTGAGCTGGGGAGTGGATAAATTAAAAATACTGCAAAACTTATTTTCCTCAAGATTAACTTCCAAAATTTTATTTTTATATTTTTGCCAGTTTTTTTTTTTTTATTCTGTTCATGGAGGGGTGGATATTTTGTTTCTTACTCTGCTATTTTAACTAATATTTATTAATGTAAATATTATCTCAATGTTAGAAATGACCAAGCCAGATCAGGTGACATTGCTGCAGACTGTAAAATTAACATGGCAAATAGGCATTTCCTTTTTTTTTTTTTGCATATCATACCTTGTCTAGGTGGAAGTTTGAAGTGGGCTTTATTATTTCTATATTTTAAAATCTTTAGTGTTCTTAAATATTAGTCTTTCAATTTTAGAATAAGACTGATTTCAACATTTATGTAATCATTCATTTTATTTTTATTTTTTATTTTTATATTTTTCCGAAGTTGGAAACGGGGAGGCAGTCAGACAGACTCCAGCATGCACCTGACCAGGATCCACCCGGCATGCCCACCAGGGGGCGATGCTCTGCCCATCTTGGGGCATTGCTCTGCCGCAATCAGAGTCATGCTTGCTGAAAATGTTTGCTTAAAGAAAGAAAGCTGTAGGAATGGAAGTTATTTTCTTATAACAGTGTTACATGTTTTAAAACTCTGCCAAACTCCTGCCAATATTTATATAGTGACTTGCAAGATCATTTTAAAGGTATCAATCAGATTACAACTTGATTGTATTCTTCTTAAAAAATTTTAAACACAAAATACCATAAAACACATAAAATGTAAAGAGATGTGTTTATTCAGTCAATTAAGATTGTAATTTTTTAAACCTGACAATTTTTTTTGTTTGTTGTCCACAAGGTACAATGTACATCAGTGAGATTTAGAATACTTGAGAATCTTGTTTTATGAAATAAGAGATGCTTATATATAAAGGAAAATCAAAAAAAGAGGCAGTGTAAAGACTTGAACATTATTATGTAGTATATTGATTTTAACATATAATGTATAATATATACAGACATTGATTTGGAAAAAAAATTATTTTTATTTAGTGAGAGGAGAGGAGGCAAAGACAGACTGCCACATGCACCATAACCAAGATCCACATGGAAAGCCAACTCGGGAGCTATGCTCTGTTCTATCTGAGGCATTTTTCTGTTGCTCAGCAACAGAGCTCTTTTTAGTGCCTGAGGCAGAGGCCATGGGTTCAGCCTCAGCACCCAGGGCCAACTTGCTTCAATCAAGCCATGGTGGCAGGAGGGGAAGAGAGAGAGATACATATAGAAAGAAGCAAAAGGAGAAAGGGTAGAGAAGCAGATGGGAACTTCTCCTGTGTACCCTGACCAAAAATCGAACCTGGGACATCCACAGACCTAGGCCAACAATCTACCACTTAGCCAACCAGCCAGGACCTGGAAATTGATTTATTTAAATCTGACTGTGTCTATGGGTCACTTAGAATATCTTCTTGTAATTACCTCTGCTCTCTTCATCATGTCCTGACATAATTGCCAAACAAAAGACTGTGTACATTTTGTTTTGAAAGTAATAACAAAAGGTTACACCTGTTAATCCAGAGAGTAAGTAAAAACTACATATTATAAGTATAGTGTATTAAGGATCCATTTTTGGACAAGGAAAAATTAATAACTGGTAAGTACCTGCCAAGTGCAATCATTTTCATTAATGCTTTTCCTCAGCTATTCAGCCTAAATCATGATCATTGTTGATCAAAACTATTAATAGTAATTTTCTTTCTGAAACTAAAAATATTTTACTTAAACTGTGATGCCAGATGTCAAAATGCAATTTAGAATTTTGCATTATTTTATTAATAATTATATACTACTTTATTGATTTCTATTTTAAATTTAAACTTTGAAAATATTCATATTCTCTTGCCAAGACACTAATAGGCCAGGAAAAGAACTTATTACATTCTCTGTAGTTATCATTAGCTTGCAATATGTGAAAATACAGTCTTCAAAATAAAGATAAAATTGGAACTCCAGTGTATTAAGAATATTTAAAACTAATGACATTTTTATGCTCTTATTCACATACACTGCTCACAAAAATTAGGAGGTCAGGGAATATGCAAATACTCCAGTACTTTCAGCCTTTTGTATAGTGCATTTTCACCAATGAAATAAAGTTGGTTTTGCATCTTATTTGCATAATTAAATAACTTTCTTTGACTTGTTTGCTTTTCTGATGTTCTTGTTTAATTTAAAAGAAAATCAAATATTTTTTAAATTATTTCATTGTCATTTTGAAATATCCCTTAATTTTTGTGAGCAGTATATTATCTTTGATATCACCTCTTGAATAAAAGAGAGTTAATGATTATTTATGGGAAAGGATTTCAAGATTAAAGTCACTATTGAATTTGGCAGACAATATTTGAGTGCAGAGAATTGAATTTTGCTCCCCCTTCCATCTAAAGACATGTTGAATATATAATTTCAGGTAATTATGAAGGTGACCTTATTTGAAAATAATAATTTTTCAGATTGAATAATGTTAAAATGATATTACACTGGATTAGCATGGTTCCTGATTGCAATGACTAGGGTTCTTATAAGAAAGAAGAATTTCAAGACACAGAGACACAGAGAGACTCACAGAGAAGAGAGTCTTGTGAAAACAGAGGCAGAGATTGGAGTTATGCTGCCACAAGCATATACCAGGAATTATGAGCACCCACCAGAAGCTAGAAGAAGAAAGGATTTACCCTTGAGCCTTTGGAACAAGAAAAGCCCTACCTGCAACTTGATTTCAGAATTTTAGCTTTATGAAATGAGAATAAATTTCTGTTTTGTAAGTCACCCAGTTTGTAATAATTTATTCTGTCAGATTTTGAAAATTATATATTGATTTTTAAAAAAATCTATATGCTCTTATTCTTGGACAGGCATTTGGACTAAGTATATCAGACTGTCTTGGTTTTTCATGCCACATGACTGAGTTATAGCCAATGGAATATGAGAGAGATAGTAAATATCATTTTCTGATCAGACAAATACAATTTTATAGTCATTTTTTATGTTCTTTGTTGTTCTTGCTTGATAGACTTCTGGGGTAATCTTGTGAGACAATTATTGAAGATAGTAAATCCTTTATCAGAATAGGCCCTTCAGAGTTTTTAGTAATCATACCATCTTAAGCTGCTTAACATTTACTTATTAATTTAGCATGAAATTATATTGTATTTTGTTATGTTGCTGAATCATTGGTGTTTTTATGCTAAATAATTCACTAGAGACTTAAATTATTAAAGGGTGCTTATACAGACATAGGGAATATTAGTATAAACTAAACTATGTCCACTATTAGATACCATAAAATTCTTAAATATTAGAATTACCTTTTTCCACAAAATAAAATACAAAATGTGTTACAAAAAGAACAAAATTCAAATATAATTATTTAGTCATTTAAAATGTCATTTTTACACTAAATAGAACATTAGTACCCCAAAATATTATTAACAGGATTTTTAAGATCTCCTTTTTTAAGAAAGGAAAGAGTTTAAGAAGATTGTGATAGTGACAGGTGCATAGTTTTTCATTCTGTGGTAATTTGTACATTAAAAAACAAACAGAACAACTGTATAGCAAAACTAAATTTCATGAATAAAATTTAAAAGAAAACTTTGAAATGGACAGATATTCCATATTCTTATAAATGACAAAATAGCAGTAAGAATAAACTACCAACAGCCATAGACCTACATGGTGTCTGCCATGTTGTTTCATGGACATGGCATCTTTCGCATGGATGTTTCCTACAGTTGATTTAATGTCTTGCTGACACTCTCTTCAAATTCAGTATTTTTTGTACCAGGGGCCACAAATTATGTCTTGATTTTAAAATCTGTGCAGGAGAAGGCAGTACATTGCAGATCTGAGATAAAAACTCAAAATAAACAACCAGCGTTTATGAGGAAAGTATCTTGGATTGAGGAGAAGAGCAACTGAAACAGGGAGGACAATTACCTTAATAGTGGCAAGAGGACTAAAGCCTGAAGTGGCTATAACTGTCTAGGTGAATGAGCATACAAATCTCTCCAGTAAAGACTCTATTCTAAGACATAAATAAATAATGGCAAGAAATCTTTAGGAGTAGAATTAAATTAAATAGGAAAGGGCCAATATAGTTAGAGAACATGGGAGCTTCCAGGGGTAGTCAACCTTTTTATACCTACCGCCCACTTTTGTATCTGTTAGTAGTAAAATTTTCTAACTGCCCACCGGTTCCACTGTAATGGTGATTTATAAAGTAGGGAAGTAACTTGACTTTATAAAATTTATAAAGCCGAGTTACAGCAAGTTAAAGCATATAATAATAATTACTTACCAAGTTCTTTATATCAAATTTTCGCTAAGTTTGGCAGAATAAATCTTTATAAAACAACTTATTATAGTTAAATCTATCTTTTTATTTATACTTTGGTTGCTCCGCTACCGCCCATCATGAAAGCTGGAACGTCCCCTAGTGGGCGGTAGGCACCAGGTTGACTACCACTGTTCCAGACCAAAGTAGAAAATATTAAAAACAAACAAACAAAAAAAATCACATAAAAGAGACTGTCATATAGTTAAACATTGCTTGAAAATAGTATAATGGGGAGTTCTGTGAGATAACAAAAACTTTCTTAAATGCTGACTCATTTAAGTTCAGGAGAAACAATTTCATGTAAAAATAGATATTATTTAGGTCAAGTGTCAAACAATGTTAGTATTACAATATAAGAAAGAATAAACTGCAGAATATCTCTCCAGTTATTAACTCAGAAAGTTATGTCCATTAAACAAATGCAACTGCAACCTACTATTCCAAAACAGTCAAAGATATTTTGTTAAATATTGTTTATAATTATAATTTTAAGTTGCTGTATAATATTCTGATATATTCTATTTATAGTTTAAAAATTGGATATTTAGATTACAATTGTTCATATGTATAAAGAATGCTGGGATAAATATTTTTAGAGAAAAAAAACAATCAAAAACATTAACAAAACTAAAATAAATTAAAAATGCAAAGATAACCCTGGATGGTTAGCTCATTTGGTTAAGAGCATTGTCTGGGAAAGACAAGGTTGTGAGTTGGATCCTGATTAGGGCACCCACAGGAAGCAATCAATGATGCACAACTAAGTAGAACAATAATTAAATGTTTCCGTTCTCCCTCCCCTTTCTCTCCCTTCCTCCTCTATCTCTTAAAAAAATAAAAATAAACCCTAGCTGATAGCTGAGTTGGTTGGAGTGATGTCTCAGAGCGTGAAGGTTGTCTATTGGATTCCCCCGTCAGATCACATGCAGGAGCAACTTGATATTTGGTTCTTTCTCCCTCCATCTATCAAAAAAAAATGCAAAAATATACATATAATCAACTTGAATTAGAATTAGAATAACTCAGATAATAGTTGAGAAAATACAGAGAACATAAAAATTAATAAAAATCAATAAGAAACAACAAAAAAGTAACACAGGAGCAAATTAATACAGCAGAAATCATGAAAGAAATATAATATAAAAAGATAAATTTAACTATAAAAAAGAAATGAAATATCCTTATGTGGAATACCAACTGAAAAAAAGCACTGGCTAGGATGGAACTGCCCTCTCCACTCAGAAAAGTGTTGTTCATCTAAATACCTCCTCCAAGTACAACAGTTCCTTGGTCTCCATGCTCATTCTGAAAAAAATCTGATAGAAAATGGGTAATTAAAACTTTTGATTAATTTAAAAGAAAGAAAGAAGGCAAAGGGAATATAAAACAGACTTTCAAAGAGAGTACAAATGTTAACTTGTTAAACCAAAGATTGAATCAGTATGTCGAATATAAATGGACTAATTACTTAAAGCAAAAATCTAAAATAGGCATACTGGATTTAAGAATGTAGTGTGGTTTTAAAAGATACACTTTAATTGCAAGTCCTAGAAAAGTAAGGGTAAGAAAAAGATATGCAGAGTTTACCTGAATCAAAAGACTACTCTTTTAGATATAATACTCTCAGGCATTTACTCTAATGGTTAGTAGAAATAAGATGGGATATAGTATATTACACAATGTTAATGTGGAAAACCATAGTAAAAAATGTATTTATTAAAGAGTACAAAGCATATACTGTAACTTTATTCATTTTCAGAAATGAACAGAGAATATAAGTAGTACTCAGACAATATGAAAGCATGCTAAATTTCTCGCCCTACACCTTTACTACCTTCAAGAAAAATCATTATCTCAATGTATAACAGTATAAATTAGCTTTTACTTTTGTACTGTAGGTAAGGATAATTGCATATTGAATATGCATTTTCTGTCTTGCTTCTTTTACTCATTTTACCTTGAAATTCATCTGTGTTGTAGAGCACAGCTTCTCACTGCTATGTGATATCTTGTTTGGCAGAGATATAAAAACTCAAAATGTACATAAAATATATCTAAATGGTAACAGATCTTTAATTTGAACAACAAAACAAATATTTTCTTAACAAAAGTGAAATGATTGAGATAATCATTTTAATAAAGCAGAAAGTATTAAATATTATTAATAGCTATTATCTGGTTAATAAGTTGCATATAGTTAATAGGTTCTGCAAAATATACTAAATATCTAAATATTATAACTCAAGGAAAGTCTTCATAATATTTGAAAGTATTGCTGAAAAGCAAAACACATTACTCAGAATATTAATTCACATCCAGAAATAGAAAAAGCATATTGCTTATAAAATAAAAAAGGATAAAAAATTCTAAATTATCATCAAATCTATCCACAGAAAATGTTTTATGTTGGTACAAAAGTGTAAAACAAAGAACACATATTTATCAAAACTAACTTGAAAGTAAAAAAAAAAACCCACATACATTTCTGATAAAAAGATATCAGAAAGACTTTGTCATAAAATCTGTGACATCTGACTGAATGATCATTAAAAATAGAAAATAGCAAATCATCATAGAATGATTTCATTTTATCATCCCTTGTAATCACAAATGTTTATGTGAGAAGAGTTACAGACATATTAGGAATAAATTTTAGTAAATGTTCTTTAATTTGAATTAGAAGTACCAATATTAACTCATAACAGTTGTTATAAAAAGACTTTGGAATGATTATCCACCCAGTAGCAGTGAGCACATAAATGCCCAGACTGTAGTCTTGAAATGTCATTTCTCACTAAAAGATATTAAAAGTTTTGGGGAAATAGCTGATAATTGTATAAGGAGGAAAATGTACAAGATGATGCTCAACCATCTTATTATATAAATATTATATCTCAACGGATATTTCATAAACATCTAGGGCGATAGTGACAGGACACAAGAGCCAGCAATAACAGGCTTTCATTTATCTCTGTAGTTCCATTAGTCACATTAAAGGTGATATTTTGAGTTCTAATTGTTACGATAGTATGAAACACGTACTATATATTTAAATTAATAAATTTATAAGGATATTTTTAATGATTTAGTTATCATTGAAAATGGTAGAAAATCAATGTAGTAAACTATTATGTAGACTAAAAGGCAAGCATTTGTCCTGACTTTCCTATATGATCTCTACCAAGTAACACATGGAACCAAATAGTAAATGGCTGGAACTATTTCTTTAAAATACTAACTAACAAAATAATAATTATGGAATTATAGTACTGCCACAATAGATAGATTGAACAGATATAAACTAAATATATCAATATATCTTATTAAGTATCAATGGGCATGACATCACAAATTAAAGACTATCAGATATTATTTGCCTCTTGTAGTCCTATCATATAACAATATCACGAGGCACAAATAATGTCCAAGAGGATAAAATCTAAGACCAAACCAATTTCTAAATTCAAGTACCAATTTGCGTGAAATACAGAGAATAAAAAAGCATGTTGAATTTACCAACATATGCAATTAGAAGATACAGTATAGAGAATACTAAAATTCAAATGGAACAAATTCATTGTGTGATTTGTTTTAATTAAGAAGACATCATGCCTGACTAGGCAGTGGTGCAGTGAATAGAGCATTGGCCTGGGACACAGAGGACCCAGGTTCAAAACCCCAAGGTCTCTGGCTTGAGGACAGATTCATCCAACCTGAGCACAGGCTCACCATTTCAGCATGGGGTCCCTGGCTTGCGCATGGGATCATAGGCATAACCCCATGGTTGTAGAGGCCCTGAATAGGAACATGAAACAGGGACAGAGTTAAGTGTCCTGAGGCAAAAGTCACAGTGGCTTTACTGACAAAAGTACTGAATGCAGTACTGTGCTGAATGCAGCTACTCCACTGTCCTTTTATCTGCTCTAAAGAAGTTCCCCTTCCTGAAATCCGTAAGACTGGAGGTCAGGGCCATCTCACGAAACCGAAATAGGGAATTGTGAGGCAATTTTCCCTATCGGATACCAAAAGGTGAAACAACCTCCCAAAGCCAGGCAAAAAAAAAAAAAGATGTCTGACACATCCTGATACATGGGACACAGATGACAAAGGAATAGCCTCCGAACATCTGTGGTGAGGTCAAATAGGTTTCAGACCAGGGGATTACCCTCCCATTTGCCCTTGTTCCTGCATTTGGCCTCTAGCATGTGAAATTCCTTGGAGCAGCGCAACCTTTAGCTCCAACTTCATGTCCTTCTCCACAGTGCAGGTGTAATGTCACTGGCAGGCAACTCATTTAGTTGCTTATTGTAGTGCATCAACAGTGTTCTTGATATCCAAAATAAGAGAACCTGGACATTGAAGATTGGGACCGAATGGGGCGCTGGCTGTGCAACTCATTAGGGCAGGTGAACTCCACAAATCTAACAGCATGTAATCATTATCCATTGGCATTACACCTGGTTCAAGGCAGAAATCAACAGATTCCTCTTCCTGATGACATCCAACCTCATCGGCCACCTCCTCAACCTGCCAACGCTCCCTCTGAGCCAGAATTATCATCACTGCCACATCGGCTACAAACCAAAAGTATGATAAATCGATGTTTGCACGAGGGTTTGGAGCATGGCAAAGATTGTTTTCAGGCATTCCCAGTAACCCCCCTGCCTGGAAAGCAGGTTACACATGAGAGTATCTCTTTCCAGGTTTTTAAGGAATTCAGGAAAATTATTACCAAATATTGGGGTACAAATCACATTTCCCAAGGGAATGATTGAGGCAATTGGCACAGGATATGAAATGACCCTATGAGACTGGGTTAGTGAGAGAAGCAACCACCGCTGCTCAATACAGTGTCTGGCTAGAGGAGTACCAGGATGCAGGTCAGACACAAGCTTTAGAGAATCTGAAAGTGGGAGTTCCAATTGATGTTAATATGGTCACAGGAGCCGATGTTTATGACACTCTCCAGGTTAAGGCCCTCATGAAGCATACCACCTTTTGTCAGATTTTTACACAGTTTTTTTAAGCATAGGTTCAGATTCCAGATACCAAAGCTCCTATGGGCTCCTTTGCAAACAGCCATCAGAGACATAACAAACCTATATTTATTTCACTAATCACCTGCAAACTGCAATCTACAATAGGTAGAGCAAGCAGCAAAGGTGCAGATCCTACAGCTGGCTTATGAGAACGAAAATGCTGATTGCCAAAAGGTATTGGCTCCTCTCATGGGACATCACCCTAATATAGCAAAAATGATTAGAGCTTGTCAAAATGTAGGTACCAAATTACATCATGGCCAGGTACTTGCTCCCACATTCTGGCCACAAACTTGTTATAACTATGGCAAAGAAAGATATTTTCAGAAAGATTGCAGGCAGAGCCTAATGACAACTGTGTAGGTTGGCTTTTGTGTGTGCCCTGAAATGCTAATTAAAGCTCAATCTGAAAATTTCTTATAAAGTTCCAGCAGAGCAGATTGTAAAAGGCCAATATGATCAATTGCTATTTTTGTTGTGTTTATGCAGATTATCAGGTCAAGTTAAAACTGGCTTTATACTATACTATAATCTTAATCTAGGATAACCTAGGATAATCTTAATTTGGTTTAAAAAAAACTAAGGGTAATTCTAGGGAGAAAAATTATATTTGAGTAAAATCCATTAACATACATATGAATATCAGAAACTAGACTGGATCCTAAATTTTTATAATTTTTATAAATGTTTTAGACAAAAAGTTTCTATTATCTTCGTTATATCTTTTGAAAATATAATTTTGCCAATGAAAGAACCTGTTTCTAAAGGTCATAAAATATGTTCATAATATCAATCTAAAATCGCTAATTACTAACTTAGTCCTCACTGAAAACTAAGGTTCTTGGAAATTGAAAATTATGATTCATTGGAAAGAAATTGTATGGTTTTAATGATCGAAGGTATAATATATAGAGGGAATTTTGAAACGAAAAAGAAAGTTGTTCTGAAAGCTGGTTATTTCTGAATAGAGAAGAAGGTTTGTGTAAGTCGCGGAAATTTTGTGCAGGTTTTAAAAGGTTTGTGCAGAGGAAAGAAACAAAGAAAAGAAAGAACTGAGAAAGTAAAGAAAGATGAGTAAAGGAGAGAAAGGAAGGGCTTTAGCAGAGGAATTTTCCTGAAAGGAAAGAAAAAGGATACTTGAGACATCTTGGGGGCCTCAGAAGCTTGAGAAATTCACCCAAATTTATAGGTATTGCAGAAAAAGTCAATGACCTTTTTTTTTCTTTTTCTTTTTTTTTTTGTATTTTTCTAAAGTTGGAAATGGGGAGGCAGTCAGACAGACTCCCACATGCGCCCGACCGGGATCCACCCAGCATGCCCACCAGGGGGTGATGCTCTGCCCATCTGGGCATCGCTCTGTTGTAACCAGAGCCATTCTAGCACCTGAGGCAGAGGCCACAGAGCCATCTCCAGCGCGCAGGCCTACTTTTTGCTCCAATGGAGCCTTGGCTGCGGAAGGGGAAGGGAGAGACAGAGAGGAAGGAAAGGGGGAGGAGTGGAGAAGCAGATGGGTGCTTCTCCTGTGTGCCCTGGCCGGGAATCAAATCTAGGACTCCTGCACACCAGGCCGACGCTCTACCACTGAGCCAACCGGCCAGGGCTTCAATGACCTTTTTAAGTACCAATTGAACAAACAAAAAAGGTTGAGTCAGGAGAAGAGACTTACCCTACAATAACAATTGTATAAGTCTCATTTTACTCCTAATTTTTAAATATTTCCTCATATGGACCTAATGCAGCCAAGAGGCATTTTATACCAGCCAAGCAACAGCTTAAGTGTTTCACGTTGTACTGGGAAATATTAGCTGGCTCTAAGTGGTAAAGTCTGGTCAAATTGCTAACCTGAGGGTGAGGGTTGTTAGGCAAATAAGTTTGTAAAATCTGTATTTTCTGGTTTGCTCACTTTTATTGTTAAAATAGTCACTACCCATGTGGGGCAGCTGATTACCTTCCTGCTTGGGAAGGGGCTTGGTTATGCTAATGTGTGCTAGAGGAGGGCTTTCACACCCAAAGGTTTTAAAAGGTGGAACTGGGAGGCCATTTTGAGAGAGGAGGCTATGTTGTTGCAGGGCAGAGAGGCCATGTGGTTGCCGAGGAGATAGGGAGCAAGGTGGTGGGGAGCTGAAGGGGAACAGAGGTGAATAAGGCTGGTGAAGCCTTTGATTCTAGGTAAAACCAGAGAAAGTCAGTGGCTTTGGGAACCCTCAATGGAAAGGGAAGTGTTTTCCTGCTGTGTGTATTTACTCGCCTGCCACTGGGGCAAACTAGAATAAAGGATGGCCCACCAGTTCTCCATTGTTTCATTACAATTGATCCAAATTCAATGCAAACCTAAATGTGCCAGGCAACTCTGATGATGGTCGTGGCTACTAGCTTTACAGAGTATACTGCAATTTTGTCATCAACAGGTCCTCTTTATATACCAGTGAGGAATGTGAAGCCTTGCTACGAGTTGGCATCAGTCCCTAGGAAGCAATCTGGTTCCAGAGATCCAGAAGCCAGTAGTGAATCCACCTCCAGGAATAAACCCAAAAAACAGGAGGACACATAACTCATTCCCAAGCACTCAGCAGGCACCTGACATCATCTGGGGCACTTTGAGGCATCTAACCTGGCACGCTGAAGAAGTTTTGCAGAATACAAGCACAGCTGTAATCCCTGAAAACCTGGTTATCTCTATGCTTGTCCTTCACCTTCTACTACAACTACTGCCACCTGTAAAAAAAATGTCCTCCCAAACCTAATGAAAATTTAAACCATTATTAGCTCAGACAAAAAAAAGGAAGACGTAGAGGCCCTGAATAGGGACATAAAATAAGGACAGAGTTCAGTGCCCTAAGGCAAAGGCCACAGTGGCTTTCTGGACAAAGTACTTAACACAGTACTGTGCTAAACACAACACAATAGAAATAAAAATAGGAATTCTAATTAATCCATACATAGGGATATTTGCACTACTTCTTTTGCCCTTTAATCTGCTCTAAAGAAGTTCCCCTTCCTGACTTCCTCATTCTCTTCTGTTTTTCCTGAATTCCTCATTATTGTCCCTGCTTCCATTTTGTGTGTATTAATAAATATCCATAAGAACTGAGGGTCAGGATTGTTTCATTAAACCTATATGGGGGATTGTATGAAGGTCTCTCCTAGGTTCCTTGGTGCACACCTTGTGGTCTCTGATAAGTCATTGTCCCCATGACACATGGTGTCTGTGTTGAGCCCAAAGGTTGTTGGCTTGGGCCCAAAGTCGGTGGCTTGTTCAAGAGGTCACTGACTCTTCTGGAGCTCCCCTCCCTGTCAAGGCACGTATGAGAAAGCAATCAATGAACAACTAAGGTGCTGCAATGAAAAGTTGATGCTTCTCATCTTGCTCCCTTCCTGTCTGTCTCTATCTATCTGTCTCTCTCGCTGCCCTTTATAGTAAGAGAAATCACAAAGCTGAATAAATAATGTTTTATAACAAAAATATTATTTGTTTCTATATAAAATATATGGTTTCTATTGAAATGCTAATACAACTTATCTTTGTGAAGATGGAATTACAGACATTTGTCATTTTCCAGAAAGTACTGGAATTCTATTTTATGTATTCCCTATAAGTTAAAAAAATGAAAATATTTTATAATGTGTTTTAATAATAACTAAAGCAACAATAAATTTTTTTCTCTGAAAATTTTAGGGTTGTAGCTAGCCATATATATATATATGCACACATATATACACACATATATTTGTATATATTTGTATATGTGTATATATATGTATGCATATATATAACTAAATAAATGCTTGGAGATTCAAATTTTGATCTATTAAATTAATGAAAGTTACTTAGTGTTAAAATTCAGTCTGTCAGCATGTGGTAGATATGCTGAATTAAACCAAATTTTCCACCTAAACAGGTTAATTAGTGCTCATTAGCAATCTCATCCATTTTGCTGTTCTCTGGCAGGCTGTATGACTCTTCTGAAAATCAGACAGATGTTATCTTTTAGCACTACTGGAAATTCCCTTACAAAAAGTCTCCTCTCAGCCTCTTTTCAGTTTTCCTTCTGACACCATTGAGATGAATCCCTGGTTACAGTTTTTAAAGTTTATAAAATAACAGAAATATATTAATAACTATAAGTAAGATGTAGATTCATTTGCACTTTACAAACCACTTTTATCCATTATTTCCTTTTGTTATTCTCAACAAATCTCTTAAATGCCTTATTGTATTATTTTATTTTTAAGGCTAAAATATTTAAGCAATATTTTTCATTTAAGGTCATACAATAAGAAGCTGATGAGGGCTGAAACTTCATCTCAGGACTTCTGTATAAAATTGTGTATCATTTACACACACACACACACACACACACACTCAAGCCAATGTCTTCTGAATACCGTTCTGTATTTACATTAGCAGAACACTGCAGTGTGTGTTGGAGAATCAATTTTATTATATAGCCATGTATTGGAAGTCAATTTCATTATTCAGTTAGTCAGGAATACATATCAAGTACTGTTCAAAATTCTGTGGAAACAATAGCCAAATACAACATTTCTACTCTCATGTAGACTACAAGTCCATGGATGAAAATGTAAGAATTTATTTACTATTCACATTGCTATATACAGATTTTCTTTTATTTCCTTGAGACTATATTATTAAACTTACACTACTAAATAGTCTGAGCACAGGCACTAGAATCAAAAAAGCCAGGCTTAAACACTTTTCTTTAGTGAAAGTAGGATTTTTAGTAAGTTAGTTAACTTTTCTTATCACAAGAATGAATTGTTTTAGCACTAAAATAAATGATACACAAAAAATGTAAAGCCCATGGTACAGTGCTTCCCACAGGTAATTAGTCAATAAGTATTTGCTACTAATTTATCTCAATCAAGAGACTAAATTTAAGTACGTATTTAGCACTTTATTGGTATTTAAGTAGATTTAATATTCTGAGGAAACTCCATGACCCCTCCAAAAATTCAATGCTACAAACGGAAGGACCTAAAAAAACAAACAAACAAACAAAAAAAACAGTAAAAGATCCACTATGACAATGAGCATTAATTAGAGGATAATTCTTCCAATTTAATTTTAATAGTAATGGCCTGTGGTCAAATAAGTTTGTAAATATGATGTATATGTTTAAGAGTGAGAGACAGGCTGTAAGCTGGCAAAGTCATTATAGCCTAGGCTTAATTTTAAGACTAAGCCTTTCCCTCCCTTCTAATACTAAGATCTTCTCAAAACTAAGCTTTTCTCCACACCCTTGACTGTTGCATGAGAGGGGGTGGTGCATTCTTATGAGGAATTCCATTTATGCCTCAGATAAGTGGCTTTGTATCAGAGAATTCCTTATTTGTATATTGGCTTAAACATTTTAATTTTTTACACTATAAAATGAAGCAGACCAGGGACTCTCTCTTGGTTCCTGCTATCAGCATTGCAGAGGAGAGGCAGACAATACGGCAGAGTGCTGAAGGAGAAGACAGTTTGTGCAGAGTTTGTACAAAGAGAAGAAGATGGGTAACAAAGATGAATAAGGCTGGTGAGGTAGAAACCCTTGATTCTAGGAATACTCGGATGAGTCAGTGGCTTTGGGAGCCCTGAATGGAAAGGAAAATGTTTTCCCACTGTGTGTATTTCTCGCCCGCCGGGTGCGAGCTAGGATTAAAGGTAATTGCCCACCAGTTCTTGGCTCTGTTGTTTCATTACCATCTGTCCAGATCAAAAGCAAACCTGCATGGGCCAGGCAGCTGTGATGGTGGCCATGGCTACTGGCCTTACATGGTCAAAGGCAGTAGTTTCAATATTGCTGTTCCTGTACCTTCTGTTCATATCCTGATATCGATCTGCCATCTGTTGAAATAAATTGATATAATTAACTGGCTGGTAAGAATCTTTATATATATTTCTCCCTAGAAAAAGAAATAAATGAAATCCACATAATTAATTGATAAATGCATACTTCATAAAGAATGAGGCAATTACTCTACTATGTTATTTAATAAAATGTTATTAAACTAGAATACTCAGAATGATCATTTTAAAAATATATATAAATAAGTAACTAATTATTACAAATAAATATAAAGAAAATTAATAAAAAATACATATAACAAGACAAATATCCATGAGACAGATGAGAAGTGAACAATTAATGCTTAAAGTTTTCTTGATGAGAAAAAACTCAAAAGTTATAAAATACCAATTTTTCTAAGTATATTGATAAGTATCTTAAAATCTGCCTATGGTTTGCAACAATGATTTTCAAACTTTTTCATCTCATGGAACCATAAACTAACTAATTACCAAATTCTGTGGAACAACAAAAATATATTTCTTATTGATCTGACAACAAAATACATATAATTTTGATTCATTCATACTAGATGGCTATTGTTGTGTTGGCTGTTGTCATTTTTTTTTTATTTAACAATCTAAGGAAAAAGAAGTTAGTGACCATGACTAAATGGTTGATATTGCATGTTTTAAAAGTTAAAAAAAAAGTTATTGTGGCTCATCCGTGTTTCTGCTGTGACACATCAATTAAAAATTGCTAGCCCAGTAGCAGTTCAAATGGTTGGAGCATTGTATCAACATGCCAATGTTGTGAGTTTGATCCCTGGTCAGGCATATACAATAATTTAAAAATTCAACCAACAACAACATGAATCAGTGGAGTAATAAGTTGATGTTTTTTACTCTTTCTTTCTTTTTCGCTGTCTCCCTTCCTCTCTCTTTAAAAATAAATAAATAAATTTTAAAAATTGCTGATAGGAATTTTACAGTATATATTTTTGCAATGCATTCTCAATATTAAGAAGTTAATATGTCCTGGCCAGTTTGTTAGCAATAAAACATTGGCCTGGCATATAGAAGTCAGAGTTTGATTCCTGGTCAGGGCACACAGGAGAAGCAAACATCTGCTTCTCCGCCTCCCTCCTTCTTTGTCTCTCTCTCTTCTCTTCCTTCAACTATGGCTCAAATAGTTTAAGCAAGTTGGTCCTGGGCTCTGAGAATGGCTCCATGGCCTCCCCTCAGGCAATAAAATAGCTCTGTTGTTGAGCAATGGAGCAATGCCCCAGATAGGCAGAACATCGCTAATAGGGGACTTGTCAGACATTTACTGGTTGGTGTGCATGCAAGAGTTGGTCACTCTGCCTCCCCTCCTCCAACTTAATAAAAAAAAAAAAAGAATTTAGTCTAAGAAGTTAACTGAGTCTGGAAGTAAATAGTAAATATATATACTGAGTTCAATCCCCGGTCAGGGCACACATGAAAAATGACCATCTGCTTCTATTCCCTTCCCTCTCCCTATATTCTCTCTCTCCTCTCACAGTCAGTGGCTTGATTGGTTTGAACATGGGTGCTGGGTGCTGAGGATACCTTGATTGGTCTGAGAATTGGCCCCAGAGGGCGTTGTCAGGTGGATCTTGGTGGGGGTACATTAAGAGTCTGTCTCTTTATCTTCCCTTCCTCTCACTTAAAAAAAAAAAGTATCTGTTTAAAAATGTAATTCTGGACTTAGAATACTAAGCCTAAAGATTGAGTAAGCCTAAGGTTTTTAAATGATTATCAGCCTTTTAAATGGTGGCTGATCCCAACCAAATAGTTGGTTATAACAGACTCCCATGAGTAAATGCCCTAAAAGAGTTGAATCCTGTCTGAGGGTAAGAGGAAAAAATGTAATGCCTGTGTACATAAACATTTTTTATATTCCCTAGATTTCTGATATTACTCTCAAAAAAGAGCATGTCTTTGTTCATTCATTCCTCTCCCTCTGAAAATGATTAGCTATTAATACCAATTGATGATCTATGGAGACAGGTTTAAAGAAACAACATAATCTTTAATGTTGAAATAAGTTCTGAATCTGATCCCACATACTTTTTAAAAAATTTTATCTATTGATTTTTAGAGAGAGAAGAAAAGAGAGGATGAAATAGTTAGAGATAGAGAGAGAAATATTGATTTGTTGTTTCACTCATTTATGCATTTATTGGCTGATTTTTGTATGTGTCTTGACTGGGGATCAAACCTGCAACCTTGGCGTATGGGGAGGATTCAATAACCAACTAAGGTCCCCAACCAGAGCATGATCATGTATTCTTACTTCAGGAATTCCAGACCTTGCCTGACCAGTGGTGGCGCAGTGGATAGAGAGTCAGAATGGGATGCAGAGAACTCAGGTTAGAAACATTGAGGTTGCCGATTTGAATGCAGTCTCAATCTGGTTAGAGAGGCTCATCAGCTTCAGCCCAAGGTTGCTAGCTTGAGCAAAGGGTCACTCACTCTGTTGTAGCTTCCCAGTCAAAACACATATGAGAAAGCAATCAATGAACAACTAAGATGCTGCAACGAAGAATTGATGCTTCTCATCTCTCTCCCTTCCTGTCTGTCTGCTCCTAGCTGCCCCTTTCTCTGTCTCTGTCACAAAAGTAAAAAAAAAAAAAAAAAAAAAAAAAAAGAATTCCTGACCTTCACATTTTCTCTTGGGATCTTAGTCATTCTACAGACACATCTGGAATATTTATTTTGAGTGAAAGTGTTATGAAGGCATGCAGAATGCCTTCAATTTACTATTCTAGATTCAACCCCAATAATTTCCTTCTTGTTCTTTGCCTCAGTAAGTTAACTCCATGACTAGTTATATCCATGATTTCCTGTGACCTATGTCTTTCAGGCAAGTTATAAGGATTTATCTCCCTAATTTCCCTCTTATGATTTTGACTTGGATTTGCTGTGTCCTTTGGGCAGAAAAGGTTATCACATGGGGTTCACTTGCCTTATTTTAAGTTCCTTTAGTCATAAGAAGCTGGATTAATAGAATGGTTAACTGGTATGCTGAAGAACCAGTTATAGTGTTCTCAGGTGGCTGAGAACATTAGAGTGTGACACATTATTATTGAGCATACCTTAAATCAGGGGTCAATATATGGTGCTGCTTCCTCCAAAGCAAGGTTTCACAGATCAGAAACCTGTCAATTACTGCACTAAATAACCCAATAAATAAATCTTGCTTCCTGCCTCAATGCCTCTGGGTTTAAAAATCAGATTATCTACATGTGAAATGCTTCTTCCAGGGAATTTAGTGATGATTGTCACCATTTTGGGCTTCTTATAGCCGTGGACCAGCAGAAAAAGATTAAGTAAGGTCTCTCTTTACCAACATGACAAATATATCCTCTCTTAGAATACTTAAGTCAATGCTATAAAATAAAAAGATATACCATACAGATGTTAATTTAGAAGCTTAAAAAATCAAAATTTAAATTAATGGTTAAAATGGCCAGCAATTTGCTTTCAGTTGATAAATTCTTCTGGTCTCGGCTGGGCTCACTCATGCATCTTTACACATTAGCTTTAGCTGACATAGACTTGTCAGCAAGAAGCTTTGCTTCTGTAGGTTGACTGGCTTTTGTTGGGATCTAGCATACTAGCGAAGCCTTGCTCAAATGACAACACAACAAAATTCCTGGAAAGTGGACAGGAGCATGCAAGGTGTTTTAAGGATTTAAACCTCACATAGTGTTAATTATGATGCATGTATTACCAAAAGAAAACCAAAGGCTAGCTCATACTCAAGGAATGAAGAAAAAGACTTATTTTATTGCTGAAAAAAGTTATATGTAAATAACATCACAGCACATAGATATGTACATATGGGGAAAAGTGGAGGACGGTGAGCATTTTTTTTACTTTAACATAATGCACAATGTTTTTAGCCAAAGAAGATTAGCTGGGGCTTATCTTATTACTCTCTTGCCAAATAGTATTGGTCAAAAGAAAACTTCAGAAATCTAATAAAGGCAAGACCACAGGGAATTTGACGCTGAGTAAAGGTGATGGTTACATGATCAGGTAACATATTTAACAAAGTGTTAGAAGATACTAAAGAGAAATTTGGAAGTGAAGTCTAAAAAGGCAGAAATGACTAGTAATTAGGCTAGCATGAGGGGAGAAAAAAAAATGCAGGAACTGTATTCTGTATTACTCAGTATTTTGATTCCCATTTTATTCCATAACATACAAAACTATTGTGTGCGGTTAACATTTAATTTTCAGATAGGAAGTTGGCTGAGTTAATAATTATCAATACACATTAATATGGTTCTGGTAGGAACTTCATTCCTCCTCTGAGTTAGGGACAACAGCTTTTAATATAGAAAAACCTAAATTTTGATTCTGCATATTTACCTCGCAGAGCGGACTGAATATCTTTCTATTGTCCCTGAGGATACATCCTGCACTTATTCTACCTTGCTTTTTGTTCTAGGGTTCTAAGAAGTGTGGACTAAGTTAACATTCTGGTTTCTGATTTATATTAGCCATATGGAGCCTTGGTAATAGATCAAAGGGATGGAAGAAACTGAACTCATTTTTCTTAAGGCATCCCACTATAAAAATCACTTCTTCTAGGTCGATGTATCATTTACTATTTACCACTATTCAGCACTTTTCAGGACACACAAGCTTTTTGACTTTAAATATACAACCAAACTGGAGATAATATATATTCACCTATGAACAGCCTATAGATTTTACCAAAAGATCAAACTGGCGTTAATATTTTTCAGCATGTATTTTGGTATAATTTCCAACATACTTGTACTATTAGGGGTATTTTATTTAAAAATTTTCAGAATGAAAATAATTTTAAATCAATCAAATTAAATAGTTGAAATAAAGAAAAAAAGACAGCATACCAAATGTCTGGTTACTGCCACGTCTGCGGTTTTCTTGGTTTTTAGTGGCAATGCTGCATAGATTTTTTTTTTTTTAAGTAGAGAGATTGGTAGAGTTTTATTTACTTTCTTGCTACTAACCTTGTATTTCTTGAGAAATGGTTTTGGGACAACCATCTTTCTCAACAGGGGTCATAAGCTCTGAGTTGCGTCAATTTTAATTTATCTTCCTATTGACTCAGTTCTCCCACTCTAACTTTTTACCTTACAAAAAAGAATTCTACACACACTTCAGAGGGCTCCTCCCAAAAGGTTCACATTCAGCATTCAGAAGAAGGGACGATGGTTGTTAAAGGTTTATATGTATCAAGTGGATAGTTTTCAGGAGACAAGTGATTAAGCGATTGTGAAGGGCTGTGATCAATTAGCAACCCTCAGAGATTGGTGAAAGGAAGCAAAAAATACATTGCAAAGAACTGTTAATAAAGTGGGAAATGGTTTTATGCCTTCTAAATTCTAATAATTGTTTTAAAAATAGCATAATAGCATGTTAGAACCTAAAAACTGAGCAAGTGTAATCCTTATTTGTAATTAAAATTATTTTAATTGATTTTAGAAAGAAAGGAAGGGGAAGAGAGAGAGAGAGAGAGAGGAAGATATATCTATTCCTGTATGTGACCTGACCCGGAATCAAACCAGCAGCCTCTGTGCTTCAGGATGAAACTCTAACCAACTGAGCTATCCAGCCAGGTCCTTATGTGTAATATAAAGAATACTAATGTAACATCACACGATGATGAAAGTTCTTCTATATTATGTCTAAAGTTTGAAAGATTTTTAGAAATATTGAATTTTATATCCCTTTTCTTAATAAATCACAATTTAGAATAACATGCCGAAAGGCTTAGATAAAAATTTGAAGGAAAATGTTTAAAATCACAGAAATCCTTCTGAAACACAAAATGTAGATATTTATTTTGTGGTTATAAACTGTGAGAAACACTCTGAGTTTTTTAGGTGTATTTAGTATCTGCTCATCTGCGAATACTACATGTATTATAATAAAAGAAATATTATGGATGAGATTATGTTATTGACAGATATATGGAAAGAAAATTGTATTTGATTGAATCAAAATGCTGATGTTTAATAAGCACAAATGTTAAAAGTATTTCAATAGGATGATATGTAAAGAAACAATAAAATATTGTTGATACATAAATATTATACAAATAGGAAAATCAATGTAGTTAAACTAAGTTATCATTGATTTAAAATAGTGGTTCTCAAACTTTTTGAAGTTGGGGCACTTTTGAAATCCTACAAATAATTGTAGGTGCACTATATACAAATTTCTGAGAAATATGTTATAATAATTAAGTAAATTTAAAGAAAAATATAAAGTCCAAGTGTGCTTTTATGGTAATTAAATAAAATAAATATGACAAAATTAAATTTATTCTGACATTAAAAAACATTTTTATGTTACAGTTTTTGAGTTATGCTTTTTAGACTTCATAAAAAAGATGGGTTAAAAAATAAAAAAGACAAAAAGTTATCTTTTTATATATATATATAGATACATTCTTAGTAAGATTTAGTAAATTCAGCAGGTCCTGGTGCAAATGTGTCAAGTTTTTTCATTCTTCTGTTTATGAGAAACATGAGTCTGATGTGTCCTAGTGATTTCTTGAATGTTTGGGCATATATTTGAAAGGTAAACTCTCATTTCCTTATCAATACCTTTAAGAATTCCTCTTTTTTTAATGTTAATTTTGTTGAGGGTAGAAAATCCTGATTCACATAAATAGGATGTTAAAAATTGTACTAAAATGTTTAAAGCTTTCTTAGATATTGCAACATATTCTTCTTTTGTAGAAATCCAAAAGGTTTCAAGAGACAATTCCTTATGTTTAATCATCAATCCACAATCAGTGGATATAGCTGCCAGTTCTTCTTTTTCTGTTAATGTTAAACCAAAATCACCTGAAGCTTCCTTGAATGGGTTTCTAATCCAATCATACTGTTCAGTGTTAAGTGATGGAAAGTGCTATAAGTTAAATTCTGCCTGTCAGCCTTCAAGTCCTATTCTATTTACACTTAACTTTTGCTCACTTCCAGAATTGGATTCTTCAATATCATGCTTCTTTTTGAGAAATCTATCCATTTTATTTGGGTGTATTTATCTAAAAATAATATAATGATGTGTTAATAATAAATATAATAATGATATGTGAACAAAAAGAGTGGTATTTCCGTAATGAAAGGGTATAATAGAGTAACTATATTTATTTTAATATCTGGGCACATGCTGTGAACCAGCGCAGCTAGTAATTCCAGGTCCCGAATGGGAATGGTGCAGAATTAAGAAAATACGCGGCATTTAGAAAATATGGAGTCAGGAGTGCCCTGTAATTGCTGCTGGCAAGAACAAAGTGTGCCCCAAAACCGCAACTTGCTTTATTTATAGGGCAAAGTGGGCCATTAGCAAATTAATGACATCTTTGATCATGTTTCCAAAGCAACTCAAGAATTTTACCCAGTGCAGAAAGCCCTCACCATACATATCATCTTAACTTTACACCAAACAAAGGATAGAAGAAACTTGCCTCTAGTCTTTCCGGGAACATGGGGGGTAGTATAAACAATCCAGCACCACAGCTTAACAGCCTTTTGCAACCTAATCAGACAAGTGAGGTAGAGGGTTAGGCAGACTGTCAGCTTACAGCCAATTCCCCACACCTCTGTCCCCCAAAAATCTAAACTCCAAAAACCCTGTTGGTTTTTTTTGTCCCCAACAGGCACATATTTCTCTGGAATTCCATAGAGTGCACGTGGAAATCTTCTAGGGCAAACCAGTGCACCCTGGTGCACACTTTGAGAACCACTGATTTAGAATTTGCATATAATGAATATCTCAATTAAAATTATTAGATGTAGCTACACAAAAATACATCTTGATAAACTCTTACATATGGTAAGTGCTTTGAAATTATCTTACTTAAATTTAATCACAAAATTCCAGGAGTATAAGAAATGAAGAAATCAAAATGTAAATAAGTTAAGTAACAGTTTTCTATGCCATAAAAACCAAAGTTCTAGAAGCTCAAATTAACTTTAGTTATGGAATGAAACATGTTATTTGTCAAACACTTTTTGTTATACCTAATTACCATGCTCCACAGATTAAGGCTAAATTGTAACTTAAAAATGAATGGAACTCAACATTTTTTGGCATGAGAATATAAATCAAGTTTAATTTTTAAAATTAGCCTTGGTTGTAATATAGCAATTTAAGTTAATTATTATTCTAAATAATGTAGTATTCTACATAATTTAAATTTTTTAATTAATCTTTTGGTTTGTCTTCATTCCAAAACAAACCATTTAGATACATAATCTCAATAATATGGTTAAATTGAAGCAATACAGGTTTACATTGCCTACTTCGATGCTCCTGCAAGGGGGGAAAACACATTTGCCTTTTTTCTTGCCTATTGTTCTCATAAAAGTATAAGCACTTGAATTTCATTTTCTTAGTTATTTTGGCTTTGGAAATTCATCAGTATTTTGAAAATATTGAGATCTAATTTAATTTAATCTTCTTTATTAAATATTTTATTGCATTCATCAATTTAAGGAAAAATGTCTGAACCTAGAGTTTAGTTCATGGAAAAATTTATAAATAAGAATTTAGTTCATTAAATAGGTGAAAAATATTCAGATTTTCTATTTCTTCAGTTTGGCCATGTTGTAATTTTCCAGAAATTTACCTATTTTAAATTAATTAGCATAGAACTTACTATAAATTTCACTTATTGTTCTTTTAATGCCTGTAAGATATGTAGAGATGATTCTTCTTTTGTTTATGATACTATTAATTGTGGTTTTTAAAATTCTTTTAAATAAATTATTATTTGCTTAGTGGAATTTCTTAATGTTTGTCAGATTTTTGTCTGTATATTAATATTTTCTTTCTATTACTAACTTCTGATTTCATTTATTCTTCTTATTCTACTTTTAAAGATAAAGTTTAGCAAATTAATTTTAATCTGTTTTCTCTATATTATGTGAGCTTTTACAATTATACATTTTACTCTACAGAATACTTCATATGCAGCTTAACTTTTGATATGATATATTTTATGATTCATTAAAAATACTTAATGGATTGATCACATTTTAAGGTATAAAATATCAAATCACTATAATTTACACCTGAAATTAATACAACTAACATGATACTGTATATTAAATATATTTAAATTTTTTTTAAAAAAGTTCTTATCCATTATTCTTTACCCACAGTTTCTTTAGAAATGGTTTACTTAATTTCTTATTATTTGGGGTTTTCCTATATATCTCATGATGGATTTCAAATTTAATATATTTGCAGTTAGACCATATATATGTATATTTAGAATCCTTTAAAATTTATTGAAAAATTGTTTACAATCTAGTATATTCTTTCTTTGTGAATTTTTCATGTGTAATTGAATTGTCTTAAAAAGTTGTTATAATGTTTTTAAACTCACAATTTTTTCTTTAAACTATCACTGTTCA
The DNA here is from genome assembly GCF_036850995.1 of Saccopteryx leptura. NCBI lineage: Eukaryota > Metazoa > Chordata > Mammalia > Chiroptera > Emballonuridae > Saccopteryx > Saccopteryx leptura. The sequence goes on along the minus strand of NC_089506.1, from coordinate 66,304,173 downwards.
GTAGTATTTTGTTTTAATATACAAAAGCATGGTGTATTTGTTTCCTAGACCTGCCATAACAAATTACCATAAACTGGATTGCTTAAAGCAACCAAAAAGATCTCATATAGTTCTGAAAATTATAAATCCAAAATCCAGGTATTGTCAGGATTGGTTCATTTTGGAGGTTTTGAAGGTAAATCTGTTCTATGCTTCTCTCTTAACACCTGGTAGTTGCTGGAGAGCCTTGGCATTTCTGGGCTTCTAGATGCATCACTCTAATCTCTGCCTCTATCTCACATGCTATTCTCCTCTGTGTTTTTGTGTCTTCACATGATTTTACCTTTCTTCCTGATGTGTCTTAATTTTCTTCTTCTTTTAAGAACATTAGTCATTGGATTAAGGTTCTCCTAAATCCCTGATGACCTTGTTTAAACTTGATTATATCAGCCAAAATTTTATTTCCAGATAAGGTCACATTCATAAGTATTAGATTAGAATTTCAATATATCTTTTGGGGAGCACAATTCAACTCACAACATGTGTTTATTATTTATACTGTCTTTAAAAATATCTGCATAATGCCATAATGCCAAGTTTTTGAAATTCTTCGTGATTTCTTATGTAGCCTACAGCACTCATTTTTTTTTGTAAACATCACATTCAAGAAAAACTAAAATATAAAATTAAAAGTTTTTTTCTTATTATTAACTTTATGGTTTATATAAGATTAATGAAGTTTATTCATTATGCTATTGAAATGTTCACTTTTATGATAATATTTTTGTTTAGTTGATTGATCAAAAATGAGAAAGGTATATTTGAAGCTCTCAATATGTTAAAAATTGGTCAGTTTTTAAGTAAAATTATATCTATTTTACTGTATTTTTTTTGCATATGGATGCACAGACATATAAATATCGCACAGACATCTACATATTTAAATATATATATTAAAAATTTTAAACTTTAGCATTTTGTCATGACTATATCTTATTTATTTAGCATTTTATTACCCTTATTTTGATATTAATTTTAGGTATACTTGAAATTAAAAATAATACTAAACATTTCCTCTACTCTTTTATTTTGAAGGTTTTTATAAACATGTTTTTGTAGCTCTCCTAAATAAAATATTATTTTTTTCCTTTTATAATCTTTGAAATTAAGTGGTTCTTATATTGTCATTTTCCTAGATTTTTATGTTATTTTGTATCTTCAGAGTGTCCCATCTTTTGTATGCTACTTTTCTTTCTTTTTTTAAAATATTTTTTTCTTTGGGCTGGTTTGAGATTAAGTTGATATTCTATCTACACATATAAAAGGTTTATGGCCCTGGCTGGTGGCTCAGTGGATAGAGTGTCAGCCCCGCATAAGGACGACCCAGGTACAATTCCTGGTCAGGGCACAAGGGAGAAACGAACATCTGCTTCTTTCCCCTTCTTTCTCCTCCTTCTCTTCCTCTTTCCCTCCCACAGCCAGTGGCTCGATTGTATGAATATGGCCCCAGGTGCTGAGGATAGCTCAATTGGTTCAAGGGTATCAACCTCACATACTAAAAATAGCTCTGTACTCGTGCATCAGCCCCAGATGGGTTGCCAAGGGTAGATCCCAGTTAGGGCAAGTGCAGGAGTCTGCCTCACTAACTGTCTTCTTTTCACCTAATAATAATAATAATAATAATAATAACAATAATAAAACAAAATAAAATAAAGGTTTTCCATAAAATGCTACCATGACATTTAACAAAAAATGCAAATTCATTACCTTTACCTTCCTCCTAAAAAATGTTACCACATTTGATATCAATTATTATGAACTCACCTGCATAATGTTTTCAGTATTTTGTATTGCACTTTTCCCTAAGCTAAGGTATATTAGACAATGTCATCATCATCACTGTCATCATTGTCAACATCATATCATTATGTGGAAACAAGGTTTAGTAAATTTAAATTTAACTACATGTTTAAAGATTATTTGTTTGCATATTAGTTTGTTTGTTTCCTCACTCTGGGTTTTAAATCTCGTATATTTCCTCCAGAATTATTTTTCTCCTATTGAAGTACTTCTTATGAAGTTATACCAATTAATTTTATTTTTTTCTAGTTAATATATTTTCCCTCAAATAATGTTTTAGAAAAGTGGGTGCATTGTGTTGTTTATTTATTCTTTATTCCGCTTGATATTCTGTTTAATGGTTCTATCAATCACTGAATGTTAAATATATGTGTGGATTTGTTTATTTTCTCATTTCAGGTATATCAGTTTTTGTTCAATATATGTTGAAGCTTAGTTGTTCAAGGAATACACATTTAGAATCATTAGGTATTACAGATAAATTGATAATTTTCTCAATGTGTAGTGTTCTTATCTGTAACATTTTTTTTTGTTCTGAGCTCTACTTTATTTAATAATATATAACTACCCTATTTTTTAAGTAATGCTTGAATGGTGTCTGATTATTTTTTTAATCCTGTTGCTTTGAATATAATTATATCATTGTATCTGAAATGGGTTTTGGGGAAAAAACATAGAGTTGGATCATATTTTTAAATTCACTTTGCTAATCTCTATTTTTTTTATTCAGTGATTGGAGGGGAGGCAGAGATAACCTCCCACATGTGCCCTGACAAGGATTCACCCAGCAAGCCCATGAGGGGGTGATGCTCTGCCCATCTGGAACATTTCTCTGTTGCTCAGCAACCAAGATTTTCTTAGAGCCTGAGATGGAGGCCATGGAGCCATCCTCAGCAAGTGGAACCTTCTTACTTCAATAGAGCCATGGCTGTAGGAGAAGAAGAGAGAGAGGGAGAGAAGCAAGAGGAGGAGAGTTGGAAAAGCAGATGGGTGGTTCTCCTTTGTGCCCTGACTGGGAACTGAACCCAGGACATCCATACACTGGAATGAAGCTCTATTGCTGAGTCAACTAACCAGGGCTTGTTTGTTTGTTTGTTTTTAAGTAAAAGGGGGAGAGATAGAGAAAGAGATTCCTGCATGCATCCTGACTGGCACCTAACAACCTGTCTGGGGCCAATGCTTGGACTAACTGAGCTATCCTCACCATCTAGGGCCAACACTTGAACCAATTGAGCCACTGTTTGTTAAAGAGAAAGAGAGAGAAGGGGGAAAGGGAAAGGAAGAGAAGCAGATGGTCATTTCTCTTGTGTGCTCTGACCAGGGATCAAATCCAAGACATCTGCATGTTGGGCTGATGTACTGTCCACTAAGCAAAAATTGCACTTATGTTCAATGAAATTATTAATATGCTAAGACAAAAATCTGTCATTTCATTAATTGTGTTCTGTTTGTTTCTTACGGTTCTCACCTGGTTTTTTAAATTAATTTATTAATTTATTTAGACAATTAAATTTAACAGGGTGTCATTGATCAATCAGAGTACATAGATTTAGAGAAAACATTCCCACCTCATTTGGACAGTCGATTATGTTGTATACCCATCACCCAAAGTCAAATCATCTTCTGTCCCCTTATATTTTGTTTCCTTTTATTATGTTTCCATGAGTTAAAAATTTTATCCTAATTTTCATAATATTTTAAGTGTATTTTATCCTATAGTTTTCTTGTTGATTCCTCTGGTTATTTCAATATACGAATGTAACATTTCATAATCTACTGATATCAACATTTTACTTAATGTGAAACAGAAAGCTTATTTCCATTCCTTTATTGTTCTCACTATAAAAATGTAATTGCCTTAAGTATTGTCTCTATCTTTGATATATTTTTTTATTTTAATGGTAGTTCTACCACTGAGATATAGTTCTGAGGGTTAGGCGCATGTGTACTTTGAGCTTTTCACTGGTTCCAGTTGACTCCACCCCCCCCAGTAGTGACTCACATTGCCTGCTTACAGATGAGTAGAGTTCATTGGGCCTGCAGACACTAAGATAAGTAAATAAATAAATAAATAAATAATGACAACAACAACAAAACATAGTCCAACTAGGATATAAGCAAAATGCATAAATAGTATTTCACCAAAAAGGACAAATAAATGACAAGTGAGAATGTGAAAAGATATTCATTATTAACCATTATGGAAATGAAAGTTAAAATTACAATGAGATCACTACACACCTATCAAAATAAATAGAATAAGAAATCAGGGCCCTGGCCAGTTGGCTCAGTGGTAGAGTGGCAGCCCAGCATGTGGAAGTCCCAGGTTCAATTCCTGGCCAGGGCACACAGGTGAAGCACCCATCTGCTTGTCCACCCTTCCCCCTTTGCTTTCTCTCTATCTCTCTCTTTCTCATTCACAGCCAAGACTCAACTGGAGCAAAGTTGGCTCATGGCACTGAGGATGGCTCCATAACCTCCACCTCAGGCATTAAAAAGGCTTCGTTTGCAAAGAGCAATGTCCCAGATGAGCAGAGCATCGCCCCCTGGTGGGTTTGCTGTTTGGATCCTGTTTAGGTGCATGTGGGAGTGTTTCTCTGCCTTCCCACTTCTCACTTCAGAAAAATAAAAAAATAAAAAATAAAAAGAAGGAAATCAGGATAGTTAGGATAGCCCCAAATGCTGGGAAGGGTTTAGAGAAATCGGGTCATCCCTATATTGCTTGTCAGAATGTAATATATAGCTATGATAACAGATGACATCACCGAATAAGAGAAGATAAAGTTATGTGGCTTTATGTAATTATGTTTTGAAGAAATTAATGTTAAATGGTTAATTAGAAGAAGATGAAAAAATGACCAAATTGAATGAAACAAAACAGTCAATGAGATAGCAGAAATATCCGGATGGTATAATGTCAAAAAGGCAAAGATAAGAAGTGTCTCAAGAAAGAATGTTCAACTTTTTAAGTGGTCAATGTTTACAAGAAATACATTTTAAAATTATGTGCCATGAATTGGTTATATCATTTTGTAAGATATGAATAATAACAAGGAATATTTAGTTAGATGCTGACTGCGAATAGAAAAATTATTTAATGATAATTTTTTTATAATAATTTTATTTTTTTAATGGGGCGACATCAATAAATCAGGATACATATATTCAAAGATTGAAGTCCAGGTTATCTTGTCTTTCAATTATGTTGCATACCCATCACCCAAAGTCAGATTGTCCTCTGTCATCTTCTATCTAGTTTTCTTTGTGCCCCTCCCCCTCCCTCTTTCCCTCTCCCTTTCCCCCCTCCCCCCGTAACCACCACACTCTTATCAATGTCTCTTAGTTTCAATGATAAAATTTAAAAAGCAGATTAATCAGCCTTTTAAAATAAATATATGTGTAATGGTAAATTTTATATGTAATAATTATGGCTAGAATTAAAAGTGCAGTAATGGAAATTTTGGTTGTTATTAATATTAATTATTTTGGGGTTCTGTTCTGTTGTTTTAAATCGCTATAGAGTCCTAAAAAATATAAAAATGTTTTTGAGAAAGAGCAGGAAGAAGAACAAAAAGACACAGAAAATAGAACATTTCTTTCATTTAAACATGAAGGAAAAGAAAAACAGAGTAAGGAGGAAATCACCTTACAGATTCAGTGGTGGGATGCAAATTGAATCTTTCTATTAATGGTTTATATTTTATAAAACTAGATGGTGAGGTTATTTGCTGAGAGTAAACATGAGAAAAATACAAAGAATTTTTGATTGAGTGGAAAATGTAGGATCTTAAAGTTAGTTCTAACTAACATGACTAAAATTTCATTGGCATTTTAAGGGAATAGTTGAGAACCTGGATATATGAAGGCATTTATTTTGTCAAGCGCAGTGAAGTATATGAAATTTCAGTTTCTTTTCTCACTGATAAGTTAGCCTGCCACATTTTCATAAATGATGGTAAAAATCTGAAAACTTTGGTCAGAGACAAGGCAGTTCAATATAAGTAAATATTATCATTTTTTCTTTCTCTCCTTTCCTTCCTTCCTTCCTTCCTTCCTTCCTTCCTCCTTCCTTCCCTCCCTTTTTTCTTCCTTCCTTCCTTCCTTCCTTCCTTCCTCCTTCCTTCCCTCCCTTTTTTCTTCCTTCCTTTCTTCCTTCCTTCCTTCCTTCCTTCCTTCCTTCCTTCCTTCCTTCCTTCCTTCCTTCCTTCCTTCCTTCCTTTCTTTCTTTTCTCTCTCTCTTTCTTTCTTTCTTTCTTTCTTTCTTTCTTTCTTTCTTTCTTTCTTTCTTTCTTTCTTTCTTTCTTTCTTTCCTTCTTTCTGTAAGAAGAGGGGAGATAGTGAGACAGACTTACACATATTTCCAGACTGGGATCCACCCAGGTGGTACCAATCAAGCACTGACTGTGGAGGAGAAGAGGAAAAGAAAGGGGAAAGAGACAGGGAGAGAAGCAGATGGTCAGTTCTCTTGTGTGCCCTGACTGGGAATTAAACCCAAGATGTCCAGATGTATGGCTGCTGCTTTATCCACTGAGCTAACCAGCCAGGGCCAATAGTATTGTTTTCTTTCTACCTTCTTTCCTTTTCTTCCTTCTCACTTTTCTTTCTTTCTTTTTTTCTCTTTCTGTTTTTCTCTTTCTTTCTTTCTTTCTTTCCTTCTGTCTTTCTTTCTCTTTCTGACATTATTTTATATATAGTTTATAATAGAATATATTATCTAATATATGAAATATTATTAGTAAATTAGATCAATTTTATAATATATATTTTTATTTTAAAAATAGAGCAGGCTTAGAATTAAACATTAAGTCATATGTAGGGCTTATGTCTCAGTAACATTAAACAAATGTATGAAGGGAATAAAACCCATGTAAAATTTAATTTTGTGAATTTATAAACTGCATTCTTTTATTTAATAATAAAGACTTTATTGTCATCAGAAAGATTTGCTTATATCATGCCAATGTTTTAGCTATTTTAAAGTTATGAATAACTATGATAAAAGTTATTAAAATTTTTTCACACATAATATTCTCAATATTATATTTTTGTGTTATATATGTAATATATTTAATATATAAGTTAAACAATGAAGCACTTATATTTAATACTTATAGTAGACAAATATATGTAGTGTAATAGTTTTAAATAATTCCAAGAAATAATATTTTAAATAGTTGACTGGCACACTTTATTAAGAGAATTTTAAAAGCTAAGAGATTAAATTAAGAGTTATTCACATAACTCATTTTAATAAAAATATTCATTTAATAATATGCTTACAAAAATTAAATCATAAAAAAATGAGTTGGCAGAAAAACAATTTTGGTAGAAATTTCACTCTATGAAAAACATCCTTATATGTTTCATTAAAGCTATACTCATTAACATATTTCTGTAGCCATAATTTAACTGTAAAATGTATGTATGCATGTGTATCTACACTGCAGTGAAGCAGGTTATTTCTTACAAACTGTGTGAATCTTTATTGTTTTAAGCATGTGGATGCATACAGTGTAATTTATAATTCTTTTTAAAACAATATAATAAAATAATACAAATTATGAGAAAATAGGCATTTTTATCTACAGTTAAAATGAAGTCCCTCAAGGATCACTAGAAGTCAGCAGAGTAGTATGCTTGTTCTAGTTGTGTTTTATTTATAGTAGAACAGCTTGTTTTCCAAAGGATTCACAATTAAGGTTTTTCACAAAGACACATCAAAGTTTTCCTGATTCAGATTAGTGAACCTTTGTTTAAATAGTAAGCAAATTCTGATGTGTGTCATGAGTAAAATAAAAAGGAACTTTGAACTGTAGCTGTTAACATTAAAGCTTTAATGTGACAATTATATTTCAATAAAGTTAATAACTGTTATTATTTATAATTATTATTATTTATTTGGATAATAGGATTACCAGGTAAGAGACTGTTTTTGTCACTTAATACCTACCATAACAGTGGGCATGGTTACTTTAATAGATAACTGATTCAAAGTAGTAAAAAATAGTCCTCTGATTCACAGAAATGTATGGTGTTTAGTTAATTGATCACAGTATCTGAAGAACTGAAGTAGAATGCTAGTCTACAGAAGCCTTATTTAATCTTCATACACAGAAAATCCCTAAGTCAAAAGAAAAAGTCTCACTTGATCAATCAAAACAGAAAGTCATAGCCCCCGGTTCCCAGACAAATCAATTCACAGACCCAAAGCCTCTTGATTGAGGGGAAAGCTGTGTCTCCTTGAGGAAAAAAAAACAAACAAAAAAACTTTTACACTAACAATTTATACTCTCTCCTTTTTTTTAGTAAGAGGAGGGGAGACAGAGGGACAGACTCCCCCTATGTGCCCTGACAGGGATCCACTTGGTAACCCCTGGAACTTTTGCTCTGCCCATCTGGGGCTTCTTGCAACCAAGCTATTTGTAGCACCTGAGGTGAAAGCTCAATGGAGCCATCCTCAGAGCCTGGGACCAATGTGCTCAAACAAATAGAGCCATGGCTGCAGGATGGGAAGAGAGAGAGAAAGAGAGAAAGAAGGGGGAGCAAGAGGGGAAAGAAAGAAATGATCACTTCTCCTGTGTGTCCTGATAGAGAATCAAACCTGAGACTTCCACATACCAGATTGACCCTTTACTACTGTACTAACTAGCCAGAGCCAATTTATACTATCTTCCTTCCAGGATTTCAAAAGTGTACTTGCAGCCATTTTCCAAGATGACACCTTTTCTGGCACATAAGGAAGGGAAAAAAATCAGCTTATTGAGGAGTTCTGGACATGGACTCGGAGCTAACACTAATTATGGAGATCCATATGGTTAATAGTCCACATATCAGAAGAGGTCTTTATAGTAATCAGGTGATCAATATAGTTTTAATTCAGGTCTCCCTTATACCATAATACTTGTGATTGGTCCTCAGGACCCACCTATGATATTTCTACAGTTATAATTTGTCTACTTGAAATACACATCTTTTACAACTGGCCAAATCCATACATTGGTTATTGAAGAAAGACTTTATACAGGCCTAGGACTAAAATAAAGTAAGGTAAGATCGAGGGCACAGTATTTAAGGAGAAATACGCATCACTTTGAGAGTGAATGTCTTTTTAACATTTGTCTCTAGGTGGCTTGCTTGCCTTATTCTAGTCCCAACAGTAAAGGCTAAATAAATACTTCTGCTTAGGAAACGGGAAAACAAAATGTAGTATAACTTTATTAGAAGGATTGTGAAGATTAATGTCATCATCAAGAATTTGTTAGAAGCAAATGTGATGATTCCCATCACATTCTGATTCAACTCACCTATGTTGGCCTTTGCAGAAGACCACTGGATCTTACAAAATTACAGTGGCTTATTGTAAACTTTATCAGGTGGTGGCTCTAATATAAGTTGATTTTCTGGTATGGTTTCATTATCAGAACAAATCAATATATCTCATGACACTTGCTTATTGATCTGAGAAAACATTTTATCTGTACCTCTTTAAAATGAGCACTATAAGCAGTTCACTTTCAGCTGGCAAGGAGGGCAGTATACCTCCACTGTCCAGCCTTAGTGGTATATCAGTTCTCCAGCTCTTTGTTATAACCTAACCCACAGATACCTTAAACACATTTCCTTTTGCAGAATTGCACTAGACCATTACTTTTGTGTTATAAACTAGATTTGACCTGGTAAGCAGGAAGCAGATTGTATTCTACATACATTATTTTTAAAAATTGTATGACATAGGGTGGAAAATAAATTCCAAAAAAAATTATTACACATTTAATTTCTATGTCTAATCAAATTTCCATTTCTGTATGTGGCATTTTTGTTAAATTATGTTTTAATAGTATTTTTCTCATTTATTTTAAATTTTAAAAATTACTGATCAATGTAGTTCATAATATAATCTTTGATCTTTTTAATATCTATACAATTATTATTTTTGTTGCTATTAAATTTGTCATCATTTAGTTAATTTTCAATGTTAAGTAATATATTCAATGTGTGTAGAATTCTAGGTGGAGGTGGATGTTACATGTTTTAATCACATTGATAATGCCATTTACTATATTTTCATTTCAGGATTGCTACTGAAAAGTTAAATGTCAGTCTTATTGATCCTTTGTAAGTAATTAATCTTTTTCTCTGGCACCTTTCAGCATTTTATCTTGGCTTTGGTTTTCAGTAGTTATATTACAACATCCAAATGATATTTTCTTTGTACCATCTTATTTGTAGTGGGGTCATAGCACTTTTTTGCATCTCCGATTTAAGATACCTCATTGTTTTTGAAAACTCTTCAGTTATTTCTTCAAATATTCTTTCAGCCTTTATTTTCTTTGTCTCTTCTTCTGGGGTTTCAATTGACATGTAATAGAGTGTTACTCTATCTTTTCTATATCTTTTTTAAAACTTTCTCTTTTTTTTTCCTCCTTGCTTTAGTCTACCAACCTATTTTCTAATCATTATGAAACTAAATGAAAATATTTGGATTTTTGACAAGTCTATGCTGAATTATGTGTGCTTTTTGCAACAGCATATGGAAACATCTCAGTTATGTAAAGTACTTGACTAGTCATTTAAAATTAAAACTGAGCAAGGCTAAATTTTTCTTGTTATTGATGGTATCTTTGCAATGAGGTTTATCATTCATTGAAGTATTCTTTTCAGCTTTCAGCACACAGATTTAGTTAAAATTATTTTACTGCATTGTAAAAACAAAAAGTGATCACCAACACCATATTAGTGATTGGCAGTGCAATTTACCTTTCAAGTTGGAAATTTAATTGAAATGACAAAACATAGAAAACATTTTTATTATATAGGTATGAGGGAGTCTTACATGTATTAATTCAATTAAGTCACCTAAAGTTTATTTCAGGTTACCCTTAAGTGTTTTTGTTGTCTTGACATATTTTTATCTTACTTTTGAAACCCAGAAATCAGCTTTAAAAATGTACAGGAAAAAGTAGACAAAAATGCTGAACTTTGTACTGAAGATATTTTGATATCCAAGTCATTTTCTAGATCCAGAAAATAGTGTTATCTGTAATTAAAAGAATAATGTCCATCACTATCTCTGACCTAAAAAGATTTCAGTATTAAATTCAGAAAGATACATTTTTTTAAAATGATCTGTAGTGTTCTGTGATATAGTTAAGAATATTACATTCTTTCATTAATAGGTCCATTGCATCAAAAGCATCTACCTTGATGACCTACCCTTAAAAACTAATAAAAAACAAAACAAAAAAACTGTACCCACTGGCCCAACTTGTAGAAGTGACAGTTTATTATTTAGAATACATGTCTAGATATCCTTCAAGTGTACTACAAGAGAAATTATGGTTAAAAAAAAGGAAATAATACTGTTGAAAGAAAGAGCTAAAATACTCCAAAAATTCTCTATTAGGTCTTTGTTTTTCTCTTTCTGCTTCATAAGTTATCTTTAGAAAAGGAAACAGGAGATGACGTCAGAGTAATGGCGAGGTAGGAAGCGATACCGATAAATCTCCCCCAAAACTCAACAAGATCTTCAACCAGAAACAGAAAAACCTATACTTGGAGCCTCCAGATGCTTCGCAATACACCCGAAGGTATGGTCGAGTGAAAAATTGGTTAAATATATAACCAAACCCAGAAGGAATTAGGGAGTAAGAAATGCTCCGCCTTCCTCACTAACCTAAACAGGGCGGCTTTCTCTGATAACTGTGAATATAGAAACTGAGGCGGGCAAAGGGGGTGAATAGATCCAGGCCGCGGCACAAACGGCCGAACCAGGCTGTGGCACAGAGATCCAAGCCGAGGAAAAACTGACCCTGTGGCAACCCGGGCAATACAAGCTAACACTCATGCCAAACCCAAACAAAGACAAGCGGGCAGCCATTTTACCCAATCTCCTGGTCGGTGCACAGTTAGTGGGCGAGAGATTTCTTCCTAAGCCCCGGGAGTGGGTGCCTGTGTTACCCCACAGAGAGGCAGAGTCAGAGGCCTTTCTGTGGGCCAAAAGCAGAATCTCTGGGCAGCCCCAGTGCCCTGGGAAAGCCGTGCACGGGATGAAGCGAGAACTAATCCCAACGGTGGAAATTTTCCGTGCTGGTGGGGGTTTCACTCAGAGGGAAACGCGGTCGGCCTCCTATCCTGGTTTGCGTGCGCAGATAGTGAGTGAGAGATTCCTCCGAGTGCCTCGGCAGTGCGCGCCCGTGTTATCGCACAGAGGGGCAGAGTCAGGGGCCTTTGTGTGGGCCAAAGCGGAATCTTGGGCCGCCCCAGCACCTTGCAAAAGCCGTGCACGGGGACAGAGCGTGAGCCAATTCCAACGCTGCAACTTTTCCATGCAGTTGGGGGTTTCAATCAGAGCATGAGACTGCTGGCCGGATATCCTGGTCTGCACACGCAGTTAGTGAGTGAGAGTTTCCTCCAAGTGCCCCGGAAGTGGGCGCCCGCCTGTGTTACCAGACAGAGTGGCAGAGCCAGAGGTCTTTGAGTGGGTGGAAAGCCCGCCTGATTATGCTAGCAGCTCTGACTGACTGAGCCTTACCCAGAGCCCTATGCTGAGTGGAAATAGAGTGGGGAGTTGCCAGCTCTTTGAGCCTCTTACTATCCAGGCAGAGGCAGCAGCAACCCCATAGCTGGATTATCAGGCTACTAATTGAGGAAGGAAAGACTAGGAGAAAGGCTCCAGGAACACGGACTCTCTCACTGTCGTAGCCTATAAATGCTAATGAGCCTCAACTGCCAACGAGACTAAAGCACAATACATGACATTGCCATAGAGACTTATCAACTGCAAACCTCTACCTGAGCGTGCCAAAGGGGCAGAACCCGGGGTACAGAGTCACCGACCAGGAAGAGGGAGAGAAAAGAAAAAGCAAGAAGATAACCTCTCAAAATCAAGAATAATCTGCAGACTTTATAACCTATCCCATTTTATTATATATGTTCGTTTGTGTCTCTTATCTTCATTCTTGATACTTTTTTTCCTCCTCCAATCTGGCCGATTAACTCTCTGACGGTCTTACTCTCTCCTCTCCTTGAACTACACTACCCATAAGTGTTACATCTCCCATTATCTTTTCTCTCCTCTTCCTTTCTCTCTCAGAGGGTTACACTCCAAAACCTTAACTCTCTCTCTCGCTCTCTCTCTCTCCTTTCTTTTTTCTTCTTTTAGTGGTTCCAGCTTTTTTTCTCTCTCTCTCTTTCTTTTCTCTCTGTATATTAGTTTCTTCCTTTCTCCTTTACATCTCCTCTCATTCAAACCTCAATAACAAACAAATTATCTTATCTGGGACTCAAACTTATGTTTGTGGCATTTTGGGGGGGGTTTTACTTCACCTTTTTAACTCACTAGCAGTGCTCCCATCCCTGGCTCTCCATTTTATCCAGTTCTTGTTCCACTAAATACAATAGTAATTTTTTAATTTGTCCCCCCATTTTTCTGTTTTCCTCTTATTCCTCTCATCATAACTCTTAGACAACCAACACCTAAAAGCAAATCATTTTATTCTTGACCCAAATTTTTTCCTTATTTGCTTTTTGTGGGCCCATATCGCCGTTTTTTTCTCTTTCTTTTTTTTTTTCTTTTTTTTTTTGCCCCTGTATTACTTTTCCTCAATTCAGGCCCTCCATCACAGGCATTGTTTGTTATAATTCACAGTTCACTACAAGATTTTCTCAAGAAAGAGGGGAGTGGAGAGGAAAGGAAAAAAGGAGGGGGGGGAATAATTTCCTTCTTAAAAAATTTTTATTTTCTTTTATTTTTCTGTATTTCATTATTAATTTTTTTAAAAAAAACAACTCTTTTCGATTTTTTATTTTTTTATTTTTTTTAACTTTTTATTCTTTATTAAATCTCATTAATACTATCAACAAAAACACCCTCAGATGCCATTAAGGAAGAGAAAATCGAATATCATGGATACAAAAGAAAGAGAGGTAACATAGCTAGATGAGGAAAAATCTATGGAGAAAAAATTTAATATATTGGAAACCTTGGAGCTAAATGACAGAGAATTCAAGATAGAAATCCTAAAAATCCTCCGAGATATACAAGAAAACACAGAAAGGCAATTTAGGGAGCTCAGAAAACAACTCAATGAACACAAAGAATATATGTCCAAGGAAATTGAAACTATAAAAACAAATCAAACAGAGATGAAAAACTCAATTCACGAGCTGAAAAACGAAGTAACAAGCTTAGCTAATAGAACAGGTCAGATAGAAGAGAGGATTAGTGAAATAGAAGACAAGCAACTTGAGGCACAACAGAGAGAAGAAGAAAGAGACTCAAAAATTAAAAAAAATGAGATAGCCCTACAAGAATTATCTGACTCCATCAAAAAGAATAACATAAGAATATTGGTATATCAGAGGGAGAAGAGAGAGAAAATGGAATGGAGAACATACTCAAGCAAATAATAGATGAGAACTTCCCAAGCCTGTGGAAAGAACTTAAGCCTCAAGTTCAAGAAGCAAACAGAACTCCGAGTTTTCTTAACCCCAAAAAACATACTCCAAGGCATATCATAATGAAATTGACACAAACCAACAGCAAAGAAAAAATTCTCAAGGCAGCCAAGGAAAAGAAGAATACAACATATAAAGGAAGGCCCATTAGATTATCATCAGATTTCTCAGCAGAAACTTTACAAGCTAGAAGTGAGTGGACCCCAATATTTAAAGTCCTGAAAGAGAGGAACTTTCAGCCATGAATACTATACCCATCAAAGCTATACTTCAAATGTGAAGGAGAAATAAAAACATTCACAGATACAGAAAAGATGAGGGAATTTATCATCAGAAAACCCCCACTCCAGGAATTACTAAAGGGGGTTCTCCAATCAGATACAAAGAACAAAAAAAAACAGAGCCACAAGTAAAAGCTCCAAGAAGAACACAATAAAACCAAATTTAAACTGTGACAACAACAAAAAGAAAGAGGGGGAGAAGATAGAGATTAACAGTAGCAAAGGATGATGGAGTGCAAAAGTACTCACAAAATAGTTCACTACAATGAACAGGGTAGAGACCCTTTTCATTACTCCAAGGTAACCACCATTGAAAAAACCACCACAGAAGCACATGAGATAAAAAAGATAGCAACAGAGGAAACATGTATGGAATACAACCAAATAAAAACAAAAGATAGAAAAACGAAAGAGAAGGATCAAACAAGACACAAAACTAACAGAAAGCAAGATATAAAATGGCAATAGGGAACTCACAAGTATCAACAATTACACTAAATGTAAACAGATTAAACTAACCAATAAAAAGGCACAGAGTAGCAGAATGGATTAAAGAAGAAAATCCAACTGTATGCTGCCTACAAGAAACTCATCTAAGTAACAAGGATAAAAACAAATTCAAAGTGAAAGGCTGAAAAACAATACTCCAAGCAAATAACATCCAAAAAAAGCAGGTGTAGCAATACTCATATCAGATAATGCTGACTACAAGACAGGAAAAGTACTCAGAGACAAAAATGGCCATTTCATAATGGCTAAGGGGACACTGAATCAAGAAGACATAACAATTCTTAATATATATGCACCAAACCAAGGAGCACCAAAATATATAAGACAGCTACTTATTGACCTTAAAACAAAACCTGACAAAAATACAATCATACTTGGAGACCTCAATACACCGCTGACGGCTCTAGATAGATCATCCAAACAGAGAATCAACAAAGACATAGTGGCCTTAAACAAAACACTAGAGCACCTGGATATGATAGACATCTACAGGACATTTCATCCCAAAGTGACTGAGTATACATTTTTCTCCAGTGTACATGGATCATTCTCAAGAATTGACCATATTTTGGGCCACAAAAACAACATCAGCAAATTCAGAAAAATTGAAGTTGTACCGAGCATATTTTCTGATCATAAAGCCTTGAAACTAGAATTCAACTGCAAAAAAGAGGAAAAAAATCCCACAAAAATGTGGAAACTAAACAACATACTTTTAAAAAATGAATGGGTCAAAGAAGAAATTAGTGCAGAGATCAAAAGATATATACAGACTAATGAAAATGAAAATATGACATATCAGAATCTATGGGATGCAGCAAAAGCAGTGATAAGAGGGAAGTTCATATCACTTCAGGCATATATGAACAAACAAGAGAGAGCCCAAGTGAACCACTTAACTTCACACCTTAAGGAACTAGAAAAAGAAGATCAAAGACAACCCAAAACCAGCCAAAGAAAGGAGATAATAAAAATCAGAGCAGAAATAAATGAATTAGAGAACAGAAAAACTATAGAAAAAATTAATAGAAGAAGGAGCTGGTTCTTTGAAAAGATCAACAAAATTGACAAACCCTTGGCAAGACTTACCAAGGAAAAAAGAGAAAGAACTCATATAAACAAAATCCAAAATGAAAGAGGAGAAATCACCACGGACACCGCAGATATACAAAGAATTATTGTAGAATACTATGAAAAACTTTATGCCACTAAATTCAACAACCTAGAAGAAATGGATAAATTCCTAGAACAATGCAACCTTCGTAGACTGAGTCAAGAAGAAGCAGAAAGCCTAAACAGACCTATCAGTAGAGAAGAAATAGAAAAAAAACATTAAAAACCTCCCCAAAAATTAAAGTCCAGGCCCTGATGGCTATACCAGCGAATTTTATCAAACATTCAAAGAAGACCTGGTTCCTATTCTACTCAAAGTCTTCCAAAAAATTGAAGAAGAAGCAATACTTCCAAACACATTTTATGAGGCCAACATAACCCTCATACCAAAACCAGGCAAGGATGGCACAAAAAAAGAAAACTACAGACCAATATCTCTAATGAATACAGATGCTAAAATACTAAACAAAATGCTAGCAAATCGAATACAACAACATCTTAAAAAAATAATACATCATGATCAAGTGGGATTCATCCCAGAATCTCAAGGATGGTTCAACATACGTAAAACGGTTAACGTAATACACCATATCAACAAAACAAAGAACAAAAACCACATGATCTTATCAATAGATGCAGAAAAGGCTTTCGATAAAATACAACACAATTTTATGTTTAAGACTCTCAACAAAATGGGTATAGAAGGAAAATATCTCAACATGATAAAGGCCATATATGATAAACCATCAGCTAACATCATATTAAATGGCACTAAACTGAAGGCTTTCCCCCTTAAATCAGGAACAAGACAGGGTTGTCCACTCTCTCCACTCTTATTTAATGTGGTACTAGAGGTTCTTGCCACAGCAATCAGACAAGACAAAGAAATAAGAGGCATGCATATCAGAAAAGAAGAAGTAAAGGTATCACTTTTTGCAGATGATATGATCCTATACATCAAAAACCCCAAAGAATCCACAAAAAGACTACTAGAAACAATAAGCCAATACAGTAAGGTCGCAGGATACAAAATTAACATACAGAAGTCAATAGCCTTTCTATATGCCAACAATGAAACAACTGAGAAGGAACTCAAAAGAATAATCCCCTTCACGATTGCAACAAAAAAAATAAAATACTTAGGAATAAACATAACAAAGAATGTAAAGGACTTATATAATGAAAACTATAAACCATTGTTAAGGGAAATCGAAAAAGATATAATGAGATGGAAGAATATACCTTGTTCTTGGCTAGGAAGAATAAATATAATCAAGATGGCTATATTACCCAAAGCAATATACAAATTTAATGCAATTCCCATCAAACTTCCAATGATGTTTTTTAAAGAAATAGAGCAAAAAATCATCAGATTTATATGGAACTATAAAAAACCCCAAATAGCCAAAGCAATCCTAAAGAAAAAGAATGAAGCTGGGGGCATTACAATACCTGACTTCAAACTATATTATAAGGCCACGACAATCAAAACAGCATGGTATTGGCAGAAAAATAGACACTCAGACCAATGGAACAGAATAGAAAGTCCAGAAATAAAACCACATATATATAGTCAAATAATTTTTGATAAAGGGGCCAACAACACACAATGGAGAAAAGAAAGCCTCTTCAATAAATGGTGCTGGGAAAACTGGAAAGCCACATGCAAAAGAATGAAACTGGACTACAGTCTCTCCCCCTGTACAAAAATTAACTCAAAATGGATCAAAGATCTAAACATAAGACCTGAAACAATTAAGTGCATAGAAGAAGACATAGGTACTCAACTCATGGACCTGGGTTTTAAAGACTATTTTATGAATTTGACTCCACAGGCAAGAGAAGTGAAGGCAAAAATTAATGAATGGGACTACATCAGACTAAGAAGTTTTTGCTCAGCAAGAGAAACTGATAACAAAATAAACAGAAAACCAACTAAATGGGAAATGATATTTTCAAACAACAGCTCAGATAAGGGCCTAATATCGAAAATATACAAAGTACTCATAAAACTCAACAACAAACAAACAAACAATCCAATAAAAAAATGGGAAGAGGACATGAACAGACACTTCTCTCAGGAAGAAATACAAATGGCCAACAGATATATGAAAAGATGCTCATCTTCTTTAGCTATTAGAGAAATGCAAATCAAAACGGCAATGAGATACCACCTCACACCTGTTAGATTAGCTATTATTAGCAAGACAGGTAATAGCAAATGTTGGAGAGGCTGTGGAGAAAAAGGAACCCTCATCCACTGTTGGTGGGAATGTAAAGTAGTACAACCATTATGGAAGAAAGTATGGTGGTTCCTCAAAAAACTGAAAATAGAACTACCTTATGACCCAGCAATCCCTCTACTGGGTATATACCCCCAAAACTCAGAAACGTTGATATGTAAAGACACATGCAGCCCCATGTTCATTGCAGCATTGTTCACAGTGGCCAGGACATGGAAACAACCAAAAAGCCCGTCAATAGATGACTGGATAAAGAAGATGTGGCACATATACACTATGGAATACTACTCAGCCATAAGAAATGATGACATCGGAACATTTACAGCAAAATGGTGGGATCTTGATAACATGATACGAAGCGAAATAAGTAAATCAGAAAAAAACAGGAACTGCATTATTCCATAAGTAGTTGGGACGTAAAAGTGAAACTAAGACACATTGATAAGAGTGTGGTGGTTACGGGGGGGAGGGGGGAATGGAAGAGGGAAAGGGGGAGGGGGAGGGGCACAAAGAAAACAAGATAGAAAGTGACAGAGGACAATCTGACTTTGGGTGATGGGTAAGCAACATAATTGAACGACAAGATAACCTGGACTTGTTATCTTTGAATATATGTATCCTGATTTATTAATGTCACCCCATTAAAAAAATAAAATTATTAAAAAAAAATAAAAAAATAAATGAAAAAAATAAAAAAAAGAAAAGGAAACAGACAAAATATATTTTGTATATGAAAGCTATTATTCATACTTTTTTTTCACTAGTATTCATTTTACTGTTGCTGACATAAGCATATTGTTATCCAACTTACTTATTCAGTGCCTATTTTATATAATTCCACAGCAGTATTGATTTTTCATACATCATAAGAGGTACTAAACATTTTTGTTACTATAGTATTATTATTGCATTATTATTATTATGGTATAACTACCATGTTGGAAGAAGACAATATGCTTTGTGAAAGTGAAAGATTTGTTTCATCTTATTTTTATCACTGTATGGCATAATTCTTGTTGCATTGTGAAAATTCAATACCTTTTCTTGAATTAAATAGGAAATAACCAAGTTTACTTAAAACTTAGTTAAGCAATTTGCCTGACCAGGTGGTGGCACAGTTGATGGGGCATTGAACTGGGATGCAGAGGACCCAGGTTCAAAACCCCGAGGTCGCCAGCTTGAGCACAGTCTCATCTAGTTTGAACAAGGCTCACCAGCTTGAGCCCAAGGTCACTGGCTCAAGCAAGGGGTCACTCAGTCTGCTATAATCCCCTGGTCAAGACACATATGAGAAAGCAATCAATGAACAACTAAGGTGCCAAAACAAAAAATTGATGCTTCTCATCTCTCTCCCTTTGTGTCTTTCTGTCCCTATCTGTTCCTCTCTGTCTCTTTCTGTCCCTGCTACAAAATAAAACAAAGCAAAACAAAACAAAAAACCTAGTTAAGCAATTAATGTCCAGTGTGATGCATTGTGATGATTGCGGCGGGGGGGGGGGTGTGAGGGGTGGTGAGGTGAAGGAGGATATGGGGGAAATAAATGGTGATGGATGGAGATGAGTTGTAAAATTGTCCACCTGAAACCTGTATAATTTTGATAACTAGTGTCACCACAATAAATTCAATAAACAAATAAATGTAAAGAAAAAATACACAAGAGATGGTGAAGTAGTACATATCTGTTTTGCTCTGACACTAGAATTCATCATCATATTTAAGATTATGTAAATAAAAACAATGAGAAAAATAAGATTTTTACTTTAAAATATTTTGTAATATTTGCATTTAAATATAGAAAAGTTTCTTTTTTACTTAAAATTATAACCTTTTTTATTTACATAATATTTTTATAATAGTTTAGTTTCTAGAATAGCACCAAAAAGCCTTTTAAAGGAAGATAAAATGTTATCATTTTATATTTTTTTTAATTTTTTATTTTGAATGTAATTAAATTATGGTTAGATAATGTTTGTCTAATACATTTTAGTTAATAATTTGAAGCATGGATTATGGTTCACTATAAGATAAATATTGTACATGCTCTATGTGTATTTTAAAAATTGTTTATTTTCTAATTGATAGGTATAAGGTTGATATTTGTACTTTATACCATATGTGTGCAAATTTCTCATCAAATTTTAATACAAAATTATTATTGTTTTCATTAATAACCTGTTTATCAAAAATATTATTAACAAAAAGATATAACTCTAGAGTCTGAACACTGTATATTAATGCACGATTTTTTTTAAAACCTTGCTATTTACAAGTAACAAGCAAATATTTTATTTTAGTGAAAAGGAAGTACTTTTTTATTTGCTGTTTTTATTAAATTTATTATGCTGTAATTTCTATACCATAAAAAAGGTGAGATTTACCACTGGTCAATTTTTCCTCAGTAAATATGTTTAAAAGAATAAAACAAAACAAACTTTTCTTTGGTCAGAATATTTTTACCTTTCATTCTTTCACTTAATGCATGGTACTTCACACATCTCATTTTATCTGGCTTTGTAAGATTCACCTCCCAAACTTACATAAAACAAAAGGCTTTTCCCTATTCCTAAAATTGTAAGGTGAATGAATTATCTTTATTTCTTTATTTTATAAATTAATTTTCAGACAAGTCTCATACTTTGGTTTTCAGCTGACTCTTCATTTTTGGAATGTAAGTTTTCCCTTAAGTTCCTGTGATCTGTCATGCAAATGTATAATGTTTTATAGATATGCTATTAAATTTCAATAATTTTGTTCTAATAGTTACAGGTACAGTTCTAGGCACAAGATATATGCAAAGAAATAAATGTAAAGGGTCCTGTCTTATAAAGAGCTTAATTACTGTGAGGTTGTTAATAAGTAAGAATATAAATGTAATATAATTTTAGATGAATATAGTTCTTTACATTTAAAATTAGGCTGAATATGATAAAAGATAATGGTCCTGAGGGATCAATGTTAGATAGTATTATCAAGAAACATTTGCCTGAGGAGGTAATATCAGAAAACAATATAAACAAAAGGAAAGAGCCAGGTAAAATTTTAACATTTAATGCGATTGTTCTCAGATTCTCCAGTAACAATGGAGTAACAACCACTCCTATATTCCAATGCTTCAGGAAAACTTCAGATCTAAGTTCTCTGTGGCTCTTCATTCCCACATTTTCTCCCATTGTTTTGGTTTCATTTTTATAATTCTTTCATTACATATATTATTTCTGCTTCCCTATCTGACTTCTGACTGATACATTGATGATGGCTTAGAAAAAAGGGAAACTTTTCTGGAGGTATGAATATCGTAGTAGAGTAGTTTTTGCAATCTGAATTGAAAACCAACCTATTGCAACTCCAGTGACGAGTGTCTTCATTTCTTTCCACCCTCTTCTTTTTACTTATAATATTTCTAATCAAAGTTAAATACCATGGCAGTTATCAGAAGGAAATCCCTAGATCCATTTGTAAAATAAAAAAATTAAGGTAGCTCTGGCCAGTTTGCTCAATGGTAGAGCATTAGCATAGCATGTGGATGTCCCGGATTTGATTCCAGTCCAGGCACAGAGGAGAATTGCCCATCTGCTTCTCCACCCTTACCACTCTTCCTTCTCTCTATCTCTCACTTCTCCTCCAACAGCCAAGGTTTCATTGGAGCAAGTTGGCCGGGTATTGAGGATGGCTCCATGGCCTCTGCCTCAGGTGCTAAAATGGCTCAGGTTGCAATGGAGCAATGCCCCCAGATAAGCAGAGCATCATCCCCTGGTGGGCTTGCCAAGTAAATCTCAGTCAGTTGCATGTGGGGGTCTGTTTCTCTGTTTCCCGCTTCTCAGTTCAGAAAAAAAAACAAAACAGAAAACAAAACACAAACTTAAGGTAAGTATTTATGATTTGAGTGAAACGTGCATATAAATTGAATATAATGAAAAAATATTTTTTCTCTTTATTACAATATATAGCACGCAAAGTGAGAGTAAGCTTTTTAGAAATAAAGACTATGCAGATTTAAGAAACAAAAAATGTATTACTTAGGCAACATCATTGGACAAACATAAAATAAAGAGAAAATGAGTACTAGGTGAGTTTATTGAAACTCATAACTTTTAGAGGACTGGAGAGGAAGAAACTTTGAACGATATTTGAGTAACTTTTTTTTGTCTGTGCTTCTTTCAAACTTTCAAACAAACATGAGGATGGAAATGACACAACTAAATTACCTAATGTACCTAATGTGCTTTCAGGGCAATTTAGTTTATTACATAATATTTTATTTAATCCATAGCCTCCATACAAAAAAAGTGGTATGATTATCCTTATATAGAGATTAAAAAATCACATATAAAAGTAATATTAAAACAAAAATATAAAGGGTCTAATGTTAAGAAAGGAACTTATCAAGACAAACACAGCAGTGAGGTCATATAAACTAGTCTCCACATTAAAGAATCATCCCAAACAAGATAAAGAGAGGACTCACTTATTAGCATATTTTCTCAAATTTCTATCTAACAATATTTTTAGACTTATATTTAGTAATTAATTTTTAATATCAAGGGTGGATTAATTTTTGCTGTGTTTAAGAGAGTTTTACTCAAGTGTCAACTTTTTCAGAGTATGTTTTGATAAAATGCATTAATGGAAAATAGCTTTGAAAACTTGAAAGGGAGATGAACAAGAAATATATTTTGGGTCACATTTAAGACCCAGATGGCCTAAAGATAAATTGTCCTCCTGTGCATTTATTAAATATTTACATGCTACATTACACAAAAACAAAATTACTATTTTGTGTGTGTGTATGTCAACAAGAATAATCATGGTTCCATAACAGCTTTGGTTACACAATAGTATCTTTGTGACAATAAATTCAGAACTTCATGATTCACTGATTTCATTAAAGGTTAATAGAATAAAGCTTAGGACTCACAGGGAAATAGATAACATTTTGAGGTTTTCAAAGAGCACTGTCACTAGTTAAGACAAAGGCACAGAGCATGCTGAGATAAATCTCAACTCCTCTGGCACAAAATCAACAACATGCCACAAGTTCTTTCAGTACAAGTGTCCTCTCATGCCAAAAAAGGGAATGCTGAAGGTTAATGGACCCCTCATGTAGCACCTGTGTATGGAAACACAAACCAAATCGAATATATCTGCTTTAATATTGTAATGATCTTTAATCTTTCAACCAAATCAAATATAAAGTATATATTAATCTATTGTATTTTCTTTCCCGAGGTAAGATCTCTGCCAGCCAAGGGCCCAATTGGGACTTAAGAAGTTGATATGATACCCACAGTTGGGATAATAGACAATGTTGGGTTCCTCATTGGTTGTTCCACTCAACTTCTCTCTCATCCCATTCTGGTCCCCACCCTGTTCAGGTAGTCATTTCCAAAGGTGCTTGTCAGTGGGCAGAATTTTGGGTAGAGGGAAGTAATTAGGTTCTTTTGTAAATCTCAACCTAATATAAGGAAATACTCATGCATCAGATCATAGGATCATTATTAGCAAAAGATTGTAGTTTCTCATATGTAGTCACTGCTGCCATTCTTAAGCAGATACCTTCCCCTGTAGGTTAATAAAAAGAAGCCATGCTACAGAGTTGCTAAATAGTATCGATCATGACATATCAATACTTTCTAACACTTAAAACCTAAGAAAGCTCTGTAAAGCTCTAAGCCTCTCTTCACTACATGTCATCACAAAATCAATTTTATTAAAAGCTAGAGGTGCAGTGTTAAATTCACTAAGGAACATGGATAAATTGTCTCACCACTAGTAAGTTGTTTGATGTGGGACCACAGTCGGTTTGCATAACTAATTTGAAATTTAATTTCCTCAAAGATAAAAGAGAGACAGGTAATACTAAACCTGCAATTCTTTAATGATTCAATGAATATAACGCTATTGGGAGAGTATTCAAAGTGTATTAACAAGTTTAAATAATTCCTTTATGATCACACAGCAAGTGGTCTGGCCAGGATCTGAAACCAATGACTTCAGAACCAGGCTTCTTCCATCAGGTCATACTTGCTACCTAGGAAGTCACAGAGAAAACTGGTTATGGCATGAAAGAGTGGTGTGTGTGTGTGTGTGTGTGTGTGTGTGTGTGTGTGTGTGTGTGTTCTTTAGAATTAGTGTTAATGGCAGAGTTTAGGAGAATTTTGACTTGTTTTTCTCTGTTATTTGCTTCTCTGTTCATATGTTCTGCACTTGCAGTGCATCCCCACAGAGCTGTTCTGAGTGTAGAACTGAACCACAGGAATCTGATTATGTAAATGAAACACCCTATCTAAGCAGCTACTTGTAAAGAGAAAATAGCAAAGGAGTAAATCCAGACATGAATTCAGCTAATAAAGCCTATAGAGAGTTCCACTTGTAGTTTGCTCTCAGAGGGACCTAAGAAATCTTTCATCTGATGTGGAATATCATGGTTTTACTATAAATGAGTTTTGCTATAAATTTCATACTTACTGTTGTGTCTGTGAGCATGTATATATGTATGTACTTTGTTTGCACGTGGCACATGGCTACTAGAACTTAAATAGCTATTCATTTTTTCTTTATAATCATATAAAAAAGGAAAGGAGAGAATTTAGAGAGTGAGTCTCATTAATACTTTAATGTATTGATAGATAGGTTTTTGTTATAGTCTGAAAATCTTTATCAATTATTGCACATTTTATAATACAGAAACTATTACAGTATATATTTCTACTCTTTAACAGTTCTTACAGATGTGATATTATATGTAAAGTAGTGATATATTTTTCTCTAGGATAAATATATGGAAAATGTCTTAAATTATGTGTAGTGATACTACACACATAGGACTCATTACATGCATTGATTTTTCACATTGAATATCTAATAATTAGGTTATTATAAAAGCAAACTTAATGCAGTATATGACTACTATAGCTTAAATATTTTAGATGCATTTTCATTTATAATAATTATTCAAAAACAGTAGCAAAAAAGATATAACAAATGTGTCATAATTACCCTTTTGCCAGGTAAACCATAATAATGAATCAAAGTACCCAAAAAGTTAGTTAATTGTACTTCAGTTTTAATAATTTAATATGTAAAAATGCTGGCTAATGGTGCATTAAAAATACAATCACAAAATGGACCTGATTTGTATTATCTTTTCATTTCACTTTGTTGATACCTGCCATTTTATGCAACCCTGGTGTTTTCAATCTTATTCTCTCTCCTATTTTCTTTAAAATTAAAAGTAAAATTTTAATTTGTTAGGTTTCAGACTTGCTGATGTCTGTTCCATCTTTACTTATTCCTCCAGGCAGTTATCTTACAAAATATTTTAAGACATAATGCATCTTGCAGAGAAAAAAACCCTCACATCTGTGTACCATATTCTATTACATTTACCCTCTATTAATCTACCATAAACATAAACATAAACATAAACATAAACATTTCTCTAGAATTCTGGGGCCAAAAGCTGTTCTTTTCATTTCTCTTTACCACAGAAGTTGATGTGAAATATTATATACAAAATCAATTAGTTTCCTGGATATTGCTTTTCATAATGCTTTAATTACAGGGCCTATATAATATTTTAATTGCCAGTAATGTCCTTTTACTTTAAAAAGTAAACAAAAGAATAAGACAAGTAAAATTAAAACAAATAAATTGTTTTCATGAAGGTGAACAAACATATCTTGATTCTCTCTCCCCAAGCCCCATAAAGGGCTTTATTCACAGAATAGGAAAGTCAATGAGATTATTTTTCTTTTTCTTAATACTCTGCTCTATATGGGACTAAGAATGTGTCCTTTAAATGCAAAGAAGATATAACATACACTTCCTTAAAAAAATGAACATGTATACAGTACTGCATTTTTTGAAGTGAGAGATCTATATATAACCATTTCTTTGAGAGATTAGAAGAAACAAGGAATAAACACATATTACTACTGATAAAAATTCCTGAATAATTATATATGATTAAATTTTAAATCAGTATGAAGACAGGTGCTAGACTTCTAGACAAAACAAAAACAAAAAACAAACAAACAAAAAATGTGAGATGAAGTATGTAGAAAGGAAATGGCTCATGTTATTTTCTCAAAAAGGTGAAGCGATGTTTTTTTTAAAAACAGTCTGATAACAATATTTAAAGTAAGCACGTGCAATTATTTCTGTTTGGGAATCTAATATACTCATAATATTTCTAGAAACAGGCACATTGGTCTTTTACATCGTAATATAATAGTTTACACATTTTTTCCTTAAAAACAGAAATTCCTAAAATGTATTTACTTTGATAATAGACTCACCCATACTTCTGCATGACAAAAATTGTGCCAATATCTAGTTCCTTTCCTTGTCTTTCTCTGGTATTGTACTTACTAGACACCTTCTATCACTGAATTGCTTCAGAATTCATCACCATTAAAATAAGTTAACTTTACATATATTTCTAGTTTGGTTAAGTTGCTTTTGAAATATTAAATCTAACAAGTTTTTATCTTTCATGCAATATATTTTTATACAATATGGTGCATTTAATTCTTTGTCTGTGATAGAATAAGATTCATCAGACACAAACATACACACACACACACACACACACATATGACATATCTTGTTATAGATTTTTAAACAGAGTATCTCACATTTTTCTTATTTCCCCTGAATTTACTGACTAAATTATTGACTCTTATACCCAATGTATTTTTAAGTTATGGTAGTTATATAACAAGGTAATGTTAAAGTCATAATGCTATATAAACAGGTTCATGAATAAAATTATTGAATTATCTAATATTAACAGAATATATTATACAGCAATAAAAATCTACCTCATTTTAACATCATACCACTTTTCCATAAAATTAAAATAAAAAGAGAAATCTTAGTTATAGGTCTTCAGAATGAAATTCTTTAAAATTGCATACTCAGAGAACCCACATAAAGCAACTATCATGCTACAATATTTTTATTTTGTTGTTTGTTGTTGAAATTATGAATTAAAGAGGCTATTTTCCTTTAAATGTAGCATTCTAAAAATGTAATCACTATAAAAAGCTAATCTATTGACTTTATAAAATGTTATGATTCCTTAGATGTATAAGGATTAAAACTGTGAAGCAGCTGTTCTGGTGAACATAATGAAACCATACAGTATTTAAGTGCTAAGTAGTACACCTCACCAAAAGCTCAACAAAACAAAAATCAGCAGCACCTTGCATTCTAGAGAGACCCTTTGGTATGTGACAGAGGCAGTAGTATATTGCTTTCATTCTCTGTCTCAGTATACCAAGAAATATGTCCCTTATAGAATTAATTCATTAACAGAATTCGATCAGTATCATCTTGTGCACTTAAGAGCTGGAGACAGCTCTGTCTGGGTACCTGTCTAAAATATCCTCCTGTTTTACCAAGATTGTGGGTTCGATCCCTGGTCAGGTCACATAAAAATAACAACCAATTAATGCATAAATAAATAGAACAACAAATCAATGTTTCTTTCTTCCTCATTCTCTCTTTCTCTAAAAATCAATCAGTAAATATTTTAAAAAGCTTAAGATGTATTATGGGGCATAATTATTTTTTCATTTTCCCTAAATTATAAAATAAATAAAGTAGCCATTGTTTTCAAGTTTCATATAAATTGGATTTTGAGAAGTAATATTAGCATGATTATAAGATACTTTCCCTCCCTCTGCCTAAAAAGTTTAAGCTTTACCCATTTTTAAACAAATAAAAAATTCCATTTCCTTTACATACAGATGCATGCAGTATCATTTACAAATTTTTTTAAAAAATTTTTCTTTGATCATTTTTCTAAATAGTCTATACTTACTGTGTCTCTTCTTCAATGCAACATTTACTCTTCAAATTATACAAATATTCTATCAGTCCTAGAACTTCAATTTCCCTGCTAAAGATCAATAATGAACTTTTTTGATGGAATAAAGATTATGTTACTATTATCTTACTTGAATTTGCTATAATATTTTAAATGATTAACTTTTACTTTTTCGTAACTGTTTCCACTCCTTACTTGAAAAAAACATCTTTTGTTATTTCTCCTGTATTAATGACAAATCCCACACAAAGTTTGCAGAGCTATGTTTTAGTTTTATTGTCCCATAAATTTTATGGTATGAATTATTAATTCTTGGTTACCTCTTTTTCTTTACAATTCTTTATGTTAATTATGTGGTTTTACATGCTTTAACTTGAAGGTAAGAGTTCAAATTCTGTAAGTGCATTAAGTGTTTTTAATTTAACTACTTATTTGTTACTTATTTTATCTAATTGGTTGTCAAACTCTGTTAGTTCCAATTTAATAGTACTCCTACCATAATCCCTGCTTTTACCCACCTGCACCAACTAGAAATCAATTAATCATACTTGAATTCTTCATTCCTTATTTTCTATAGAATAAATTATTTTCTCCTGCATAACACCATTAATTTAGATCCTTATTGGAACTCCCTTATATTATTAGAGTGGCCTCTCTCATTTCTCTCCATTTCCTTTCATCTCAAAGGCATCCTCCATAAAGTTTTCTAAATTTCACTCTGCCCATGCCATTACCTTGGTTAAATGCAAGTTTTACTCAACACAGCCTATCCAATAAACACTGAAATCTTTGTCATACTATACCAGAAGCTTTATTATTTGGCATTGCATAACTGTCACATTCTATCACTCACCTCTAGTATTTCTAAACTAGATACATTTGTATAATATAGCAATGCTGAGTCATGCTTTCTTTTTTATTTTTATCAAGTGAGAAGAAGAGAAGCAAAGAAACAGATTCCCTCATGCATCCCGATAGAAATCCACCCTGCAACTCTAGTTCGGGGCTGATATTCTGCCCATCTGGGGCCAATGCTCTGTTGCTTGGCAACCTAGCCATTCCAGTGCCTGAGGTAAGGCTGTGGAGCCATCCTTATAGCCTGGGGCCAACTTGCTTACTTGGCTGTAGAAGTGCAAGAGAGAGAAAGCAAGAGAGAGAGAGAGAGAGAGAGAGAGAGAGAGAGAGAGAGAATGAGGTAGAGAAGCGGGGAGAAGCAGATGGTTGTTTCTTTAGTGTGCCCTGACCAGGAATCAAACCTAGGACTTCCACATACCAGGCCAATGCTCTACTGCGGAGCCAACTGGCCAGGGCAGAGTCATGCTTTCCATATTTGTCCCCTACATGATATTTTTTTCTTTCTTTTCTTCATAAGGCAAATCAAGGGTAACCTATTCAGGGATGGGTTCTTTAAGCTTCCTCATCAGAGGCCCTGGCCGGTTGGCTCAGCGGTAGAGCGTCGGCCTGGCGTGCGGGGGACCCGGGTTCGATTCCCGGCCAGGGCACATAGGAGAGGCGCCCATTTGCTTCTCCACCCCCCCTTCCTCTCTGTCTCTCTCTTCCCCTCCCGCAGCCAAAGCTCCATTGGAGCAAAGATGGCCCGGGCGCTGGGGATGGCTCCTTGGCCTCTGCCCCAGGTGCTAGAATGGCTCTGGTCGCGGCAGAGCAATGCCCCAGAGGGGCAGAGCATCGCCCCCTGGTGGGCAAAGCGTCGCCCCTGGTGGGCGAGCCGGGTGGATCCCTGTCGGGCGCATGCGGGAGTCTGTCTGACTGTTTCTCCCCGTTTCTGGCTTCAGAAAAATACAAAAAAACAAAACAAACAAGCTTCCTCATCAGATAAAACGCCATATCTGTTATCTGCACACCATATCACGTCTATTCTTAGTTTTGGAACTTAAGGGCAATCTTTTTTTCATATTTGATATTTGTAAGTACTTAGTCTATAATAACTTTCAAATATTTATTAATAAAATGAGAGAATAAGTGTCCTAAAATGTTTACTTACTAGTTTTACAAAGTAGAGGGTAGATTTAATAGCACATTATAGGAAGTAAACTAAAAAGTACAATAAAATAATAATTGTGCTTTCTTAAGAAATAAACAAATATTTAGACTTGTAATAATACAAGTTATACTTCACATCAAATAGGAGTTACATGATATATATTGTTATATTTGATATTCTAAATTATTTATGTATATTATATGTATATAGTGAATTATTCAGTTAATAGCAGAATAAAGCAGTGAAAAGATTATTATGTTTTCATATGTTCTTTGAATCCAAAATTACATAATTTTCTCCCTCATCCACTTCCCTTTCCCCTGACCATCACTTTTCTCATTCAATATATTTTCATTTAGTTTATTTTCATCTCACTGATATTTGTACATCTTTTTTCAGACCTCTAATTTGCCTATACGGTAAGAACATTTCAAAATCCCCAACTATTTTAATCACTTAGCTTTTATTAAGAGCTAGTCCTTGCTGTGATTTATATTTCAGATATTTTTCTTTATATTCTGCATGGAGTAGTGAAAACACAACTTTATTGATAGAGTATCCTTCCTTAGCATATCTGGCTTTGCACTTTTTTCCTTCGTGATAATGTAGTACCTTGAATGACATGATTATATTAAGAGATTAGGTGTTTGACCCTTTCTCAAGAGAAGAGGGGACAGTGTGTTAATAAGTTCTTTTTTTTTTTTTTTGTATTATTCTGAAGTTGGAAACGGGGAGGCAGTCAGACAGACTTCCGCATGCGCCCGACCGGGATCCATCCGGCATGCCCATCAGGGGGCGATGCTCTGCCCATCTGGGGCGTTGTTCTGTTGCAACCAGAGCCATTCTAGCGCCTGAGGCAGAGGCCACAGAACCATCCTCAGCGCCTGGGCCAACTTTGCTCCAATGGAGCCTCGCTGTGGGAGGGGAAGAGAGAGACAGAGAGGAAGGAGAGGGGTAGGGGTGGAGAAGCAGATAGGCACTTCTTCTGTGTGCCCTGGCCAGAAATCGAACACAGGACTCCTGCACGCCAGGCTGACGCTCTACCACTGAGCCAACCAGCCAGGGCCAAGTTCTTTTTCTCTTTTTTAGATTTTATTCATTTTTATAGAGAGAGGAGAGAAAAGAGAAAAAGAGAGAGAGAGTGAGAGAGAAGGAGGAAGGAGCAGGAAGCATCTATTCCCATATGTGCCTTGACCAGGCAAGCCCAGGGTTTCAAACTGCAACCTCAGTGCTTCAGGTCAATGATGCTTTATCTACTGTGCCACCACAGGTCAGGCCATAAGTTCTTGTCAACATATTACAGAGATGCCTTCATATATTACAAAAATCAGCACCTAAACAGTGACATCTGGTGTTACTGAATTAGCCCAGTTGGGGGAATAATCAAGGCAAAAGTAAATCAATGTATTATTTTTTTAAGTAACAAAAACTCTAATATTTGCTCCAAAAAATACATTTGAATTCAATATAGTAAGAATAAATATAGATACTAAAAATTATCTCTAAGAAAGAGAAGGTTAGAATCTTTTCAAACCCTCTATTGTTCAAATACAATGTTCAAATTTATGCAGCTTTCGAAATCTTTTACCCTAATCCACTTGTGTAGAAGTGAATACCATATATAGATTCAGAAAGAGATTTCACTTAATAATAGACACAACACTGAAAAAGCTGAATGTCAAGAAGGAAACTCTAAAAAAAGAAAATTTCCAAAATATTTGATAAAAGAGTGTATACACACACAAACCACATCACAACAATTTGCATAGCAGGTCATTCTTTGTTTATATATATCCCAGAATAGTTTTCTCTCTTTTTTTTTTTTTAAGCTACTAAGGCTGAATTATTACTGATGCATTGTGAAGAGTTTCTTTGGCTTCAGAAAGTACAGATCATACAATAAAAGTATGATTAAAATGCAGATTGCCAACAAAATATAAGCCAATATCTATAAGGAACTCTTGAGAAACTTTTTACTTTCTGAAAAGAGCACAGAATGTCAGAGCAGTTCTGCTTTTACTTGGATCCCTCTCTCTTTGTCAAAGTTGGAGTAAAGAAGTAATGTTTAAACTTGCTATAGCTCTACAGTCCTTTTGTAATCATAAGGGAGACACCAAGAGACCCACAAAGTAACAAACTTTGGAGTTTTCACTTTCTTGACTGTAATGCCAGTGGCCAAGGCCAGACGTGTTCACCATGGATTTGAACAGGCAGTAGAGGAACTGTGGAGCTGAAAAGCTTTAGGCCATTCCTCTTTATTAGATTCTCGCAACTGTGGATGAGCAAACAGGCAACAGGCAGGGCAAGCAAAACTGCTTCTCATGGCAGCTGGCGACCGACAGCAAATCAGCCCCTGAGTGGTGGGTAAGCAATCTGTGCACAACCATGCTGAGTTAACGTCTCCATAGCCTTACGTAGGCTATACACATGTGGCTTGACCATGTGCTCATGCACTAATTATGCAGAGTGCAAGCAAGCAAGCCTAACACAACTGTTTGTTTTTTGTTTTTTTTACATTCTACTCCTTTAGGGTTGCTCGCCTCACAATCTATGCAACAGATGTCTTCCACAATCGTCCCTATGCCAGGAGTGAGGGACACTACATAAACAGAAGCAGTACAGACTACAGCAACTGAATATTAAAGGCACAAGCTAAACCAAAAATGATGATTATTACAAAAGTGCCCTTCACAATGTCTCCCTGAGCACTCTGCCCAAGGCACACACTGGAGGCCTGTGGACAAGGCCCACCGAGGATGAGGATGACAGAGACATAAAGACCTGACTCCAGGGACCAGGTTCAGTGACGCAGATCCGCTTTATTCAGTAAGTAAGCAAGTTTATATAGATGGATTCAGTGAATAGGATGTTATACTAGAAAAAATGGTCAAAAAGGGTCAGGAGGCTGCCTGGCTACTACTGAGTCATTTCTGTATAGCGGGTGAGCTCCCTCCAGGGTGTGCCAGGGAGGGTTTATCCTTGCTGGAGTGTTCTCACAGCATAGCATCAGTCACAGCTGCTAGGTAAATGCTCTGCACTCTACCTACAGAGGCCCACCTCTAGCCCTTTACCCCATGGTTCCAATATGGCCACCCATCATAGCTTGGAGGCCTATACAGTCCAGGGCCATGATCATTGAAGAAAATCTGTTGGTGCATCTCTTTTACTGGGTGGAAGCAGATTTCTGGCACAGAAGGACATTCACAGGTGCCCATCCCCCCACTTTTGGCCTGGGTCTCTCATACTTTCCACAAGTGACATGGCCATCTAGCAAGGGACCCAGTTCTCTCCTCTTGTCACAGTCTTTTGCTTCAAGAGTCTATTACACTGCTCAATGATCAGTACGTGGCAGACAGCACAATTGTGCAAATCACCCAAAGTAAAGGTCCATTACAAGCAACTGGCCATACAGCTCTTTGATAGTGAATCTCAGCACCTTTTTATAAGCACTCTATTATTGCTACAAACCCCATCCAAACCCTTCAGCTAGAACACATTCAAGGCCTGTGCTGCCCCGAAAGTTCTCCTAGCTGCTACTGCTGCAAAAAGAAACACTTATTACCTTTTTTTATTATTATTGATTTAAATTTATTGTGTTTTCATAGATTCAAGTGTCCCACCAAATAGATCCCCCACCCCTGTGTTCCCTTCAACATGCCCCTTGCCCCCCTCCCCCCAACGCCTTCCCCCCTTCCCTCCAGGATTTTCTATTTTGTTCTCTATAACGCTGTGCATCTATTATCTTTTAAGGGCAATACCTCCTACACATTAGAAGGGGATTGGCACAGTAGATTGTCAGTTCCACAGGAGCCTCTGTCCCCTTTCATTCCCATTAGACAGGTATCTCAGCCTTACCCCTAGTCAAACTGAAACAACTGGTCTTGTGGATCCCTCTCCCTCAGCTGTCTCCCTCACAGAACCTTGTAGCTGTGCTATCTGAACACCAAATGTTTTACTGGTAGCTGCTGGGGCATGAATTTTAGTGGCTGAAACCTCTGTTCTGGTTTTAAGTTGCCACCAAAGCTCAAAAAAAAAAAAACTTTATTAGATTTGCCATCTAATTTCTCCCTATCTGGCCCAGCTACAATCAAATCTATCCACATCTGTTTTGGGGTAAGCTTTACAAGGCCATTTCTCTTGTTAGTCAGGGGTGCAGCATGGACACTGGCCCACATAGCCTTATGGTTCTATGCTGCCTCCACCTCTCCCAAATCTATCACCATCTCTGTAACTGTTGATGGGCTGCCTCACATAGGGGCTCAAGATAGCTACTAGTGACCCCAAAATGACTGACAGTGCACTACAGAGAATAAGGTTTCTCATCTCTGCTATAGTACTTCCTCATCTGGCCCACAGGACCTGAGGTTCAAAGCATCATTCTTCATTCCTAGTTTCTGGAGAACTTGCTGCAGGTCAGTATGCAACTGCTACCAACTCACTGCCCCCAGCAAATCTCCAGGATTCTGCCAGACTATGAATGGCAGTCATTACCTATTTTAATAGGGTATGATTTCCTGGGTTGTCAAGGCACTTCTGAAGACACTATCTCATGGAGGAGTGTGTGGTAGTGGTGGCTAATTTCTCCATCTCCATTTCAGAGAGCATGAGGTCAGCTACTTCTATCTCACAACCACCAGAGCAACCAAACTGCCAGGGACTCAGTGGGTTTCTGCCTGAATTTTGCCCCTAACTCCATCATCTCTGGGTGTAAGGCTGGACCACAGAGTGCTCCACTATTTGTGGAGGGGGTTGTGCCTGCCCGTGAGGTAACTTTGGCTGCTGAATTTTTACCTTCTGGTTTACCACCAGCTGGACTCTGAGTCAGCTGATTGCAATTTCAGCCCAAATCTCCTTTTCCTTTCTCAGTGACCGCTTCAGCTCTTGCGGCAGCTGGCTCTCAACCTGAAACTGAAACTGAAGGTCTTGAACACACAACTGTGATTGTAGCAATTACCGGTGCCAGAGTTTGGCTTCTAGGGCAAACTGTAGTTCTCAAACCCACAATTCCTTCCCAAATGATTGTTCCATTTCTAAGCACTGTTGGTGTTCAGCCTGAACTTCATACTGAAGCTCTTGAAAGTAGTCAGTCTCTTTATCCAGCAACTGTTGCAGTTCAAGCCACTGTCAGTCAGTCTGCAGCTCATTCTGGAGATTTTGACCTTGCACAGGCTGTTGCAGAAATCTTTCAAGTCCTTCTTGAAGAACTGTAAAAAAAATTCAGTCCACAGCCCCTAACAGAGTAGCCACAGGGAAGCACGGGTTTGAGAATGGTCACTCCTCTATTCCACCCCTCAAAGCTGTTGGTGGCTCCATACTGATCTTATCCAAATCCTGCCCACTATGCCCGATGTAATGCCAGTGGTTGAGGCCAGGCAGGTTCACAATGAATTTGGGCAGAGGGAACAGAAACTGCAGAGGTGTAAATAATTGGGCCATTCCTATTTATTAGTTTCTTGTAAAGATGGACAAGCAAATAAGCAGGGAATAGCCACTTCTCATGGCAGCAGGTAAACAGACAGCAAAATGGCCCCTTGTAGTGTCAGGCAAGCAATTCACACAAAACCACGCTGAGTGAAAGTACCTATAGCCTTATGTAAGCTATATATGGTTCTGCCACATGCTTATTCTCTAATTATGCAAAGTACAAGCAAACAAGCCTAACACAGCTGTTTTTCCTACACTGACTTTCTAGAATAATGTTAACAATTGTTTAATACCATCTTGCCATGTGAGAAAATTATTTTAGATAATTTACATTAAATTTTCTTCTACTTGCATATAGTTTTCTTATATAATAGTCATTTATTAAGCAATTGACTATTGATGTTAGTTCATTAAATATCGTGCGATATTGAATTTGTCAGTAGTTTCACTGACCTAACATAAATAGCAACATTTCACATCTGATCAAATATATCAATATTACCTGCATAGATTTCATAGGAGAAGACTTATTATTCAGTCCTGAAACAAGCAATCAACTTTAAATCAGTTAAGGGAGTTACATTCAGTGTGTGTGTGTGTGTGTATGTGTGTGTGTGTTTATAAGAGATATGTTTATTTTCAAATGTGAAATTGGGTTAACATTTTAATGCAAACTCAGCATATTTTAACACTCATATTTAAAAGATTGCTTCATTATGTAATACATAAAGTTTTGTTTTATGTGTGTTATCTAGTTATAGTATTCCAGTAATTAAACCAATTTCTTTTTACTTCTGAGGTCAAATAAAGTAAATCTCACCAAAATAATATGCAATGCATATGAATAATTTAAGATATATGCTTGAGCCCAAAGTTACTGGCTTGAGCAAGGGGTCACTCACTCTGCCTTAGCCTCCTGGTCAAGGCCCATATGAGAAAGCAATCAATAAACAACTAAGGAGCTGCAATGAACAACTGATGCTTCTCATCTCTCTCCCTTCCTGTCTGTCTGTCCCTATCTGTTCCTCTCTCTGTTTCTGTCACTTTTAATAAATAAATAAAAATAAAACAAAAATGGATCTGTAAGAGGATCAATAATATATATATATATATTTTAATTTGAGTATTTAAAAAGATGATACTCCTTGTTTCTTATTTCTGTCTCTTTTCACGTAAACATATGCATGTTGCATTATACAAAGTATAGCCTTGTTAGATATCAGAAATTCTGGGTCAGTCTATAATTAAATGACATGGGAAATTCTAAAATGTGTGCTATTTCTAACTTAAATAACTGAATATAAAAACTTGAGATGAAGTTGAAGAGCTCAATTGTAGTACTGTGTATTTTACTTCCCCTCAACATTATCAACACTGAAAAGCCACTGATGATCTAAATTCTAAAAGGTTAAAACTATTGGAGAAATTTTTATCCACTTCTTGATTATTCTCCTTTGTGTATAATTATTAAAATCAAATATATAAGTAGGAAGGCTTTCTAATTCTGTCATATGTATTACAAAAAAATTTATGAAAAGTGTTACATATTTTCTTATCAAACTATACAGTGCAATTTATATATCATACTATGCATATATAATTTAATAATAGAATGAAATTAGTTACTTTAAAAACCAATACTAAAATAACATAAATGAGTCCTAAGAAAAAAATTCTAGCAACTTAGACTTATATTTGTCTAATTAAAACTCTTCTCAATGCTTATATATATATCAAAATTATTATTAATTTATATATATAGAAAATAATATATAATTTTATATATTCTTATCATAGCTTTGTATTTTTCTATTCCTTGGACTTATGGTCTTTTTGGGAAATGGCTGTCACAGGTTTTTTAAAAGTTAAGAAGAGTGAATAAATATGCAATATAAATAAGCACAATAAGTATAAAAAAGCTTTAATGTTTATCATAAAAATGTTTTGGATTTTGAAATTTTATTTATGACTAAAATTATGGATTTTCATTATTAACAGATGGAAAGTTTCAGTAAATCATTTGTTAAGTAATTTTACATGTATATCTTAATCATTAAGACTAACATAATTATAGCCAGATATGTTAAATAAATATTACATAATGCCAACAATATTAGAAATGACATCAATTAATTGAGATTATTTTTTATTTTATCCATAACTAGATTTATAACTAGAGTATTATAAATGCATAAACTTTCAGTGATGTTTATGGTATTAGCTAAATTTACACAAGAAAAACAATCCATAATAGAAAATTAAATGAGTCAAAGTACTAATATGTTTATTATTATTATTATTATTATTATCATTATTATTATTTTACATTCAAGAACACAGTCTTCCAACAATGAGACTGTCAACTACTGTTCAAACTAAGGCGATTAATTATAATTTGTACTTATTCACATGTGCTCTTAAGGAGAAATAGCCATAGGGGGAAAAGTTACAATGTGACAATATGCTAGGACCACTGATTACTCAATTGTGTTTTACTAATCTGTACATAATTAGGCTATATAACTAAATTAATAATCAATTTAATTTTCAAAATAAACTTTATTAAATGTCTATTCCTTTTAAGATATTAGTATTATCTATTCCTTTCTTATATCATTATTTTTTTTAAGAGGGAGAGAGGAGAAAGAGAGGGAGGAGAGAGATGAGAAATAAAACTCATAGTTGCTTTACTTAAGCTGTTCAGTGATTGCTTCTCATACATGCTTTGACTGGGAGGTTCAAGCAGAGCCAGTGACCCCTTGCTCAACTTAGTGACATTTAGGCTCAATCTAGAGACCCTGGTCTTCAAACCAGCAACCTCAGGGCTCAAGCAAATGACTTTGGGATTATGTTAATGATCTTGCACTCATGTTGGTGACTCTATGCTCAAGATGGCACTTGAACTAGGGAACTCAGGGTCTCAGGCTGATGCTTTATCCACTATGCCACCACAGTCAGGCTGTTTATGTCCTCTTCATGAATACATTAAACAAACATTTCATGCATTGTAAAAATGTTAGCAAACTACAGTGAAATAATATTGCAGGCAGAGTACAGTTATTATAAAGGGCTAAGTACCTGGAAAAAAAATCTCATGTTTATATCATTCAATTCTTCTATCAGCAAAAGATTCCTGGGAAATTTCAGAGAGATCCAGTGTACTATGCTGAATTGAAAAGTACTGTAGTATTTGGCATCAGTATAAATCTTTGTTTGTAGATGCCAAGGCAAATAAATATATATTTGCAAATTTTATGTGTATAAGAGAATTCTTTTTTCTCTGACAGCTTTACCATCTAGAAAATGAAAACATCAAGTAGATAGACATTTTTCTTTAAGATTTAAATCAAAATGTATAAAAAGGTACACAGGAATATTAAGATATAGAAGATTTACAGATCTCTTGTCACTTTTAGAAAACATTAAATTATAATTAAAATGCATTTTTGCTGTTTTTGTTATTTTTAATTCATTCAAAAATTAAAGTATATTATAAAGGTGAGGCTGTTGAATGAAGTCAGGACTTTCTTCTTAATTCAATGTGATGTGAGTGAGATAGGAAACCTTTTTGGGATGATTGCACAGCTCTGTGTGACCAACATCCAAGGAACAGAGCCAGTTTTATGGGTTTAGTATTTTAGGCAGAGCTCCAAAGAGAAAATTTTCAGATGTCTTGATGGGTAAATGTTATCTATTAATTTAAATTTTTTAAGAAAAAGAGATGGATCTTAACAAAGCAATACTACAATAGAGTTAAATATTGCCAGTAGAATTTCCCTTATCATATACAACCTAAAATAAAAACAAACAAAAAAGCTTTTCTTTTTCTGCTACTTTATGGAAAGAATAAAATATCTGAACAATTTTCCTTGACATCACTACAATAAGAAATTAAGTGTTCAGAAACATTATACTGTAATATTGTCAGAGTTGATTTTTACACTCAAACTAGCATAGTACTTGATTTTTTCAAGGAAATTCACCCATGGCAACAATTAAAAGCATTAATTTGCTGGTTTATTTTACTCAAGTTGTGGAAGATTATGATAACATATTCCCATTAGTTTACATGTGAGGACAGATCTCTTGTAATTTTTCTTTAGACATGATGAAAGAAAATGTCTTTCCTATTTTCCCTAGCCAAATCACTGTGAATAAACAAATAAAGATAATGCTCATTATAAGACTTTGTCTCTAAATCTTTCACTCAGAAGAAACATAAGTGGAATCACATTCATGTGAATTTTAATTGATTACAGGAACTAAAGAATGGTTCACTAATAAAAAAAACTCAATTCTTATTTTAGAATCTAGGCTGATTTATACAATTTTTATATTCTAAAAAATATGTCACTCGTAATTCAAACTTCAAAGCTCCAACTATAAGTTGAATAATTAATATCAACACAAAGAGTAAAAAAAAATCTAAAAAATAGAATCTTTATGTTTATATTTTGGACAAGTTTTTACAATTATATTGTTATTTTTAAAGGTTTTATATTTATTCTTTACTTTTTACTTGAATTTATTAAAGTGATATTGGTCAAAAAATTATATAGGTTTCAAGTGTATGATTCTATAATATATCAACTATATATTGCATTGTGTGCTCACCACCCCAAGTCAAGTCTGTTATTTTAAAAATTCTTAACTGAATTTTTAAAAAACTATTTTTTCCATCCATGTTAAAATTTGTAGAAATAGCCATCGAAAAAGAAAATCTAAATTGTAATTTCCTGAATCAGAATCTGAGGGTATTACAAGGTCCCACTGACTTTCCAATGTTATGGATGTTTTTCATTAGTGTCATTTTAACATTTCTTAAAATAGGTCACTAACAAAGCACATAATTCTAAGGAAATTTAAAGAATAATGCATTGTGTTCATAGAATCTAGTAACAAATACTATGGCTTGAATTAACATCAGGAATATTTGGGGTTTTCAAAAGCAGAAGAAACATTGAAAAATAATAATGGAATAGGGGACAATTAAATAAGGAGTAAAAATTTAAAAAAATCAACAGTATGTGTTTATGAGACAAATATGACAGATATTTGTGCTCCCAGTAAAATTGCTCAGTTTAATGTCATGTCCCTACATAAAAGACCCCAATTATAAATACAAGGTGGAACAAAAAGGTTGGTTTACAGTTGTGAGTATGTGAAAAAGAGTTTATTCTTGTATTATTATTTATTAATTACAGAGGATCCTCAGGTTATATATAACACAGTTCTGTTCCTATGACTGTGACATAACCCAAATTGTGGTGTAAGTCAAAACACACCCTCTAGCCTAAGTCACTTATCTAACAGAGTTGTAAAAGCATAATCTAGAACAAAAAAACAAAACTAAGCAATAGAAAAAAAGTAAAGGATATAAATATATTGTACTATCCACTGTACTGTAGTAACAGAAAAAAAATGACAAAGCAACACAAATGGGATGCTTGCACTTTTAACAGTCCAAAATGGCAAAGGTAAGTGTACTGTGGGAAGCCGACTCCCTCCCTTATAATGCCATATTACTGCATATTCTTCTGCCATTTGTGGCCAAAATAGTATGCCTACATAGTCCATATGTATGACGCTAATGGTGTAAACCAAAACACTCACGTCATGATAAGAGAGGCTTTGAAATATGTCATTACAAATTTATATATATTATGAAATACATACCCATTTCTCCTAAAGATGAATTATTAAAACACATGTAAACATTTTGTTTACTAAAATATCATTTTAAATTTGCTATTTTAATGGTTGAAATTATAACTGTTGATATTATTACATTATTTAATATTTTTTCCTAATACTTAGGCTACCATTTTGAGCATTGATGACATTTTATATGGAATCATTTTCATTCCGTTATAAAGAGAGATGACTTTTAAGAAAACAATGTTTTATTGTGTCAGTATAAGTCTTATAGAAATATAAAACCCAAACAAATGTGTAAGTTATTTAAAACTTATAAAACATATAAATTCAAAATAAAAATACTAATTTAAATAAACTTCTAAGTCAAAGATCACTCTGATACAAAAATATCATTTTATATAAAACATATTTTAAGCTCTAGCATTACCTTTGATTATCCAGACATTTTTATTCTTATAATATCATCCAGCATCAAATTCCACATTATTTTATTTCTTCAGCATGTGTCTTTCATATATTTCCCTCATTTTCTCTGTTAGCAGATGTATTAACAATAACACCCAGACATTCTTCTCTTTGAAAGGTTATTTGCAATCTGTCCAATTACTGACTGTGTAATTTCAGCTTCATAGAAAGGTTCAGCATTTATACTGTGTTTTTTTCTCCCACATTATGATGTTTTTCAATGTCATACAATAGAAACATCCTTTATTCTGGTGAGCCTAGAATAAAATATGTTAGTCTGCTCATCATGTCATCTATCTAAAAACCCTTTGCACTAGTAGGTGAGCAGTCCCCTGATTATAAGAGAAATTGGTAAAATTTTTAATTCCAGAATTAAAAATATTTTTTAAAAACATATTGAATGATATGGGGGAAAATAAGTTCAAACTATGTATGATCCTTTTATAAAAACTTGAACATTGGCACTGTAAAGTAGCTAAACCAAATGAGAAACATGATATTTTATTTATAACTAATATGATTTTCATTATATTTACCATCATTTTTATATCAGTATTAAAGCAATGGTGACAGAGTACAGGCTGAAGAATTAGCCTTTCTTCAATAACATGACCAAACTTGAAAGAACTAATATAAATACTACTTGAATTTTTAAAATAAAGGACATGGTCAGTATTCATCTGACCAAGCAAAATTCTTTATGTTTTTAAAACTTAGATGGCCACATATCAATGACTATTTTCAATAGACCAATATGATTGAAAAAGACTATAGTAATATAAAATAAAAATGAGATAAGAACATCTTTCTACATACAAGACTGCCTTGCTGTTATATATATTTTGTATGAACATAATAAATTGTCTAATTGCAAAGAATATATTAGATGCTTACAAGCATAAAAATGAATTACACATGGCTCACAATTTAAGAGTTCACTCTCTTATGGGAGACATAGATAAAGTAAATTAGTGTACAATATGTTTGAATTATATTCTTTCTATTCCATAAAGAATTTACAAGGTAAAACACCTAATAGTAATATGACGTTAGCTTCCTTAAAGAAGTTTCAGTGTTTTTCTTTTCCTTTTCTCTGTTCACTGTTACCATTATGGTAGATATATGAAAAAATAAATAGGAAATGTATAAATTTTGATTAGAAGATTAAAAGACCTAAGAAAGGATTATAAAAATCTAATCCAAATAGTTTATTGGAGTTAATGAGAGATAAAATTGTGATTGTTTTAAATGTATTGGAAAAAAAATACTGCCCCCCAACATAGTGTATTGGAAATATAATACTCGTAGGAATAAATGTTACAACCAATATATTGAATAGATGCGAGAAAAAAAGCATTCCTAAGAATGAGAGTTAGTGACAGGGGGAACTCAAATCAAGGTATCATGAATATTATAAATAAATGTAATCTTATAAAATATGTTTTATTAAATTCTAAACAAATTTATATAGTCATTTTTAATAATATAAAAGATTTAATGAATATCTGTGATTAATATTTTAAATATATTTGTCTGTCAAAATGTGGTTGATATACACATAAAAAATACATGTAAACAAAATTTAAGCATATGTTTTTCTAAAATTTTATAACTCTCATTTGAGCCTGTTAAGGTTCATTTGTCAGTTCCATAGTGATTAAAAATGTAAGATCTCCTTTTGTTCTCTATTATTTTATAGCAAAGATTAGATCCTCAATGGTTTCTCATACTGTAGTCAGGCTGCTAAACTTAGCTCTCAATTCTACATTCCAAAAACATGAGAGGAAAAATGTA
The DNA here is from genome assembly GCF_036850995.1 of Saccopteryx leptura. Taxonomy (NCBI): domain Eukaryota; kingdom Metazoa; phylum Chordata; class Mammalia; order Chiroptera; family Emballonuridae; genus Saccopteryx; species Saccopteryx leptura. The sequence continues at coordinate 66,260,556 of NC_089506.1, read as the reverse complement.
CCAGGTCCTTTAGGATGACTTTCATATTCTGTGAAATATTTGAACTCCCATGATTTACACATGAACTTGTAAGATACCTGAATCTTTATCTATATATAGAGACTATCTTTATATCATCTGTATCTATATCTTCTCTATACTATTGTTTAAATCTGTTACTAAGTAGTAGGTTAGACAGTCTATTTGGAAGAGTAACTAAAGTATTTCTCACAAATGTTAATGAAGAAAGGAAAATATCTTATTATATATTAAATTAATTTATACTTTTCACACTTTAAATTGTGTTGTATTTATATAAATATAAATAGGTAAGTATATAGGAAAAGTTATTTTTGAAAGCTAATATGTTTATGTTTTAGACTCTTTTCATTAAAAAGGAGAAACCATTTTTAAAAATTAGTTAAAAATTTACTTAGACTTAGAATAATTTACCAGAATATAGTTTTTTTCCACAGATTACAATGATAAACTCTTAACCAAATAGTAAAGCAGCCACCTCACTATTTGATAGCTTAGAGAGTGAAACAAGACAGATTTTAGAGAAGGGCCAAAATTTAAAAGCATGGCCAAGCATGGAGTAAATTTCTTGTCTTTGAGACAATGACCTAAATGCCAGCTGAAATATAGCAAGGCTAGTGTGACCAGAACATCAGTAAAAATGCTGCTGGTTTTCTCACCTGATAACTAACAGAATCTGGGATGACAACAGCTCCTGTGAGGTGAATTCCCCAAGGAAACGTGCCTGAGAAGTGGAGCCTCTGTACCATTTATCAATGTTCTCTTCAACTTCCTGGTTGTTGTCTGAACAATACATTTGGGGGGCAGAATGAAAACAGAATAGCTCAAGAGAGAAAGAGGAAAAGAAAAAGAACTGAGCTGATATCTGGTATTCTATCTTCTGCAAACGACTAAGTTTGCATTTGGATCTCCCAGGTATATTGACTGCTAAATAAAACCTACTACCATTTATTAGCATAAATAAAGATAATCCAGAGATGCTCTTTTATGGTATTCACAATATATAGGGTAAAATGCAAAATCACAGAAACATAAAGACTCCCCAAAAATGTGACTCATTTTCAGGGGAAATGGCAATCAACAGTCTAAACATGTAATAACCCAAATGTTTAAATTTTCAGAAAAGGATCTTAAAATGGCTACTGTACATAAGATCTTTTAGTTGAAGCATTTCATTGTTATAATGAATGAAAATATATAAATTGTATCAGAGAAATGGAAATCGTAAAGTAAACCAAAATGGAAATGGTTGAATTTAAGAATATATCTAAAATAAATTTCAGTAGAAATAAAAATAATGTTATGAAGATCCATCCATGTTGTTGTAAATGATCCAATGTCATCATTATAACATTATATGACCTGACCTGTGGTGGCGCAGTGGATAAAACGTCAACCTGGAAACACTGAGGTTGCCGGTTCAAAACCCTGGCTTGCCTGGTCAAGGCACATATGGGAGTTGATGCTTCCTGCTCCTCCCCCTTCTCTCTCTCTCCCCCCCTAAAATGAATAAATAAATAAACATTATATGGAGTGAAATAAGTAAATCAGAAAAAACTAAGAATTATATGATTCCATACATAGGTGAGACATAAAAATGAGATTCAGGGACATGGACAAGAGTGTGGTGGTTACGGGAAAGGGAGAGGAAAGACAGGGAGAAGGTGGAGGGAGGGGAGGGGCACAAAGAAAACCAGATAGAAGGTGATGGAAGACAGTTTGACGTTGGGTGATGGGTATGCAACATAATCAAATGTCAAAATAACCTGGAGATGTTTTCTCAGAACCTATGCCCTGATTGATCTATGTCACACCATTAAGATTAATAATAAAAAAGAAATAAAAATAAACAGTGAAATGAAACTAGATTTATAAATATTACTTGAACTAAAAAAACAGAAATATATTGAAAAAATTATATGAGATATTGATCTGTCAGAAAAATATCATATGATAAGATATACTTATCTATATTACAATATAGTAATATTTATTTACTGTAAGTAGAGTAAATAATAAGTAAATAATTAAGACCACATACCGGGGTGGACAAAGTAGTTTTACAGTTGTTTGTATGGAAAATAATACAATAATTAATAATAATGTAAGAATATACTCTCTGTTTCTTATACTTACCAATATAAATGTACTGTTGCATAGCCCCGTATTTTTTCTTTTTTTTTTAGATTTTATTTATTTATTTTTACAGAGAGAAGAGAAAGAAAGTGGGGAAGAGAGAGAGAGAGAGAAAGAAGGGCAAGGAGCAGGAAGCATCAACTCTCATATGTGCCTTGACCAGGCAAGGTCAGGGATTCGAACTGGCAACCTAGGGTATTCTAGGTTGGTGCTGTGTCTACTGAGCCACCATAGGCCAGACTACATTTTTCTTCTTTTCCAAGTGAAAGGAAGAGAGGAGGGGAGATAGAGAGACAGACTCCCACATGTGCTTCAACTGGGATCTGCCTGGCAACCTCTATCTGGAGCCAATGCTCTGCCCATCTGGGGCCATGTTTGCAACCCGAGCTATTTTTGGTGTCTGAGGCGGAAGCTTCACAGAGCCATCCTTAGTGACCAAGGCCAATGTATTCAAACCAATTGATCCATGGCTGTGGGAGGGAAATAGAGGGCGAAAGTGGGGGGAAAGCAGTTGGTCACTTTTCTTATGTGGCCTGACTGGGATGTGAACCCAGGACATCTACATGCTGGGCCGATGTTTTACCAATGAGCCAATTTACCAGGGCCTCACTCCTGTATAATCCCCAGAGGTGTCATTAAAAGCTATGAATTGCAATCTAGCATATAAACTGGTATAGAATTAAATACAAATTATAAAATCATACAAATAATCTAAAAGACACGAGAGAAGAAGGGACAATGATGAAAGAGACAAAAGAGGACCTAGAAAACAGAAAAAAAATTGGTAGAATTAAAATTCAACCTTATAGACAATTACATATGTGCTAATGGATAGAACACTCTAATAAATGTAGATTTATTAAAATAAATAAGAAATCATGACCAAAATATCTATTGTTTATAATAAAATCACTCTAAATTTAAAGATACTAATAGACTGAAACTAAATAAAAATGTGACATGACCATTGAACAAAAATGTTTGACATAGTTATATTAAAAGTATAAAATAGTCAAAAGAGTTATCATACATAGTGATAACAGAATTGATTCTTAGAAAATATACATCACAAATAAGTATATAGCTCCTCATATACAGTTCCTCTCAATTTGTAAATCATGAAATAAAAAACACAATTTATCTTCCTGCACTCACAACCTAACTAAAACCTTAGTACCAGCATAAGATGACCAACATAGACATTCCTTCAAAAATTTAAAAAATTGAAAGAACAAAGGAATCATTGATCTAAATAACAAGTCTGAAATCCTGCCAAGTAAGTGTCAGAAGTTCCCTGATTAAATTACACATCATGGCAACTATTCTACATTGTTTTGTACTCCTAATTCTGGGCTCTTTGCTTATGGAATAATCCATCCTTTTTATAAAAGGTAACACATACTTAGAGCTGAGTCATTTTCTCAAACTTCTTTCAACCAGTAATATTTATAGATATCAATAGCTTCTTTTATTTATAGATTCTGGATTATGTTTTATTGATCTTTAAGTATATATTTATGCTTATGTAATTATGACAGTGCCTTGATTGTGAGTTTTTTTTATGACTTTAATTTGTGTTTACATAGATTTAAGCGTCCCACCAAATATATCTCCCCCCACTCCTTTATTCCCCTCCACCCCTCTCATGCCCTCTCACCCCATTGCCTTCCCCCCTTCCTCCAGGATTTGCTGTCCTGTTCTCTATAATGCTGTGTTATTTATATATATATATATATATATATATATATATGTATATATATATATATATATATATATATAATTTCATTAATCTCTTTCCCTTCTCTGATCCCATCTTCTCTTCTACTTTCCCTCTGATCGCTTTCCCTCTGGTACCTTTGATCCTGCCTCTGTCTCTGTTCTGTTTCTCAGTTTACATTGGATTATTCAAATGAGTGAGGTCATATAATATTTTTCTTTCTCTGTGTGGCTTATTTCACTTAGCATGATAGTTTTCAGGTCCATCCATGTTGTCATGAAAGATTTTCTTCTTCCTCATGGCTGCGTAGGGTTCCATTGTGTATATGAACCACTGCTTTTTAATCCACTCATCCACTGATGGACACTTGGGCTGTTTCCAGATCTTGGTCAATAGCCTCTTTTAATTTTGTACTGCTCTATCACTAGGTAAACTAGTTTTACTCTAGGTAAACTATCTATTCACTAATAAATTCTTTCAAAAATTTTATAGGCCAACTTTGACTCTCATTGGTGTTGACTTCATTAATAAAAAATAGACCCACAGATGTTTTTGAGATAGGCCTTTTCATACCTTGAGCTGTTTCTGAGATGGCTGAAGTATGACATCATTAAGCATATTAGAGGGCTTTATTATTTAGGAGATCTTTGAGGTACACACATAATGTTTTAAATGCCTTTTTTTGTAATTGAATGCTATTCATAAGTAAAATATTTGATATTTCTCAGAAATAAAGTGTTTTGTGGTAACCGTCTTGGTTTTAATTTAGACTTCATTCTCCTGAGAGTGCCTTTGGTTTGATTTTTAATATTATTTGTATTTGTTACAATACAAAATTTGTTTAATTTTAAAGTATTTGTTAATATTAGCATCTTTTGCCTATTGGAGTGGTTAAAAATTTTCTCAATCATCTATTTCAGGTTCACTTTTTTAATAGTATTTCTCAATTTATCTCTCTTTAGACATTTTACTATAAGAAGCAAGATAAAATCAAAAGATACCTTCAATACTAGATTTAGAAATTTGCTTGGGTAGCTAAACCTGGTCACTAAGTACATACTATATTTTTACTTCATAAGACACACTTTTTTCCCCCAAAAATGGAGAAGAAAATGCCCGTGAATCTTCTGATGCAAAGAATATGGTATTTTATTAAATATTTTAACACACCATCTGGTTCAGAATATTTTTTTCTTATTTTCCTCCCTAACACCTTAGGTGTGTGTTATGGTAAGGTGTGTCTTATGGAGCAACAAATACAGTATATTTATTTCCATGTTATCAAAGACAATAGTGTTGCTGAAGTTCCTGTCATTCCATAAAATGATCTCCCCCTTTATTTATAATAACATTTCTTTTCAGCTCTCACTGACAGTGTTCTCAAAGCTCAGATTTCAACAAAGTGCTCAAAACAATTTAGGATTTACCCTCATTGACTTGTCCCAAAGCCACTCCCAACATTTAAGTATTTGTTACTTGAATATACAAAGAAAATAAAAAGAAAGGGAGCAATAACTACTATGTATATATGCTGTAAAATGACCTATAACCAGAATGTATAAAAAAATATCAAATCAGTATTAAAACAATAGCCAAATTGGGCCCTGGCCAGTTGGCTCAATGGTAGAGCATCACTCAATGTGTAGATTCCCTGTGTTTGATTCCAGTCAGGGCACACAGGAGAAGTGCCCATCTGCTTCTCCACCCTTCCCCCTCTCCTTTTGCTCTATTTCTCTCTTTCCCTCCCACAACCAAGGCTCCATTAAAGCAAAGTTGGCCCAGTCACTGAGGATGGTTCCATGGCCTCCACCTCAGGTGCTAGAATGGCTTTGGTTGCAACAGAACAATGCCCCAGATGGGCAGAGCATCGGCCCTTAGTGAGCATGCCAGTGGATCCTGGTTAAGCACATGTGAGAGTCTGTCTCTCTGCCTCCATGCTTCTCACTTCAAGGAAAAAATACAAACAAACAAACAAAGCAATAAGCCAAATTAAAAATTGGCTAAAATTTGACTAGATATTTCAACAAAAAAATCAAATGTCCTATCAGCATATGAAAATGCATTTATCTCCTTTCTATGTCATTAAACATACCACTATTTTCACATTAAAATGACTAAGTAATATCAATGGCAATATCAAATGTTTGCTAAGAGATAATACTTAGAACCATAATCAACAGGTGGTGGGAATGAAACAAGTTCTAACTACTTTGTGAAACAGATTGGCAGTTTTTTTAACAGTTAAACTGCATCTATATTAAGATAGACCCAGGTATCAACCCAGGAGATATTAAAACCTGTCCATAATGAGATCTAAAATAATGTTCAGACTACCTTTATTCAAAAAAGAAAAAACTGGAAAAAGCCCAAAAATCCATCATAAGTAAATGGATAAATATAATTTCATATGTCAATACACATTAGAACACTACACAGGAATAAAAAGTAGTAGCTGAGAGAAGAAAAAAAGACAGAATGTCTCAAAAACATTAATCTGATACAAACAAGTAGACATTAAAGAAAGTGTGCCTGGGCTGCCAATACATTTTAAATGTGATGGAAATATTTTGAGTATTGAATATAGTGGTTGGTTCAAAATGCATACAATTTTACACTCAAATGAATACAGTTTTGTGGGAAAATTATACTTCATAAAAGGTTGATATATTGTTAATAAAAAGTAAACATTAACAAGGAATACATATAAATGGTATTAAAGAATTAACAAATAGTATTAAAAGGGTTAGATATTTAAAAAACATTACAGTATAACAATCATATACTATATACTAAAATTCAATACAAAAACTTAGATTACAGAGTTTAAAATAAAAACAAAAATATACAAGCTCAAGAGAAAATTAGTTAAAATATTAATTGTTCTTAAGTAGAGAACAATATTTCTAAACACAATATACAAAAAGAAAAACTACATTACTATCCACATGGAAAAATTAGGCAAAAGTTATGGCAAAAAATATTACAGAAGTTAACTATGGAACCAGTAATCATTAAAATATACTATATTTCCAAAGTAATGAAAACTAAATTATGTTTCCTTAAAAAATTACATACTTTTTTTTTTTTCATTTTTCCGAAGCTGGAAACGGGGAGGAAGTCAGACTCCCGCATGCGCCCGACCGGGATCCACCCGGCATGCCCACCAGGGGGCGATGTTCTGCCCCTCTGGGGTGTCTCTCTGTTGCATCCAGAGCCATTGTAGCGCCTGAGGCAGAGGCCACAGAGCCATCCCCAGCGCCCGGACCATCTTTGCTCCAATGGAGCCTCGGCTGCAGGAGGGGAAGAGAGAGACAGAGAGGAAGGAGAGGGGGAGGGATGGAAAAGCAGATAGGCGCTTCTCCTGTGTGCCCTGGCCGGGAATCGAACCCGGGACTCCTGCACGCCAGCCCGACACTCTACTGCTAAGCCAACCGGCCGGGGCAAAAAATTACATACTTTTTTAAAATCAGGAAGTCTGGTGTTCTTTTCTCACAATAGACCTTAAAAATTAATTTGTGTTTTGAATAGTTCACTGCAAAAATTATGTCTTAAACTTATCTTTTAAAGATTAAAAAAGTATGCCTAAAGTAGGAAAAAAATGGATGTATTGCTTATTTTCCATGTTAAAATTTTCAAGTAATTGCTTGTTTGTATAATTTATTATAAAGTCAATTGTAAATAAAATTAGACAAATTGCATAACAGTTAAACCTGTTTATATTTTGCAATTTTGTAAATTTAAAATTGTTATTTAATTATTCTGAAGATTCAGAGACTACTAGGAGCAAAATTGGATAAATATACAAATGTAAATCTATAGTAATTGTTTATAGTCTGCATTACTTTAGATTGGTCTATTTTAATGTTCATTCAATGCTAATTTATTATTTCATCACCTCTAGAGACTGCTTCTATAGAGAATATTACAAGTGACCATAGTAGCATCTCTGCTTTCCCCAAAATTACTTCTTCTTTTATTATGACAGTAGAATTTAAAAAAATTGAATTATACTACTCTTACATCCCAAGAATTATTTATTATTCTTATGTTGTCTGAGTGCAGGTTCTTATAATAAATACTATATACTGAGAGGCTTAAACATTGATTAACATAAACATTAATTTCTCACAGTTCTGGAGGCTGGATTTTAGAAAGCAGGTTAGGTTTTGATGAGGTTCTGCTAAGGGCTCTCATTGATTTGCAGTCAGCTGCTTTATTTTTCTGTTTAACACACATGGCAGAAAGGGGAGAGGGAGGCAAGCTCTCTCCTGTCTCTTCTTATAAGGACACTATTTTTATTTATAAGGTCTCCACATAGTTATGTCCTAATTTTCTCCCAAAGGCACCACCTCCAAATACCATTTTAGGGGGGATTAAGCTTCAATATATATATCTGACAAAACACAAATATTCACTCCACATATCCAGCTCATAAAACTTGTTCAGTCCACATATATGTATAAAGTAACGTATTAATAATTGTACCAAATCCATTTGTAAGGCCCGTGGTCACCGCCATGGCCATGCAGGTTCTCATTGGATTCAGGGAGATGGTATAGGAACTGTGGAGCCAGAAAATGGTGGACCATTTATTAAAGTCTCCTAATGGCATATGAGCAAACAGACAGGGAAGATTGCTTCCCTTTCACTCAGGACTCTGTTGGGCAGATAAAATGTATTATGCTCACTTTGTTAAAGATGGCGCTGCCCACAAGGAGGATGTTGCCCATGTGATATTAATGTGTGTTGGGGGTGGGCTAAAGGCAGGCAGAATCCTTGTAGCCTGGGGCTTGATTTTGGGATTAAGCCTTTCCCACCCTTTTTGATGTGGGGTAGTACAATCCTATCATGCCTCAGAAGGTGACTTTGTAGTAGAGACTTTCCTATTTTGTATACTGGATTAAAGGTTTGGATTTCTACACTATAAAATAGGGGCAGAACGGGAGCTTGCTCTCTGGGTTCCTGGGATGATTAGCATGAGAGAGCAGAGGGAGCAGAGCAGAGAGCAGAAAGAGGCTATGTGGCCAGGAGAAGCAGCCAAGATGGCGGAGTGCTGAGTGAGATGCCAGTTTGTGTGCAGTTTATGCAGAGTTTGTGCAGAGGGAAGGAGATGGGGAACTGAGGAGAATAAGGCTGGTGAGCTAGAAACCTTTGATTCTAGGAAACTCGGATAAGTCAGTGGCTTTGTGAGCACTGAATGTGAGTGGGTTTTGGAGCCCAGTGTGTATTTTTACTTGCCCGCCGGGTGCAAGCTAGAATTAAAGAAAATGGCCTATCAGTTTTTGGCTCCATTGTTTCTTTACCAACTGTCCGAATCCAATGCGAACCTGCATGGGCCAGGCTGCTTTGATAGTGTCCATGGCTTCTGGCTCTACAGGCTCCCAAAGCCCCAACTCATTCTCCAGACTCTCCTGGACTCACAGGCCCCCACCAGCCTTAGCACCCTCTTTCTCTTTCTCTGCACTCGGAAAACAGACTGAAGAAAAAAAAAAACCCTTCTCCATCAAACAATAGCAAGTAATGCCCCTCCCAAGCAGGCAAGCAATCCACAATGTGCAATCTGCCGCCCTGAGGGCAAGCACCTGCAGCCTTTCATAGACACACACACACACACACACACACACACACACACACACACAGTTCTTCCCAGAACAATGAAACAATTAGGCAAAATTTAAGTGAGCAAACCTGTTACAAGTTTGTATGCCCAACACCATTCCTACATTAGGTACCTCAAGCACTGGAATTTAGAGAGCAGGTTAGGTTTTGATGAGGTTCTGCTAAGGGCTCTCTTATTGATTTGCAGTCAGCTGCTTTATTTTTTCTGTTATACACACATGGCGGAAAGGGGAGAGCACTTTTTTGTACTAATTACTTGGACAGACACTAGGGATTCATAGGTACACAATATGACAGGTATCCTGTCATCATGGGGAAGTATTTTCTATGGAAATGTGGGCCTTTATGGCATACATTTTGTTTTTCTGACCATGATTCCAGGGAAAAAAAGCTGGAAAATATATAATTTGATATATTAAGAAAGATCTGTGTACTTACATTCATAATACATATACAAATAAAAATTACTTAATTTAGTCATGAATATGGGTTTATAAAAAAATTAGTAATAATAAATTAAGATGCCAGGGAACGTGATGTGTGTGTATATATATACTATAAAAACTATCACTGTTTGACAATTATCACAATTAAGAAATGTTAAGCCTGACCAGGCAGTGGTGCAGTGGATAGAGCATTGGACTGGGATGTGGAGGACCCAGGTTCAAGACCCCGAGGTCGCCAGCTTGAGCATGAGCTCATCTGGTTTGAGCAAGGCTCACCATCTTGAGCCCAAGGTCACTGACTCAAGCAAGGGGTCACTCAGTCTGCTGTAGCCCCCACTTCCCCTGGTCAAGGCACATATGAGAAATCAATCAATGAACAACTAAGGAACCACAATGAAGAATTGATGTTTCTCATCTTTTTCCCTTCCTGTCTGTCTTTCCCTATCTGTCCCTCTCTCTGAATCTCTCTGTCTCTCCCACACACAAATTTTTTTTTAAAAAGAAGAAAAAATAAAATCTATAACTATATATCCCTAGTCTCTAGCTTCAATTTATAAAATGGTCATTAAGAATACCCATATACATTTTTCAAAACTCTTCTGTAAATTAGACATTTTCACATAATTAAAAAATAAATAAGCACTTAGAGACAATGAATAACTGGTTTCTCAATCTCAATCAATATTAAGTCAGGATTTAACACCTGCCTGACATTGTGCAGGTTTGCAAATCTGGTGCTATCTGACTTTATAGATCAAGTCAGGACCTGTTGTAACTGACAGGGCTTTAATTAGGTTTCGTTTCATGGCCTTGTGCCTATTACTTTAATGTGTTGCATTTTAAAAATTATACCAGTAAGATATTGGCACAACTTCAAGTTCATTTCACTGCAGTCATTGGATAGAAGTAACCCAGATACAACCAGAGAGCTTTTCTCAAACAAAAGTGTGTAATAGCATTGTGATAAGGTACCGAAGAATTGCAAAAATTAATATTAATATTTCAGAAGGAAGGGTCAGGTTTCTTGCCCCCTCCTTTCTGTGGAGAATGGAGGGAGAAGAAAGTGGGAGCTTACAAGGACGTACTATGCACTGAGATAAGAAACCTCCTTTTACTAAGAGAATTAAAAGGCATTTTAAGATTTAGACCAAGCATTCAGAGAGATTTTGTAAATATGATTTTTATACTTGAGTGTGATTTACACCAGCTCAAGATGGCCAATTGCATTCATGCTTAGGAAGGGTTATTATATTGTAAATAAGAGAGGCTTTTGTACCAGGTTTTAAATGGAAGGAGAAAGGAGACTTGGACCCCCTCTCTTCTCCACACCTATGAGGAAGAAGGTAAACAGCTAGCTAGGAATGCGGGAGAAGGAAAAAAAGATTTAAGTAGCCCTTTCCTCTCCCCTTTCTTTCTCCTTAATGGGCAATTTACAAATGCTTATGAAACATTATGTAAGCCCTCTGACATTATGTAAGCCCTCTCCTTTTCCCCACAACCTGTATGTGAGCAAGTGTATATAACTAGCCTCAGAGCTATATTTGAGGCTATACAATTTGGGTCAACTATACCGCAGGTAAGTCACACGCAGCCGGCTTATTAATAAATCTCTTAAAAATTCTTCTGTATCCTGCCTTGCTGTCTCTACAAAACCCATGGAATTAAGGTATGCTACTTTACAACATTTGAGGGCTTGTCCAGGATGCTAGTGTTCCACATCACTGGGTAGAGACACCCGGACCAGCTGGTCTCTCTAGAAGGTCGCCTGACCCTGCTGTATCTTGAAGGGAGGCACCACCCGAGACATTCCAGGGCTCCCGTTTTCCTGTGGGGTTTAGACAACTCCTTGGCAGACACCCCGGCCCCCAAATTCAACAATTTGGCAGAGAAATCAAGGAGTGTAAAATTCTGACCTCTGGAGGTAGATGAGACAAATCTTTTGCTTTACTGAATTCTAACTTTTTGTCTGTTCTGAATTCTAGCTTTTCTGTTTGGGACTAGTCAATTTGGAACTATTGCATGGGGATCAGACACAATCTAACTCACGCAACAGGCTCTCCAAGACTGAGACATTGGTGGAGAGTTGGGTCCTGCCTCGGGCTTTTCTGGGACACGTTTGTGCTCTCAGGAAAAACATTAGCGGGGACATTTGGTGGTGCTTTAGGAAAACAATTAGTGGGGACTGAGTCAATCAGTCCTGTCTTGGACTTCCAGGGACACCTTTGTGCTGTCTGAAATCTCATTCTTTGCTTTTAATGTTTCTGTCTAAAACCCCTGAGTGATTGGTGTGTTAGTGGGATCTCTGGCACCTGATCCTAAGCCCCCAAAGGAACATGGCTAGGTGAGCTCCTGAGAGGCCGCTGACAGGAACCCCTTCCTTTGTCTGTTGAACTGTGTGCCTAAAAGTCAAGTGTAAACGTAAATTGTAAATGGTCTGTTTTGTAAGTTCTCTTTGTCAGAAAAATCTCTGGTGTGATTTCAATTGAAAATTTCTGGCTTAAAACCAGAGGGCAAAAGTGCAGGAACATTTGTAAACTTCATATGGTTTAGTGGCTGTCCGCCAAAACCCAAAAATTATAAAACTAGCAAAATTCATAAAAGTATTAAAAGCTCTCAATGGTGAATTGTCTGTACTGTAGATTTTCTTTGTCCGAGAAATATCTCATGACATTTTGTGGTATGTTCCTCTTTCCCCAGACCCACTAAGTCTCTTTTCTTGGATGCAAGACCTCTGGCTTCAGGGCACTCTGTCTGAGTTCTCCCCTGAAGAAATTGTTCTCTTCTTCTGGCTCCTGCCTCTGTTCTTGTGTGATGATTAACATCTCAGTCAAACATCTGTTATTCTGAGTGCTAATTATTATCTGTCTTATCTTTATTGCATTTTTATTGGTGTACTGATTCCTGCATTCTCCCAGACACTAAATATGGAAGGAGGGCCCAGTACACAAAAGACCCCCTTAGGTTGTCTCCTAAAGCACTTTCATGAAGCCTATGGAGACAACCATGGGTATGGAATTAAATGGTCAAAAGAAAGACTTCGCACTCTCTTTGAATCAGAATGGCACACCTTCGGGGTTGGATGGCCATCGGCTGGAATTTTTAATCCCTGGATGGTAAGGGCAGTCTCGAAGCAGGCGTCCCCAAACTACAGCCCGCGGGCCACATGTGGCCCCCTGAGGCCATTTATCCGGCCCCCCTCCGCACTTCCGGAAGGGGCACCTCTTTCATTGGTGGTCAGTGAGAGGAGCACTGTATGTGGTGGCCCTCCAACGGTCTGATGGACAGTGAACTGGCCCCCTGTGTAAAAAGTTTGGGGACCCCTGCATGCTCAATATGGAGAGGGTGCTCTTTTCCTAGTCTGGCCAGATTTACATCTAGGACAAAAAGTGGATTCAAGAAAAAGGACTAGGATTCTGCTATGAAAGAATCAGTGCACATATTGTAAAGAGGAGAGGGCTGAGGAATGCACTCCAGGAAATCTTTCTCCAGCCCCTGAGGGGCATAGGGCTGGCAAGTAAGCAGTTTAGGTGAGGGAAGAGCGGGAGGCCACGCCTGGACATGCTGTGTGCGGAGTGACAAAGTAGGGTGCTAGAGTAAGGTGGCTGGCACAATTAAGGGTGGGGTGACTGAAGGAAGTATAGAGTAAAAACTGTTTTCAAATATTTAGATATTCACCTACTGACCCAAAGAAGTTTTACCCATTTGGAAAATATAGGGTAGGAATAGTATTAAAGAATTAATACTGTTTGTTTGTTTGTTTGTTTTTACAGAGACAGAGAGTCAGAGAGAGGGATAGATAGGGACAGACAGACAGGAACAGAGAGAGATGAGAAGCATCAATCATCAGTTTTTCATTGTGGCACTTAAGTTCTTTATTGATTGCTTTCTCATATGTGCCTTGACCGTGGGGCTACAGCATAACAAGTAACCCTTTGCTCAAGCCAGCGACCTTGGGTCCAAGCTGGTGAGCTTTTGGCTCAAACCAGATGAGCCCGTGCTCAAGCTGGCAACCTCGGGGTCACGGACCTGAGTCCTCCGCATCCCAGTTCAATGCTCTATCCACTGTGGCACTGCCTGGTCAGGCCTAGAACTTTTCTTTAGAAGAATCTTAGAGAAAGAAAAGGAAACAAGGCCAGATGAAAATGCTTGGAAAAATAACAAACCACAGGTGTGGACCTTGTTGATTATCAGTTTCTTGAAATGAATTACAGCTCCAGGAAAGAAAATGAGTGATAGGATTATGGGGTAAGGCTATTGTCTTGCTAATGTTTTGCAGAAAGAGTGCAGAGTGGTAAAGAAGAAGCCAGTTTTGCAGAGAAAAAAGCCACTTTTGCAAAAAGAAAGAGTATTTTCTATGTTAGAAATGTATATGTTATTTCAAGAGTCTTTTGTTAATTTTCCTTTTTATTTGCTATTTTATAGCCCTGTGATGTTAAAATCTTCGTTTAAATATTAGGGTACATGTAATAATTATTAATGTAATGATTATTAATGATATATTTTTATATGGTATATAAATGTTTAGCTTATTATCATTTTTGAAGCCGTATTGTTCAATGTAAGGTCACCAAACCCAGAGGGACAAATATTGCTATTGATTGGCTTAACAGTAGAATTCTCAACATAATAAATAAAAAAATAGAAAATAGATAACAAATTGTGGTACTAAGAAACATTTAATTTTTGAGCCCAGATATAAAGGCCAAAGGATGTGAACAAAAATCTGTTTCTCTTGAGCTTTTTAGACATTATCTGTTAGAATGCATAAAATTATAGCATAAAGTATGTTTTTTGGAATGTAAAAGGAATTTGTGACTAAGTAAAATATAAAATTTATTTTTATGAAATATTGGTCATTTCAGTTGGTGCCTTTAACTAGATCTTTAGAATTTGAGACACATTATAATAAGAAATAGTTTAAATCCTTTTTTCCCAAGTGACCTATAGAATTAGAAAGCTTAGGATCCCTTCTTCAGGAAGCCTTGAGACCTAACAGGACTGTTAGAATCTGTACTGTACATATGCTGCCCACTTAAGATAATCAAGACCACCTCAAGAAAATGCTTCTGGTTGCCTGGCTTAAAGTGGGACCTTAACTACCAAGCAAGTGAGGAAGGTTTAGACATTCTCCACCTATTTCTGTTAGCCAGGATCAGAGAAAATACTAAGAAAAAGAACCATAAACTTGTCTAAGGTGTCGGAAGTTATTAAAGACACCTGCAGCTTTCTTAGAGTATGGAAAGCTTAGAGTCTATGCACCTCTAGACCTAAAGGCACCAGAAGATAATAAAGCAGTCAATTTAGCCTTTTATAGCATTCAGGTCTAGAAATTAAAAAGAAAATGTATTATGTTTTCTAAAAAAAAAAAAAAGGAATTGCATCATTAGCTGCTAAAAAATAAATAAAACTAAGCATTTTGAAAGGTGCATTGCTCCTCCCTCACTCACATAACTGTGGCCCCTAAGATGTCTGGTTAGTCAAAGATGGGTAAGATTCCTGAAGTCAGGAACAACCTAACACAGGCATAGTCAAAGAGGGGCCATCGGGAGAAAGCTTAAGAACTAACAAAGGTGAGGCTCAAACCCTCACCCCAACAATGCAGGAGCCTGCTCCCCTGAAATAGTAGCCTTCATCCACTATTCAAGTCATCAGAAATGGGGGACTCCCTAGAAACTCAAGAAAACCAAGCAGCTGATGATACTACCAATAAGGTAGCCCTAAAACCAGTGGGGTTTTTAGGAAATTTTTGCGACTTTACTAGAACGCTTATTGCCAAAGGTTTATTTGCATCCAATTATTAAAAAGATTTTGCCAACAGAAAAGGAATAATTAAGAATAAGAAATAATTAGAAAAGCCAGCCTTAGAATCTATTGCAGAAGGCATAATAGCCGAGTGTTTAGTCTGTGCCCAAATAAATACTAAGCAAAGTAAAGAAATTATAAAAAGAAACAGGGAGAGAGAAACATTCCCAGGTAAACATTTAAAAATAGATTTTACTAAAGTAATTGACAAGTAGGTAGAAGTTTTTCCTACTAGAAATGGGACTGTAATAACAGTTGTTAAAAAATTGCTCTATAAAATTCTTTCCAAATTTAGCTTGCCCACTCTAATAATGGGCCTGCATTTGTATCCAAGATCTCATGGCTAGTGGGAAAGGCACTCAATATTAATTGGAAATTAATTGGAAATTACATTGTGCCTACAGAACCCAAAAGTTCAGTGCAGGTAGGACGCATAAATCGAATCATAAAGGACACTTTAAGCAAATTTGATTTTGAAACCAGTGAGCAAGTAGCCCTCCTTAGGGCGAGGTGCACCCCCTCTTGCCGCTCCAGTGCCAACAATACTGTGTTCCATTGGATACTGTCTTTCCTTCCATCCAGCGCGGCTGTGGGGCCAGCCCTCTTTTGTTTGCTCAGTACAGAGCAAGGCGAAGCTGTTGCAGAAGTGCGGTCACAGGAGCTCGACCTGCTGTGCAGTGACCGAGGACAAGCTTGTCACCCACAGATGCCCCTGTTGCAGCACACCCCAGCCTCAAGTCTAGTGTGAGGCAGCAGAGCCTGCAAGCAGGTTCCTGAGCTAGCTATGACAGGCAGCTCTGTGTCCAAACCATCCAGCTACCCCAATGCATCCCTCAACAGCTCGTGAGCCAGCCTGACAGAACTCAGCTCCCTGCAGGACCTGGTGGCCATGGGTGCCATTGCAACAGTACTCTTGGTCATAGGTGTGGTGAGTGTGGTGGGCAACGTGTATACGCTGGTAGTTGTGTACCGCTTCCTGCAAACCTCAGCCTCCATGTACATCTATGTTGTCAACCTGGTGCTGGATGACCTGCTCTACCTGCTCAGCATCCCTTTCATTGTCACCACCTACATCACAAGGAGTGGCACCTGGAGACATGGGTTGCCATGTCCTCCTCAGCCTGGACTTTCTGACCGTGCATGCTCGCATCTTCACCCACTTGCTGGCTATCCGACTGGTCCACAAGGAACACAAGAGCTTCTGCCTGCCGGCCTGGGGGCCAGAGCAACTACCATGCCTACCTGACACTACTCTTTGAGACCAGCATTGTGGGGCCTGGCGTGGTCATCGGGTTGCTCTACATGCACCTGGCCTGAACCTACTGACTGTCGCAGCAGGCCTCCTTCTCACAGACACGGCAGCTGCCCAACCCAGAGTGCTGCACCTCATCCTGGGCATTGTACTACTCTTCTGGGCATGCTTCATGCCCTTCTAGATATAGCAGCTGCTGCTCACACATCATCAACTACCTGACCACTTGCCTCACCTACCTCAACAGCTGCATCAACCTCTTCCTCTACACACTGCTCACCAAGAACTACCGTGACTTCCACCAGTGCTCACCCCACGGCAGGAGTGCCAGTGGGCGTGTGGGCACCAAAGACTTCTGGCAGTGCCCCACCTGCTCCCAGCATGCCTTTGGCAACTTGCTGTCCTCCAACACCCAGCTTGGTTTTCACTAAAGGTTAAGATTTTTAAAATTAAGAGTTCTGACTAAAAAGAAATTGTATACTTTTAATAATAAAAGTTATAAAGTATAGAAATACTTTTGAAAAGGAAGAAAGTAAGTTGTTATAAAAGCCAGTTAATTTTATGTAAGTTGTAAAACGTTTGTACAGGTTGTAAAAAATTAATCAGTAGCATTTGTTTCTTCAATAGACTGTATTACTGTTAATGAAAACATCAAGTCTACCTGTTAAATATCTGTTGCAAGTTATAGGTCAATGTTCCTACTTACAGGGTCTGCAAATCACTGATCCTAGCCTTAACTTCAAGGTTCCTGCCTACTCAACAGCCTCATATACCTCATTAAAATGAGTCAAAGATTTGACTCAGGATATAAAACCAGTAGGGAATGTGATGAGGTACCAAAGTATTGTAAAAATTAATATTAATGTTTTAGAAGAAAGGGTCAGGTTTCTTGCCATTCTCCACAGAAAGGAGGGAGAAGAAAGTGGGAGTTTCTTGGCTTACAAGGACATACTGTTTACTGAGATAAGAAACTCCCTTTTACTAAGAGACTTAGAAGACATTTTAAGATTTAGGCCAAGCATTCAGAGATTTTGTAAATATGATTTTTATACTTGTGTGTGATTTACACCAGATCAAGATGGCTGATTGCATTCATGCTTAGGAAGGGCTATTATATTTAAATAAGAGAGGTTTTTGTACTAGGTTTTGAATGGAAGGAGGAAGGAGACTTGGATCCCCTCCCTTCCCTACACCTGTGAGGAAGAAGGTAAACAGCTAGCCAGGAATGCTAGAGAAGGAAGAAAGATTTAAGTAGCCCTTTCCTCTCCCCTTTTTTTCTCCTTAATGGGTGATTTACAAATGCTTATCCTCTGACATCATGTAATCCCTCTCCTTTCCCCCCAACCTGTATGTCAGTGGTCCCCATCCTCTTTTGGGCCACGGACTAGTTTAATGTCAGAAAATATTTTCACGGATAGGACTTTAGGGTGGGACGAATAAATGTATCACATGACCGAGACAAGCGGCAAGAGTGAGTCTTAGACAGATGTAACAGAGCAAATCTGGTCATTTTTTTTTAAAAAATAAAACATTGTTCAGACTTAAATATAAATAACATAGAAATAATGTAAGTTATTTATTCTTTCTCTGAGGACCAGTACCAAATGGCCCATGGACTGGTACTGGTCCACGGCCCAGGGGTTGGAGACCACTGCTGTATGTGATCAAGTATATATAACTAGCCTCAGAGCTATATTCAAGGCTACACAATTTGGGTCAGCTATACCCTGTGTAAATCATATGCAGTTGGCTTATTAATAAATCTCCTTTTAAAAATTCTTCTGTATCCTGCCTTGGTGTCTCTACATAACCTGTGGAATTAAGGTATGCTACTTTACAACAGCATAGGTGTAATATCCACATGAAAATAATGATGTAAGTTTTATTTTACATGGTCAATGGAAAAGAAAAAAAGTGAACATTCAGCAAATGTCTAAAAAGCTTTGACTTCAGCAAGTATATATTAAAAGAAACAGTAAAATCTGTGAATGCTACTAAATGTATAAGCACTAATGAAGGAGTTATCTAGTTGTTTGAATGTAAATTAACATATTAGCATTTATTTCCCAACATGAGAGTCATTATAATGATTGTTTTAATGTTAAAAGATTTTAAAATTGGTTAAGAAATGAACCTATCTATTTGGAAATATATGATAAAAATGCCCTCATAGATCAAATCACCAAAGTAGTCTACCTGTGAAAATACTCCAATGCAGAGTCAAAAAAGCAATTGGTTAAAAATAGGTTCAAAGGTGCAGTTTCCATGTTTCAGTTTAGTTTCGTTCATTTGATTGCATTTTGTTTTTAGGAAGAATGTTATAGTCAAAATAATGTTACCTCACAATGGAAACAGAACCACAGCTGTAGCTTCTCTGAAAGGTATGTTTTCAACCAAGTTGAACTCCTCTTTCCATATAACACTCATCGCTCACTACTCCTTTCAAATTGTTATGTATTATTTTTATATATTATTTGTCTCATGGTATTCTCTGACATTCTAACAACCTGGCCACATTACCCTATAGAAATTAATAAGAAAAATGACTAGTATATATTTAGTGGCTGTGTACTATTTATATGGCTTATATATAGTTACTTAAATTTTTACACACAACCCTTTAGGTATATATTATTACAACTTCCATTTCACAGAAAAGGAAGTCAAGACACAGAGAGTTAAATTGGTTCATGGCACAGAACTACTAAGTAGCCATCCTGATATTTAAACCCAGGCAGACAGTCTCTAATTTCTATGCTTTGATAATGTAAAGAGAATGTACATTTATTTAGTTAAAACTCTGTGTGATTTTGATAAATATTGAATATTATAAATATTGAGTACTAGTAGATTTTAAATCTGAGATGGAAGTAAAAAGTAAAGGGCAGGTTATTAATTTGATTACTACTATGATAACTTCTCAGACAAAATCACCGAAAGAACATGACTAATTCTGTAGAAATTACTAATTTAATTTTCTTGATGTCTGGGCACTATTAGGTCATTTAAATTCAAATATCAATAGGTTATATAGCTCTCACTTTAACATAAACATAAAATATACAATTTTAAAAGAATGTGTATATATAAAGTAAGTTCTATGTTCTATGAATATTTCTTAACTTCACTATTTCAAGGTCAATGGAATATTCAGCAAAAAATATATACTTTTAGAATATTTAATGTATAATTTTTCTTCCCAAGTGAGCTAAATGCAAAATATTTAATAGCAAATCTCTGTGACAAAGTGTCACTAAATATTTTCTTCAATATAAAAATTGGACAAGCTACATGCTGAAGTCACATTACAAAGAAAACGGAGGAATCAATCCATAGGAGGATTGTCATACGCACAGATGGCAGGGATGGACCTGACCGCTTTCCAGCCGGTACCTGTTCTGGAATGTATAAAGCTACATCTCCAGAATATCCTTACTATATTAAGTGTTTGCCAGTGACTGCCAAAATCTATGGGTTTTCCTCTTAAAAGAAAATAACACTAAATACTGCCAGATTTGGAGGTGGTAATTAAACAATACAAGTACACACATAGAAAAATATTTTTTGTAAAATAAAACATGTTAATATTTGTAAAAAGCTAAAAGTTCTGAATTTAAAATGAGCTTAAGAAGCCAGTGCTTTTGGTTGATGGCCAATAGCCCAGAATAGGGAGCAACATGGAAACAGGAGCTCCTCTTCCCACTGTTAATTACAGTCCATGAGCTGCTCCCCTTTGGTTCAAGGTACAGAAACTCAGTCAGTACTATGTTGGGCCCAGATGGTTGAGTGATAGACTGACTTCCATTTTTTGTGCCAGGTTGGCTCATTCACCTACTTTTTTATCCAGGTCTATGCAAACTGGAAGATTGTATATGAGGAAAAGATTATATCGCAACATGAAAAATAATATATTTTTAATATCCAAAAGAGATTACTTTAAAAACTTTTTGGGAACAGTTCTTTAATCTACATAAATAACATATTTATTTCTTACATATTTTCAGTCATTGAAGATTATGAAAAAAATGAATACATTTATATTTTAAGTTAAGTTGTAATGATTAATCTGTATAATGACAAAATATATTTTTGTGTTTTCTAATTTAAAATTCTATATTTAAAATAATCAGGGACATATAAATACTTATTTAATATAGGAGATATTCCCTTCTTGAAGAAAAGAGAATTTTTCTGAAATAGTTTGAATATTGTTACAATAGTTAAGATATATAGAGATTTGAATTGACTGAATTAATTGTATTGTATTTCTCAATGACAACTTTTTCACAGAACTTCATAAACCTGAACACAACATGCAAAGAAATAATTTTAGCATAATATACTACTCAAATGTAATTACCACTCTAATGTATATTATTTTGATAAAATATTTTATTTGTAAAAAAAAATTCCTTTCTTTTTATTAATTAATATGATTAATTAGATTTGAAAGTCACTTATATAACCAAGAGAATACAATAAACTTTAAATTTATCTGTCAAAACATCTTTTTCTTTTAGCTGAAATTCTTTGGACATTCCTAACTTAATCACTTAAATGCACGTCTCAATACTTTTTTGTGTGTGTGATTTATTTCAACTTTGTGATTGAGGTAAAACTGTTGGCTAAAAAGATGATTATAAAAGCTTATTTAGTTTTATGAACAGAAAATGGAATATTATGACTCTTTATTTCTAATAACAATATAATAGCAATCACTTGGTGTTTAAAGGTTTTTCTTTTCTTTTTAATTTAGAAAGAGGCAGGGAGAGAGAGAGAGACAGGAGCATCGAGCTGTTCGTTTATGTGCTCTGAAAAGGGATTGAACTGACAACTTTCGTGCTATCCGGTCAGGGCTTAAGTTTTTTCTGTTTACGACTCTATAATTTATTAGAAGAATGACCACTGACTGCAAAGTTATTTTAGATGAGCCTTGGCTTATTTAAAATACTTCAATATAGCCCTGGACAGAAAGCTCAGTTGGTTAGAGCATTGTCCAGATATGAAGAGGATGTTGGTTCCCTCCCCCTTCAGGGCACATACAAAAACAGATCAATGATTCTCTCTCTCTCTCTCTCTCTCTCTCTCTCTCTCTTTCTCTCTCTTTTTCTCTCTCTCTCGCAATTCAATACATAATTTTAAACATATTTTAATACAGATAACAAATTAATTTATATCAATATGTTATTTTACAAGGCATCATATGTTATATATTCAAAAAAAAATCTCGCTTTTATCCATAAGCACTTTTCAGACTAAGAAATAAAGGGCTTTTTAACTCACTTGTTTACATATACATTTAGCCTTTGTTTATTGCATGTGATCTCTCAGGTGCACACTAAATAAAGAATCAAGTGAATATTATATATTTTCTAAAATTTTCAGTAAAATACTCTTTTTGTTTTGATAATTTCCTTCACTTTGGTGAAACTATATAATTTTATTATTAAGACTTTAAATTTATCTGCCAAAATATCTTTTCTTTTTAGCTGGAATTCTTTGGACATTCCTAACTTAATTACTGCTGTGAGGGTTTTTACAGTGCTGCAAAAACAACCAAAACAATGAGTGAGAGACCTATTGGTCTGAAAAAAAATCTCATTTTTTGTTTTATTTTTTAGAATGCATAGTATAAAAAGGAAAAGGAATATTTTGTATCTTTAGTAAGCTTTTGTCCATTATGTGTAGCAATTTTTAACCATATTCAAAAAAAATAAATATATCAATAGCAGAAGTACCTATAATTTCTAAAACTCCAAATTATATTAGATTGAAGTTTTAGTGTATTTCTCCTTATTGAATTTATTGGGGAGACATTGATTAATAAAATTACATAGGTTTCAGTTGTACAATTCTGTAATACATCATCTGTATATTGCATTGTGTGTTCACAAATCAAGTCTCCCTCTCAATCTCTCAATCATCATCTATCCTTCCTCTATCCTCCTCCACCCGCCTTCCCTCCTGCATCCCCCACACTGTTGTCCTTGCTTCTAAATATTTTTTTTTGATGAATCCATTGACCTTTTTCATCCAGCCACTAAACCCTTATCCCAGCATACTTTTTTTTTTCTTGACAGACACAGAGAAAGAGTCACAGAGAGGGATACATAGGGACATACAGACAGGAAGAGAGAGAGATAAGAAGCATCAATTTTTTGTTGCAGCACTTTAGTTGTTCATTGATTGCTTTCTAATATATGCCTTGACCTGGGGACTATAGCAGACCAAGTAATCCCTTGCTCAAACTGGCAACTTTGGGCTCAAGCTAGTAAGCCCTGCTCAAACCAGATGAGCCCACACTCAAGCTGGTGACCTCAGGGTTTAAAACCAGAGTCCTCTGTGTCCCAGTCTGACACTCTATCCACTGTGCCACCACCTGGTCAGGCCCAGTGTATTTCTTAATGAAAGTTAATGTTTCACACAAATTTTCAACCTTAATAGAATATTTAAAATATAGCATTCTGGCTTCTGTATTAGTTATTAGATTTTAACTGACTGACCTCATAATGCTTTAAGAAAGGCAAAGTGTGTAAGAAATGAAGAATGGCCTGAGATTCCAGGACTTAAAGTTTATCCTCAATCTTGATTTAACTTATGTTTTTTATTAACATGTCACATAAACTCTTAGAATTTTATTTTAATGCATAAATTAAGGTGATTTTATTCAATAACATAAATCTTAACTAGCTAAAAAAATCTATTAAGCACTTTAACCGTTTATATTTTAAAATAATTACTGGCAATTAGATAATATTCTCAGAAATATAATGTAGCATCTCAATTCATCATACAATATTCCTTATAAATTCTAAACTTAGACTGCATATAATATGTAACAAATATGTACTGTAAATAGATATGCACTATAAAATAGATATACACTATAACAATTTTACAGTGACATTGTGAAACTATTCTACCTTTTTAGTAGTAGAAAAATATAATTATAATTTTCAAATAGTGATTATGTCTTCAACTTAAGCAAAAATGATTATTCTAAAAATAACAAGTCTTTTCCAAATGTAATACAGATTATTTTATGTTTCTATCTTAGATAAACAACTAGTATTAATTTGCATTATCAACTGAATTTCAATACCTTGCCATTCACTAATAGAAATCACTAACAGAAACAGTGAATACTATTTTTCTTCTTCTTGTTGATTATAGACTAAATTTACTTATTAAATAAACATCAAAGAATTTACTTGACTAATATTGACTACCAGCATTCTTTGAAAGTAGGAAAATTTTCCTTAAAACTGGTCAATGAGTATAGGAAAAATAAAAGTATTGATGGCATTAATAACACAAAAACAGTCTAAGTTAATACTAAATCCATATAAAATATTTAAATTATTATAAAATATCCAGATTTTCTTTACAGTTTTATATTTCAGAAATGTAGAATCTGTGTTCCTCAGAAATCATTTTAACATATTTAATGAAACTGTTTTAATAGAAATTCTTTACTGATCAGGTGAATTATCACAATAAAGACTTTTTAAGTCAAAATAACTTTGTAATTACATGTGTGTTCTTGGGAGAACACAATTAATTGGATTAAAATAAGGGCATCTACTTTTTGTGAAATAAAGGTATATCACAAGTCTCAAAGGGCCTTCTATTTTATGTATATTTTATTTTTTAAATACAGTTTATATTCTACAGTATTTTGTATTAGTTTTAGGTGTACAACATGGTGGTTACACAATCATATACTTTATAACGTATTCTCTTTGTTATTCCTAATACCTGGTAACATACATAGTTATTACATTATTATTGACTATATTACCTTGCTGCTCTTTATATCCTCTTGACTATTTTGTAACTAGCAATTGGTACTTTTTAATTTTTTTACCTTTTTCACCCAGTTTTCCAAACCTATACCCCTCTGGCAACCCTTAGCCTGTTCTTTGTATCTATGATTATTTCTGTTATGTGTATTCATTTAGATCAGCGGTTCTCAACCTGTGGGTCGCAACCCCGGCGGGGGTCGAATGACCAAAACACAGGGGTCGCCTAAAGCCATCGGAAATTTCCGACCCCTGTGTTTTGGTCGTTCAACCCCCGCCCGGGTCGCGACCCACAGGTTGAGAACCGCTGATTTAGATTGTTCTTTGGATTGCACATTTAAGTGAAATAATGGTATTTGTCTTTCTCTGACAGACTTATTTTACTTGATATAATATTCTCTAGGTCTATCCATGTTACAAATGGTAACATTTTTTTTAAAGACAAGTAATATTTTATTGTATATATGTACCATCACTTTTCATCCACATGACTACTGATGGGTACTTGAGTTGCTTTTATATCTCAGCTATTTTATATAATGCCACAATGAAAATAAGGGTGCATATATTTATTCAAAGTAGTGTTTTCGGTTTCTTTGGATATATACTCAGAATTGGAATCACTGAGTCATAAGGCAGTTTTATTTTTAATTTTTTGAAAACTTCACATTCTGATTTAAAATGTGGCTTTCCCACCAACAACCTGCATTCCCACCAATAGTACATGAAGGTTTCCTTTTTTTCCACAACTTTAGCATTACATGTTGTTAGAAAATATTTTGCTGATAGCTATTCTGACAGGCTTTGATTTTCATTTTTCCAATGATTGGTGGTGACATTGAGCATCTTTTCATACTGTTGTCTTTTATCTTTATGTTCCCTTTGAAGAAGTGTTCATTCTGGGTTTTTTTTTTTTTTTTCCATTTTTTAAACTTAATTACAGTGAAACCTTGAGAAACAAACAGACCAACATACAAATTTTTTTAAGATGTGAGCTGTGACTTGATCCATATTTTTGTTCGAGATCTGAGCAGAATTCCAAGATATGAGTAGTGATTTAGGAAGCTGCTGCTAGTTGTTGTGTTGGCACATGGGTCCAGTACCAGAAGTTTGATATATGAGTTGACTGACTTATGAGCTTGGTTACAGAACAAATTAAATTTGTATTTCAAGGTACCACTGTATTTGCATTTTTTAGTTGAGTTGTATGAATTCTTTAAAAATTTTGGGTATTAAGCTCTCATCAGATGTATTATTGAAAAATACCTTCTTTCATTTTGGAGATTATCTTTTCATTTCGTTGATGGTTTCCTTTGCTGAGCAAACACTTATCAGTTTGATTTGGTCTCATTTGCTTATTCTTTCTTTTTTTTTTTCTCTTGCCCAAGAAGATATGTCAGAAAAAATATTGTTTAAGAATTTTTAGAGTGACTTCAGAGAAATAGCATCATGAGAGATACTACTGATCTCCCCCCTTGAAATTTCAACAAATTCAACAATTATAATGCAAAGAAGCAACCCCAAGGAGTTTGCAGGTATATCTGAAATATCCACACACTGGATGGACAAAAGTTTGATTAGGGGTGAAAAGGCAGGCTGAAGCTATAATACGCTCCTGAAGGACAAAAACCAGAGGACTGAGTTTTTGTTTCCTTCAATGATCAGAGGAACGGCAACACTTTTAGCATAGATTTTAGTTTGCAGCCAAGATAATTGGAGAGATTGAGGGACAGAGGGAAAAGAGTTGAATTAAGGCAGCTACACGACCAAGAGTAGGAACATGGGGCTTCCTGCATCCCTCCTCTTACAATTGCAGGTACTGGGTGTACACACAGTCTTGGGGCCCTAGATCTGCATGTGAATAGCTCGTGGCGATTGGCCTGCAGGGCAGTGAGGCATGCTCGATCTGCCTGCTTTTAGCCCACAGAATTTGGCCTGAATGTCATGGAGACACACTTGATCTGCATTCTGTGGCCATGCCTGCTCCATTCCGAAGGCTCAAGTACTAGGGTGCCTGAGCACCATTGGCTGGTGACACACAACCCCTATCTATAGGCCACACTTTGAGGCGGCTTGGAAAGAGGAAAAGGTTATGGCTTTCCAGTCTCCCAGGTCCCACATTGCTTCCCTTGCTTTGTGAACAGTGGCAGTAGGAGTTTCCTCACAGCTGAGTCTCCAGGCCACCCTCTTCTGTGAGAGGTAGAGGTGCCTAATGTTTGATCTTCTGCTTTGTTAAGACATAGGGAAAGGTGCCTAGAGACCTGAGACTGCCTTTACTAGAGCCATAAATTTGCAAACCCTTAACAACAAGCCCATTCCACCAATGTGGCTGAAGCCCTGCCTACATCATTAAGACAGTGACGGCTCAGGAGAACACTTCCCAAGAAACTCACAGAGGCAAAACTTGTAGTACAGTGCCATGTGCCAGAAAAAGGAAAAAGTAATCTCTCAAAACAAAAAAATATATATTCTCTTTTTGCTTTTTCTCATTTTTTCTTCCTTCCTTTTTTAGTTTCCTATTTGAACTTCATTATTTTTAATTGTTATATTTTTTTATTCTTGTTTTTTGTGAGGGTTTCATTTCTGATACTTTCTCTTTTAGTCATTTTATTCTCTCTTCCCTTTTTTCCTTTTTGTTTCTCCCACACTCATATAAACTTTATTTTCTTCAAATTATTATATTTAGGACTCATACCTTTTTGAGATTTTTTTGTTTTTGATTTGATATTTTCTCTCTTTTTTTTTATTTTCCCTCAATTCCTGCACCTTTTTCTCTGTAGCTTTTGTTCTCCATATCATTATTGATAAAATTTTTATTTTTTCACTAATTTTTTTCAATTTCTTTATTTATCTCTTGTTAGTGTTATTAACAATACCATTCTAAAATACCATTAAGGAAAAAAAACTAAATATCATAGACACACAAGACAGAGGCATAGCATAGATAGGTGATGAAAATATCTCAATTACATAAAAATCTTGGAGCTAAATGACAGAGATTTGAAATTGAAGTTCTAAAAATACTCAATGAGAAACACAAAAACAATGAAAATCAATTTAGTGAGCTCAAAAAACAAATTAATGAACAAAAAGAGTACTTTACCAAGGAAATCTAAATTGTAAAAAAAAAAACTAAACAGAAAGGAAAGACTCGATACATGAACTAAAAAATGAGATAGCAAGCTTAGTTAATTGAACAGGCAAGATAAAGGAGAGAATTAGTGACATTGAAGACAGGCAACTAGAGGTACTATAGAGAGAAGAAGATAGAGATTCATAAATTAAAACAAAACAAAACAAAACAAAAAACGGAAAAAGCCCTACAAGAATTGTCTGACTATTTGAAACAGCAAAATAAAAATAATGGGTTTATCAGAAGAAGAAAAGAGGGAAAAGGGAATAGAGAACGTATTCAAACAAATAATTATTTACAACTTCCTAAGCCTGTGGAAAGAGTTAAAGCCTCAGATCCAAGTAGCAAATAGAACACCAAGTTACCTCAACCCAAACAGACCTACTCCAGGATATATTGTAATGAAATGATCACAAATTCATGATGAAGAAAGAATCCTCAAGGCAGCTAGGGAAAAGTATATAATATATAAAGAAAGGCCTATTCTATTTGTCAGCAGAAACTCTATAAGTCAGAAGAGAGTGGACCACATCATTTAAAGTACTGAAAGACAGGAACTACTATCATAGCTATCCTTCACATATGAAGGTGAAATAAAAACATTTACAGGCATAAAGAAGCTGAAGAAATTTGTCACCAAAAATCTCCCACTTACAGGAAGTACTAAAGGGATTATGCACAGATACAAAAACACAACAAAACTACAAGTTCAAGCTCCAGCATGATCACAATGAAAACAAGGGTAATCTGTGACAACATTAAGATAAAAGGGGAGAGGACAAAGATCAGTAGTAGCAAAGAGGGATGAAGCTCAGAAGTGCCCATGAAATAATGGACTGTAGTAAATATGATAATTTTTCCTTAAAACCCTAATGGTAAACACCCAAAATAATACCATTACTGAAACACATAGCTTCAAAAAAGAAGAAGAAACAGAGAAAAGAAATATGGAATAGCACCAAACAAAAACAAAAGAGTAGAACCAAGCAAGAGACAGAGCTATCATAAAGTAATATGTAAAGTGACAATAAGAAATTTCAAATGCCAATAATTACAATAAATGTAAATGGATTGAAATCTCCAATAAAAAGGCATGAAGTAGCAGATTGGCTCAAAAAAAAAAAAAAGAAAAAAAGAAAAAACTCAACCCTATTCTGCCTTTAAGAGATATCTAAAATACAAGGAAAAAAATAGATTCCAAGTGAAAGGTTGAAAAACAATTCTCCAAGATAATAATATACAAAGTAAGGCAGATGTAGCCATACTCATATCTGACAATGATGACTACAAGACAACAAAGGTAACCAGAGACAAAGATAGTCATTTCATAATGATAAAGAGGACATTGTATCAAGAAGACATAACAATTCTTAATATATATATATATACACTAAATTAGGGAGCACCAAAATATATAAGACATCTACTATCTGATTTAAAAATAAAAACTGACCAAAATTCAATCATATTGGAGATCTCAATATATCACTGATGGTTCTAGATCATTCATCCAAACAAAAAATCAATAAAAATATTGGCATTAAAAAAAAACTAGAATAGACATAATAGACATTTATAGTACATTTTATCCCAAAATGTCAGAGTATATATTTTTCTACAATGTACATGGAACAGTCTCAAGATCAGAGCATATATTGGGTCACAAAACTAACATCAACAAATTCAGAAACATTGAAATGATACCAAGCATATTCTTTGATGATAGGGCTTTGAAATTAAAACTCAACTGCAAAAAAGAAGTAAACAAATTCACAAAAATGTGGAAATTAAATAACATGCTTCTAAAAAATGACTGGGTCAAATGAGAAATAAAAGCAGATATCAAAAGATATATACAGACAAATGAAAATGACAACACAACATATAAGAATATCTGAGATGCAGCAAAAGCAGTAATAAGAGGAAAGTTTATATTATTACAGGTTTATATAAAAAAAACTAGAACTTGCCCTGGCCGGTTGGCTCAGCGGTAGAGCGTCGGCCTAGCGTGCGGAGGACCCGGGTTCGATTCCCGGCCAGGGCACATAGGAGAAGCGCCCATTTTCTTCTCCACCCCTCCGCCGCGCTTTCCTCTCTGTCTCTCTCTTCCCCTCCCGCAGCCAAGGCTCCATTGGAGCAAAGATGGCCCGGGTGCTGGGCATGGCTCTGTGGCCTCTGCCTCAGGCGCTAGAGTGGCTCTGGTCGCAGTATGGCGACGCCCAGGATGGGCAGAGCATCGCCCCCTGGGGGGCAGAGCACCGCCCCTGGTGGGCGTGCCGGGTGGATCCCGGTCGGGCGCATGCGGGAGTCTGTCTGACTGTCACTCCCTGTTTCCAGCTTCAGAAAAATGAAAAAGAAAAAAAAAAAAAACAAAAAAAAAAAACTAGAACTTACATTTTAAGAAACTAGAAGCAGAAGAACAAAGGCAACTCAAAACCAGCAGAAAAAAGGAATAAAAATTAGAGCAGAAATAAATGATATTGAGAACTGAAAAACTATAGAAAAAATACAACAAAGAGCTGGTTCTTTGACACCGTCAACAAAACTGACAAAGCCCTGACAAGACTCACTAAGAAAAAAAGAGAAAGAAATCCAAAATGAAAGAGGAGAAATTACTACAAATATTATAGATATACAAAGGATTGTTGTAGAATACTATGAAAAGCTATATGCCACAAAATTCAACAACATAGAAGAAATGGATAAATTCTTAAAACTATACAATCTTCCTAGACTGAGTCACAAATAAGTAGAAAGCTGAAATAGACCCATAAGCAGGAAGAAAATAGAAATAACTATCAAAAACCTCCTAAAAAACCAAAGTCCAGGACCAGATGGCTACACTAGTGAATTCTACCAAACAGTCATAAAAGATTTGGTTTCTATTCTTCTCAAAGTCTTCCAAAAAATTGAAGAGTAACAATACTTCCAAACATATTTTATGTGGCCAACATAAACCTCATAGCAAAACCAGGCAAAGACAAACCTAAAAAAGAAAACTATAGACCAATATCTCTAATGGATATATATACAAATATCCTAAACAATATATTAGCAAATCAAATACAACACATTAAAAAATAATACATCATGATCAAGTGAGATTCAAACCAGAAGCACAAGAATGGTTCAACATAAAGCCCTGCCCGGTTGGCTAAGCAGTAGATCATTGGCCTGGCGTGAAGGAGTCCCAGGTTTGATTCCCAGCCAGGGCACACAGAAGTGCTTCTCCACCCCTCCCCATCTCCTTCCTCTCTGTCTCTCTCTTTCCTTCCTGCAGCCAAGGATCCATTGGAGCAAAGTTGGCCCAGGCACTGAGGATGGCTCTGTGGCCTCTGCCTCGGGTGCTAGAATGGCTCTCGTTGCAACAGAGTGATGCCCCAGATGGGCAGAGCATCACCCCTGGTGGGCGTGCTGGGTGGATCCCGGTTAGGTGCATGTAGGAGTCTGTCTGACTGCCTCCCTGTTTCCAATTTCAGAAAAATACAAATAAATAAATAAATAAATAGTTCATCATATGTAAAATGATTAATGCAATACACCATATCAACAAAACAAAGAACAAAAAAGGTATGATTTTACCAATAGATGCAGTGAAGGTATCTAATAAAGCAAACCATTTTAGGTTAAAAGCATTCAATAAAATGGGTACAGAAGGAAATATCTCAACATAACAAAGGCCATA
Organism: Saccopteryx leptura; assembly: GCF_036850995.1. NCBI lineage: Eukaryota > Metazoa > Chordata > Mammalia > Chiroptera > Emballonuridae > Saccopteryx > Saccopteryx leptura. Next base: position 66,228,946 of record NC_089506.1, on the reverse strand, counting down.
GATGACAAACCATCAACTAACATCATTCAAAATGGTAAAAAACTAAAAACTTTTCCTCTAAAATTAGAAACAAGACAAGGTTACCCACTCTCTCCACTCCTATACAACATAGTGCTGGAAGTTCTAGACAGAGCAACCAGACAAAAATAAATAAATAAATAAATAAAAGGCATTCATATAGAAAAAAAAGTAGATTTTACTGTTTACAGATAACATGATACTGTATAAAAAACCCCCAAAGACTCTATAAAAACTATTAGAAACAATAAACCAATACAGTAAGGTCATAGGATACAAAATTAATATAAAGAATTTTATTACTTTCATATATGCCAAAAATAAAAGTTTGGAAAATGAACTAAAAAAATGCTTTTTACATTAGCAATAAAAAATAAAATACTTAGGAAAAACATAACAGAGAATGTAAAGGACCTATATACTGAAAACTACAAAGTATTATTAAAGAAAATTTAGAAAGACACAATAAAATGAAAAAAAATTATGCCATATTATTGGATAAGAAAAATAAATATAGATCAAATGGCCATATTACCCAAAGCAATATACAGATTTAATGCAATTCCTATCAAAATTCCCATGTTATTTTTTAAAGAAACAAAATAAAACAAAAAAATGACCAGGTTTGTATAGAACCATAAAAAACTCAAATAACCAAAGTAATCCTTGGGGAGGGGGTAACAAAGCTGGAGGTATTAGAATAACTGACTTCAAATTATACACAGAGCCACAATAATCACAACAGCATGATATTGGCAGAAAAAAATAGACACAGAAACCAATAAAACAGAATCGAGAGGCCAGAAATAAAACCACCTATATATGGATATATCATCTGATAAAAAAGCCAAAAGCACACATGGAGAAAAAAAATGTGTCTTCAATAAATGTGTCTGGGAATATTGGAAATCCACATGCAAAAGAATGAAACTTGACTAGTTTGTCCCCTTGCACAAAAATTAATTCTAAATGAGTCAAAGACCTAAATATATGACCTGAAACAATAAGTTACATAGAAGAAAACATAGGTACTAAACACATAGAACTTGGCCATAAAGAACATTTTATGAATTTGACCACAAAGACAAGGGAAATAAAGGCAAGAATAAGTGAATGGGACTATAGTAAACTAAGAAGCTTCTGAACAATAAAAGAAACTGACAATAAAACAAACAAACAGCCAACTAAATGGGAGATGATATTTTTAAACAACAATTGGGGATATTTTCAACTCTAATAAGGGGCTAATATTCAAAATATATAAAGAACTCACAAAACTCAACAATAAACAAACAAAAAGTCCAATTTAAAAAAAGGGGAGAGGATCTGAACAAACACTTCTTCCAAGAGGACATAAAAGTAGTCCACATATATACAAGAAGATACCATCTTCACTAGCTATTTGAGAAATGCAAATCAAAACTACTACGAGATGCCACCTTTCACGTGTTAGATTGGCTATCATCAAAAACATTCCTCAATACTGCAGTCTCCAACTTTCTATGGTGGAGCAGCCTGCTCCCTGTGGCATCAGACTGGGTAAAAGCAACTGTCCCACCCTGGAAACTCCTATCCCAATCTATGGAGACTGGGTCATTCTGAGAGGCCAAAAGCAAGGGGCATGTCATTTACTCAGTTTTCTGGAGTTGAGGCCGGAGTTTCTTCCACACACTACCAATACCAATTCTATGACTGGTGCTTCTGCCTCACAGAAGGCTCAGTAGAAACTGTCTGGACAGTGGGCAGACCACATCTCTGGGTCACAGAGGCCACACCCACTGGATTCCTAGTGGCCCATCCCTACTGAGGTCTAATAAAAAAAGTTCAGACAAGAGATGACGTCAGAGTAATGGCGCGGTAGGAAGCGATACCAATAAATCTCCCCCAAAACTCAACAAGATCTTCAACCAGAAACAGAAAAACCTATCCTTGGAGCCTCCAGATGTTTTGCAATACACCCGAAGGTATGGTCGAGTGAAAAATTGGCTAAATATATAATCAAACCCCGAAGGAAATAGGGAGTAAGAAATGCTCCGCCTTCCTCACTAACCTAAACAGGGCAGCTTTCACTGGGAACTGAGAATATAGAAACTGAGGCAGGCAAAGGGGGTGAATAGATCCAGGCCACGGCACAAATGGCCAAACCAGGATGTGGCACAGAGATCCAAGCCAAGGAAAAACTGTTCCTGTGGCAACCCGGGCAATACAAGCTAACACTCGCACCAAACCCAGACAAAGAAAGACAAGCGGGGCAGCCATTTTCCCCGATCTCCTGGTTGGCGCGCGCAGATAGTGGGCGAGAGATTCCTTCCAAAGCCCCGAGAGTGGGCGCCCGTGTTGTCCCACAGAGAGGCAGAGTCAGAGGCCTTTGTGTGGGCCGAAAGCGGAATCTCCGGGCCGCCCCAGCACCCTGGGAAAGCCACGCATGGGGACAGAGCAAGAGCCAATTCCAATGCTGGAACTTTTTCATGCGGGAGGGGGTTTCACTCAGAGGGTGAGGCGGCTGGCCTGATATGCTGGTCTGCGCGCACGGATAGTGAGCGAGAGATTACTCCAAGTGCGTCGGCAGTGCCTGCCTGTGTTATCCCACAGAGGGGCAAAGTCAGGGGCCTCTGTGTGGGCCAAAAAGCGGAATCTCAGGCCGCCCCAGCGCCTTGAAAAAGCCACGCACAGGGACGGAGCGAGAGCCAATTCCAACGCTGGAACTTTTCCATGAGGGTAGGGGTTTCACTCAAAGGGTGAGACTGTCAGCCTGATATCCTGGTCTGTGTGCACAGATAGTGAGCGAGAGTTTCTTCCAAGTGCCCTGGGAGTGGGCGCCTGCCCGTATTACCGGACAGAGTGGCAGAGTAGGCGGAAGCCCTGCCTGATTATGCTAGCAGCTCTGACTGACTGAGCCTTACCCAGAGCCCTGTGCTGAGTGGAAATAGAGTGGGGAGTTGCCAGCTCTTTGAGCCTCTTACTATCCAGGCAGAGGCAGCAGCAACTCCATAGCTGGATTATCAGTCTACTAATGGAGGAAGGAAAGACTAGGAGAAAGGCTCTAGGAACACGGACTCTCTCACTGGCAGAGCCTATAAATAATAATGAGCCTCGACTGCCAACGAGACTGAAGCACAATACATGACATCGCAATAAAGACTTATCAACTGCAAACCTCTACTTGAGCATGGCAAAGGGGCAGAACCCGAGGTACAGAGTCACTGACCAGAAAGAGGGAGAGAAAAGAAAAAGCAAGAAGATAACCTCTCAAAATCAAGAATAATATGCAGACTTTATAGCCTATCCCATTTTATTATATTTGTTCGTTTGTTTCTCTTATCTTCATTCTTGATATTTTTTTATTCCTCCTTCAATTTGGTCATTTAACTCTCTGCCAGTCTTACTCTCTCCTCTCCTTGAACTACACTACCCATAAGTGTTACATCTCCCATTATCTTTTCTTTCCTCTTCCTTTCTCTTTATTAGGGTTGCACTCCAAAACACTTAACTCTCTCTCTCTCTCCTTTTTTTTCTTTTTTCTTCTTTTAGTGGTTCCCTCTTTTTTATCTCTCTCTCTCTTTCTTTTCTCCCTCTATATTAGTTTCTTCCTTTCTCCTTTACGTCTCCTCTCATTAAAACCTCAATAACGAACAATATCTTATCTGGGACACAAACTTATGTTTGTGGCATTTTGAGGTGTTTTACTTCACCTTTTTAACTCACTAGCAGTGCTCCCATCCCTGGCTCTCCATTTTATCTAGTTCTTGTTCCACTAAATACAATAGCAATTTTTTAATTTGTGCCCCCATTTTCCTGTTTCCCTCTTATTCCTCTCATCATAACTCTTAGTCAACCAACACCTAAAAACAAATCAATTTATTCTTGACCCAATTTTTTTTATTATTTGCTTTTAGTGGGTCCATACGCCCTGTTTATTTCTTTTTTTTTTTTTTTGCCCCTTTATTACTTCTCCCCAATTGAGGCCTTCCATTACAGGCATTGTTTGTTCTGTTTAGTACAATATAATTCACAGTTCACCACAAGATTTTCTCAAGAAAGAGGAGAGAGGAGAGGAGAGAAAGAAAGGAGGGGGGGAATAATTTTATTTTTTTTTCTAAATTTTTATTTTATTTTTCTCTATTTCATTATTAATTTTTTTTAAAAAAAACAACTCTTCAATTTTTTATTTATTTTAACTTTTTATTCTTTATTAAATCTCATTAATACTATCAACGAAACCACCTTCAGATGCCATTAAAGAAGAGAAAATCAAATATCATGGATACAAAAGAAAGAGAGGTAACACAGCTAGATGAGGAAAAATCTATGGAGAAAAAATTTAATATATTGGAAACCTTGGAGCTAAATGACAGAGAATTCAAGATAGAAATCCTAAAAATCCTCCGAGATATACAAGAAAACACAGAAAGGCAATTTAGGAAGCTCAGAAAACAACTCAATGAACACAAAGAATATATTTCCAAGGAAATTGAAACTATAAAAACAAATCAAACAGAGATGAAAAATTCAATTCACGAGCTGAAAAACGAGGTAACAAGCTTAGCTAATAGAACAGGTCAGATAGAAGAGAGGATTAGTGAAATAGAAGACAAGCAACTTGAGGCACAACAGAGAGAAGAAGAAAGAGACTCAAAAATTAAAAAAAATGAGATAGCCCTACAAGAATTATCTGACTCCATCAAAAAGAATAACATAAGAATAATAGGTATATCAGAGGGAGAAGATAGAGAAAATGGAATGGAGAACATACTCAAACAAATAATAGATGAGAACTTCCCAAGCCTGTGGAAAGAACTAAAGCCTCAAGTTCAAGAAGCAAACAGAACTCCGACTTTTCTTAACCCCAACAATCCTACTCCAAGGCACATCATAATGAAATTGGCACAAACCAATGGCAAAGAAAAAATTCTCAAGGCAGCCAAGGAAAAGAAGAATACAACATATAAAGGAAGGCCCATTAGATTATCATCAGATTTCTCAGCAGAAACTCTACAAGCTAGAAGAGAGTGGACCCCAATATTTAAAGTCCTGAAAGAGAGGAACTTTCAGCCATGAATACTATACCCATCAAAGCTATCCTTTAAATATGAAGGAGAAATAAAAACATTCACAGGTACAGAAAAGATGAGGGAATTTATCATCAAAAATCCCCCACTCCAGGAATTACTAAAGGGGGTTCTCCAATCAGATACAAAAAACAAAAAAAAAAACAAAGCCACAAGTAAAAGCTCCAAGAAGAACACAATAAAACCAAATTTAAACTGTGACAACAACAAAAAGAAAGGGGGGGAGAGGATGGAGATTAACAGTAGCAAAGGACGATGGAGTGCAAAAGTACTCACAAAATAGTGCGCTACAATGAACAGGGTAGGAACCCTTTTCATTACTTAAAAGTAACCACCATTGTAAAAACCACCACAGAAGCACATGAGATAAAAAAGATAGCAACAGAGGAAAGATGTATGGAATACAACCAAATAAAAACAAAAGATAGAAAAAGGAAAGAGAAGGATCAAACTAGACACAAAACTAACAGAAAGCAATATATAAAATGGCAATAGGGAGCTCACAATTGTCAATAATTACAGTAAATGTAAATGGATTAAACTCACCAATAAAAAGGCACAGAGTAGCAGAATGGATTAAAAAAGAAAATCCAACTGTATGCTGCCTACAGGAAACTCATCTAAGTAACAAGGATAAAAACAAATTAAAAGTGAAAGGCTGGAAAACAATACTCCAAGCAAATAACATCCAAAAAAAAGCAGGCATAGCAATACTCATATCTGATAATGCTGACTACAAGACAGCAAAAGTACTGAGAGACAAAAATGGCCATTTCATAATGGCTAAGGGGACACTGAATCAAGAAGACATAACAATTCTTAATATATATGCACCAAACCAAGGAGCACCAAAATATATAAGACAGCTACTTATTGACCTTAAAACAAAACCTGACAAAAACACAATCATACTTGGAGACCTCAATACACCACTAACGGCTCTAGATCGGTCATCCAAACAGAGAATCAACAAAGATATAGTGGCCTTAAACAAAACACTAGAGCACCTGGATATGATAGACATCTACAGGACATTTCATCCCAAAGTGACTGAGTATACATTTTTCTCCAGTGTACATGGATCATTCTGAAGAACTGACCATATGTTGGGCCACAAAAACAACATCAGCAAATTCAGAAAAATCGAAGTTGTACCAAGCATATTTTGTGATCATAAAGCCTTGAAACTAGAATTCAACTGCAAAAAAGAGAAAAAAAATTCCACAAAAATGTGGAAACTAAACAACATACTTTTAAAAAATGAATGGGTCAAAGAAGAAATAAGTGCAGAGATCAAAAGATATATACAGACTAATGAAAATGACAATATGACATATCAGAATCTATGGGATGCAGCAAAAGCAGTGATAAGAGGGAAGTTCATATCACTTCAGGCATATATGAACAAACAGGAGAGAGCCCAAGTGAACCACTTAATTTCACACCTTAAGAACTAGAAAAGAAGAACAAAGACAACCCAAAACCAGCTGAAGAAAGGAGATAATAAAAATCAGAGCAGAAAGAAATGAAATAGAGAACAGAAAAACTATAGAAAAAATTAATAGAAGAAGGAGCTGGTTCTTTGAAAAGATCAACAAAATTGACAAACCCTTGGCAAGACTTACCAAGGAAAAAAGAGAAAGAACTCATATAAACAAAATCCAAAATGAAAGAGGAGAAATCACCACAGACACCGTAGATATACAAAGAATTATTGTAGAATACTATGAAAAACTTTATGCCACTAAATTCAACAACCTAGAAGAAATGGATAAATTCCTAGAACAATACAACCTTCCTAGACTGAGTCAAGAAGAAGCAGAAAGCCTAAACAGACCGATTAGTAGAGAAGAAATTAAAAAAACCATTAAAAACCTCCCCAAAAATAAAAGTCCAGGCCCTGATGCCTATACCAGCGAATTTTATCAAACATTCAAGGAAGACTTAGTTCCAATTCTACTGAAAGTCTTCCAAAAAATTGAAGAAGAAGCAATACTTCCAAACACATTTTATGAGGCCAACATAACCCTCATACCAAAACCAGGCAAGGACTGCACAAAAAAAGAAAACTACAGACCAATATCTCTAATGAATACAGATGCTAAAATACTAAACAAAATGCTAGCAAATTGAATACAACAACATATTAAAAAGATAATAAATCATGATCAAGTGGGATTCATCCCAGAATCTCAAGGATGGTTCAACATACGTAAAACGGTTAACGTAATACACCATATCAACAAAACAAAGAACAAAAACCACATGATCTTATCAATAGACGCAGAAAAGGCTTTCGATAAAATACAACACAATTTTATGTTTAAGACTCTCAACAAAATGGGTATAGAAGGAAAATATCTCAACATGATAAAGGCCATATATGATAAACCATCAGCTAACATTATATTAAATGGCACTAAACTGAAGGCTTTCCCCCTTAAATCAGGAACAAGACAGTGTTGTCCACTCTCTCCACTCTTATTTAATGTGGTACTAGAGGTTCTAACCAGAGCAATCAGACAAGACAAAGAAATAAAAGGCATCCATATCGGAAAAGAAGAAGTAAAGGTATCACTTTTTGCAGATGATATGATCCTATACATCGAAAACCCCAAAGAATCCACAAAAAGACTACTAGAAACAATAAGCCAATACAGTAAGGTCGCAGGATACAAAATTAACATACAGAAGTCAATAGCCTTTCTATATGCCAACAATGAAACATTTGAGAACGAATTCAAAAGAACAATCCCCTTCACGATTGCAACAACAACAACAAAAATACTTAGGAATAAACATAACAAAGAATGTAAAGGACTTATATAATGAAAACTATAAACCATTGTTAAGGGAAATCGAAGAAGATATAATGAGATGGAAGAATATACCTTGTTCTTGGCTAGGAAGAATAAATATAATCAAGATGGCCATATTACCCAAAGCAATATACAAATTTAATGCAATTCCCATCAAACTTCCAATGACATTTTTTAAAGAAATGGAGCAAAAAATCATCAGATTTATATGGAAGTATAAAAAACCCCGAATAGCCAAAGCAATCCTAAAGAAAAAGTATGAAGCTGGGGGCATTACAATACCGGACTTCAAACTGTATTATAGGGCCATGACAATCAAAACAGCATGGTATTGGCAGAAAAATATACACTCAGACCAATGGAACAGAATAGAAAACCCAGAAATAAAACCACATATATATAGTCAAATAATTTTTGATAAAGGGGCCAAGAACACACAATGGAGAAAAGAAAACCTCTTCAATAAATGGTGCTAGGAAAACTGGAAAGCCACATGCAAAAGAATGAAACTGGACTACAGTCTGTCCCCCTGTACTAAAATTAACTGAAAGTGGATCAACGATCTAACCATAAGACCTGAAACAATTAAGTGCATAGAAGAAGACATAGGTACTCAACTCATGGACCTGGGTTTTAAAGAGCATTTTATGAATTTGACTCCAATGGCAAGAGAAGTGAAGGCAAAAATTAATGAATGGGACTACATCAGACTAAGAAGTTTTTGCTCAGCAAGAGAAACTGATAACAAAATAAACAGACAGCCAACTAAATGGGAAATGATATTTTCAAACAACAGCTCAGATAAGGGCCTAATTTCCAAAATATACAAAGAACTCATAAAACACAACAACAAACAAACAAACAATCCAATAAAAAAATGGGAAGAGGACATGAACAGGCACTTCTCCCAGGAAGAAATACAAATGGCCAACAGATATATGAAAAGATGCTCATCTTCGTTAGTTATTAGAGAAATGCAAATCAAAACTGCAATGAGATATCACGTCACACCTGTTAGATTAGCTATTATTAACAAGACAGGTAATAACAAATGTTGGAGAGGCTGTGAAGAAAAAGGAACCCTCATACACTGTTGGTGGGAATGTAAAGTACAATAGTACAACCATTATGGAAGAAAGTATGGTGGTTCCTCAAAAAACTGAAAATAGAATTACCTTATGACCCAGCAATCCCTCTACTGGGTATATACCCCAAAAACTCAGAAACATTGATACGTAAAGACACATGCAGCCCCATGTTCATTGCAGCGTTGTTCACAGTGGCCAGGACATGGAAACAACCAAAAAACCCGTCAATAGATGACTGGATAAAGAAGATGTGGCACATATATACTATGGAATACTACTCAGCCATAAGAAATGATGACATCGGATCATTTACAGCAAAATGGTGGGATCTTGATAACATTATACAAAGTGAAATAAGTAAATCAGAAAAAAACAGGAACTGCATTATTCCATACGTAGGTGGGACATAAAAGTGAAACTAAGAGACATTGATAAGAATGTAGTGGTTACAAGGGGAAGGTGAAGAGGGAGAGGGAAAGGGGGAGGGGGAGGGGCACAAAGAAAACTAGATAGAAGGTGACAGAGGACAATCTGACTTTGGGTGATTGGTATGCAACATAAGTAAACGACAAGATAACCTGGAGTTATCTTTGAATATATGTATCCTGATTTATTGATGTCGCCCCATTAAAAAAATAAAATTATTAAAAAAAAAAATTTCAGACAGACTGATGCCCCACCCACCACCCTTCCTAATATCTGAATTGCCCAGGATCTAGACCAGGAGTCCCCAAACTTTTTATACAGGGGGCCAGTTCACTGTCCCTCAGACCATTGGAGGGCCAGAGTATAAAATAAAACAAAAAACTATGAACAAATCCCTATGCATACAGCACATATCTTATTTTAAAGTTAAAAAAAAAAAACAACAAACAAAAAAAAACGAGAACAAATACAATATTTAAAATAAAGAACAAATAAATTTAAATCAACAAACTGACCAGTATTTCAATGGGAACTATGCTCCTCTCACTGACCACCAATGAAAGAGGTGCCCCTTCTGGAAGTGCGGCGGGGGCAGGATAAATGGCCTCGCATGCAGCCTGTGGGCCGTAGTTTGGGTCCCCTGATCTAGACTCTACCAGAGGTCTTTTCAGTGACCGAGTGCAACAGCCAGTTGACAGAAGCTTTAGGAAGCGGGGCTCACGGAGCTTTGACCTTTTGCAGACTTTCCCCCAGGCCTAGTGTGGGTAAAAGCCAACCTAGATTTGTGGCTTGGTATTTTTATGTGAACCTGGGCCCATGTAAAGGCAGCCATGAACTCTGGATTGCTGGTAGCTCCAAGAAGGTTTCTGAGGGCTAGTCAGGGCAGTGTCTTCCAATGGTCTGTGCTGGATTCCTTCTAGGGAGGCCCAGGTCTGGCACATCCAGTGTCCAGCTGTGGAGACCATTAGTTCAGAAACACTTGTGGGTGGTGGCATGTCCTAATGAAGGGTTCCTCATACCTGGCCTAGAAGAGGCGAGTTCAGCTTTCTGTGATCAACACTGGCACGGTGGCTCATGTGCATTGAACAGGGTAGAAATTCACAGTCAACCCACCTGGGTGCTAGATATCCTGCCTCGCTAGGCTATGTTCCACAGGGGGAAAAGAGAGAGGCTTGGAGCATGGACATTTAACATGTAGGTTCTCGTGAGCCTATTATTAGGTCTTGTAGAGGGGCTTAGCCACTTTCTTGGGGGTCACAGTAAGCCACAGAAGAGGACTCTCTTAGTCCTTCTCCCTGACACCAGGGTCTTAGTAACTGGAAAAAACTTCTGCAGAGGGGACTGACTGTCTGCTCTACTCAATCTGAACCTGCTGCTCTCTATGCTGGGATAGAAATAGAATTGGAGTACCCAGCAGTGTCTGAGGGATTATGCACTGGAGTAGGGACCACATTCCCTGTACTGAGCTCCAGACCAAAATAGCCTGAAAGTAGGGGGTGCCACTAACAGTGCATTCACAAACTCAGCTGCCTTAACCCAACAAGCTTGCAACCTGTAGTGGGGTAGGTTGAGTAAGGCAGTCTAAGCCCACACTACCATCTTTTTACAGAAGTTTGTGGGAAGACCAGGCAGCTGCAAGAGGAGGTGGAGCAGCTGAAAAGTGGAAGCAAATCTTATTGAGCATGAGGCTTTTACAGAGCTACTTTCATCTCTAAGCAGTAGAAAGCTACTCCTTATACACAGGTTTACCCTTCCCATACAACCCAGGCACAGAAAACAGACACAAACAGCAAACAGATCAGTAGCTCCATACAGGTAGCCCATGACAAGTTACAAACAATGGTTGACACCAAAACAAGAAGACATAGAACTAACATAAGTAGTACTGGATGGCAGATAGCACCAATGCTAGACTCAGCTTTCTACACAAACAGCATTTTCAAAGAAGTAGTCCAGTAAGCACCAGATTCTGTGGAGAATAAATATTCCCAATAGGACTGACACTATATGATGTCTAATACACATGATCAAGGTTGACCCTTAGAACCAGTCAGCCTGAAGGGATAACAACACCCACAAAAGGAAAAATTGCATTCAATACTCATATAAAATAGGGGGGTAAATGCTATACTCAAAAGCATTTCTAGAGTAAGGAAACCATGTGGCCTGGAGATTAGTAGCTTTAAGCCCATATTTCTGCTAAAGACCTCACAATAAATTTCAAAGTCAGAGAATGCCACCTAATACATAGACAAAATGGGCAGAAAAAGAAATGCAATCCAAATGAATCAACAAAAGAAATTCCCAAAGAACTAAATGAAATAAAAGTAACATAAGCAAACTACCAGATGCTTAAAATAAATTTTCAGATGTTCAAGGATCATAGAGATGGTCACAATGAGAACTTAAACAAAGAGAAAAAAAGCATTAAAAAGACATTGAAATCATAAACATGACCAGTCAGAAATAACAAATACAATATCAGAAATGAAGGCTGCACTAGAAGGAATCACCAGAAGGCTGAATGAAGCAGAGGATAAATCATCAATTTAGAGGAAAAGATAAATGAAAGCACAGACACAGAGCAGCAAAAAGAAAAGAGGCTCAGAAAGACTGAAGAAACTTTAAGACAGGGGTCCCCAAATTTTTTACACAGGGGGCCAGTTCACTGTCCCTCAGACCATTGGAGGGCCGGACTATAAAAAAAACTATAAACAAATCCCTATGCACACTGCACATATCTTATTTTAAAGTAAAAAACAAAATGGGAACAAATACAATATTTAAAATAAAGAAGAAGTAAATTTAAATCAACAAACTGACCAGTATTTCAATGGGGACTATGGGCCTGCTTTTGGCTAATGAGATGGTCAATGTGCTCCTCTCACTGACCACCAATGAAAGAGGTGCCCCTTCCAGAAGTGCGGTGGTTGCCAGATAAATGGCCTCAAGGGGTGGCATGCAGCCCGTGGGCCGAATTTTGGGGACCCCTGCTTTAAGAGATCTCTGAGACAATAGGAAGAGAAACTACATTCTCATTATAGTGGTTCCTGAAAGAGGAGAGAATGAATAAGGGAGAGAGAACCTGTTTGAAGAAATCATAGGTAAAATTTTTCCTAAATAAATGAATAAAAAAATCACAAGTTCAAGAAGCACAGACAGTCCTATTAAAGAGGAACTCAAAGAGGCCTGCCACCAAGACATATCACAATTAAATAGCCAAAGTGAAGAGACAGAGAAATAATACTAAAAGCTGTAAGAGAAAATTAGTTAATTACCTACAGAGGAATCCCCATCAGGATGATATCTGACTTCTCAACAGAAACACTTGAGGTCAGAAGGGATTGGCAAATTATATTCAAAGTGATGCAAAACAAGAATCTACACCAAGACTACTTTATTCAGCAAGGTTATTATTTAAAACTGAAGGAGAAAGACAAAGCTTTCCAGACCAAAAATAAAATAAAATAAAATAATCAAGAAATTCATTACATAGGCCCCGGCCGGTTGGCTCAGCGGTAGAGTGTCGGCCTGGCGTGCGGGGGACTTGGGTTCGATTCCCGGCCAGGGCACATAGGAGAAGGCCCATTTGCTTCTCCACACCCCGCTTCCTCTCTGTCTCTCTCTTCCCCTCCCGCAGCCAAGGCTCCATTGGAGCAAAGATGGCCCAGGCGCTGGGGATGGCTCCTTGACCTCTGCCCCAGGCACTGGAGTGGCTCTGGTCGCGACAGAGCGATGCCCCGGAGGGGCAGAGCATCACCTCCTGGTGGGAAGAGCGTCGCCCTGGTGGGCGTGCCGGGTGGATCCTGGTCGGGCGCATGCGGGAGTCTGTCTGACTGTCTCTCCCCGTTTCCAGCTTCAGAAAAATACAAAAGAAAAAGAAATTCATTACAACCAAACCAGTACTGCAAGAAATGTTAAGGTGCTGGCTATAAAAAGTGCAAAGGAAAAAAGAAATAAAGAGAAAGAGGATACTAGATTTAAAGAATAAAATGGCAGCACATAAGTTCATATCAATAATAACCTTAAACATAAATGGATTAAATGCTCCAATCAAAAGACATAGGGTAACAGGACCAATACATATGCTGTCTACAGGAGACCCACTGCAGAACAAAATATACACATAGACTGAAAGTGAAGGAATGGAAAAAAGTATTTCATGCAAATGGAAATAAGAAAAGCTGAGATAGCAATACTTATATCTGACAAAATAGCCTTTAAAAAAATGCTCTAGTAAGGAATAAAGAAAGCCCCAGTACATAATGAGAAAGGGAGCAATTCAACAGGTGGGGTGGATATAACCATTGTAAATATTGGTACACCTCATATAGGAACACCTAAATATATAAAGCATATTTTGATAAAAATAAAGGACAAGATCAATGCCAATGCAACAATAGGAGGGAATTTCAATACCCCACTAACATTAATGGTTATATCCTCGAGTCAGAAAATTAACTAAGAAACAGCAACCTTAAATAACACACTAGATGAACTGGATTTAGTTGATATCTTCAGAACCTTTTACCCCAAGCATCAGAATAGACATTCTTTTCAAGTGCTCATGGTACATTTTCTAGGACAGACCATATATTAAGACACAAAACAAGTCTCAATAAATTTAAGAAGATTGAAATCATATCGAGGATCTTCTCTGATTACAAAGAAATGAAACTAGAAATAACTACAATAGAAAAACTAAAAAATATATAAATACTTGGAGGCTAAATAGCATGAGATTAAATAATTAATGAGTTAACAATAAAGTCAAGGAAAAATTAAAAATAATGTTCTTGAAACAAATGAAATAAACATACAACAACTCCTTATTTGTGGGACACAGCAAAAGCAGTCCTGAGAGGAAAATTCATAATATTACAGGCATACCTTAGCAAGCACGAAAAACTCAAAGAAACAATCTAACCCTGCATATAAAAGAACTAAAAAAAAGAGCAAAAAATAAAGCCTAAAAACATAGAAGGAAGGAAATAATAAAGATCAGAGAGGAAATAAATGACATAGGTGCTAAAAAAGCAATACAAAAGATAGAAAAAAACAAAAAGGTAACCAAAATTAACAAACCTTTAATCAGTCATCAAGAAAAAATGATGACCCAAATAAATAAAATTAGAAGTAAAAGTGAAGTAACTGACAATGCAGAAATACAAAGGATTGTAAAATGTACTATGAAGATATATATGCCAGAAAATTGAACAACCTAGGAAAATAGATAAATTCCTAGAAAAATGCAATCTTCCAAAACTCACTCTGAAAGAATCAGACAACTTAAACAGACCAATTACAACAAATAAAATTGAAACAGTTGTCAAAAAATCCCAGTAAACAAAAGACCTAGAACAGATGGCTTCACAGGTGTATTTTACCAAAAATTCAAAGAACTAACACCTATCCTTCTCAAGCTATTTTTAAAAATTCAAGATGATAGAGGATGTTAAAGTTCATTTTAAAAGTCAAGCATTATCCTCGTTCCAAAACCATGTAAAGATGGTACAAAGAAAGAAAACTATAGGCCAATATCTCTGATTAATATAGATACTAAAATTCTCAGAAAAATATTAGCAAACTGGATCCAGCAATACATTAAAATGATCATACATTATAATCAAGTGGGATTTTTTCCAGGGAAGCAAAGCTGGTACAATATTTGAAAATCAATAAATGTGATTCATCATATAAACAAAATGAAATATAAAAAATCACATGGTTATATCAATAGATGGAGAAAAAAGCTTTTAATTAATCCAGCACCCAATTATGATCAAAACTCTTTGCAAAGTGAGAATACAGGAAACATACCTCAACATAATACAGGCTACATATGACAAACCAACAGCCAACATTACACTTAATGGACAAAAATTAAAAGCAATCCTTTTAAGATTAGGAACAAAACAGGAGTATCCCTTTTCACCACTCTTATTCAACATAGTTCTAAAAGTCCTAGCCACCACAATTAGACAAGAAAAAAAAATTAAAGACATCTAAATTGGAAAAAAAAGAAGTAAAACAAATATTTGCTGATGACATGATACTGTCAAAAAACTACTAAACCTGAAAATAAATTTGCAAGGTGGCAAGATACATTAATATTCATAAATCAGTGGTATTTTTATATACCAACAATAAACTGTCAGAAAGAGAAATTAAGAAAAATATCTTCTTCACTATTGAAACAAAAATAATATACTAGAAAGAAATTTAATCAAGGAGGTAAAAGATTAGTACTAGGAAAATTATAAGACCTTGAAAAAAAAATCAAGGAAGATACAAACAAGTGGAAACATATAGTTCATTAATGGATAAGAAGAATAAATATCATTAAAATATCTATCTTACACAAAGAAATCTATTGATTCAATGCAAGTCCTATTAAAATAACAATGGCATACTTCAAAGATATAGAAAAAATATTCCAGAAAATTTATATGGAACCAAAAAAGATCACAAATAATCTCAGTAATCTTAAAAATGAAGAATAAATTATAACTTCTGATATCAAGTTATACTAAAAGGCCATAATAATTAAAACAACTTGATACTGCCATGAGAACAGGCATACAGATCAATGGAACAGAACAGAGAACCCAGAAATAAACTCATGCCTTATTGTCAATTAATATTTGAAAAAGGATGTAAGAGCATACAGTGGAGTAAAAATAGTTTCTTTAATAAATG
This sequence comes from Saccopteryx leptura, assembly GCF_036850995.1. Taxonomy (NCBI): domain Eukaryota; kingdom Metazoa; phylum Chordata; class Mammalia; order Chiroptera; family Emballonuridae; genus Saccopteryx; species Saccopteryx leptura. Next base: position 66,212,827 of record NC_089506.1, on the reverse strand, counting down.
TTGTTGGGAAAATTGGACAGGTACATGCAAAAAAATGAAACTAAACCACCAACTTACACCATTCACAAAAACAAACTCAAAATGGATAAAAGACTTAAATGTAAGTCACAGAACCATCAACATCTTGGAAGAAAACATAAGCAGTAAACTCTCTGGTATCCCTCGTAGCAATATTTTTGCTGATTTATCTCCATAGGCAAGTGAAATAAAGGACAAAATAAACAAATGGGACTATATCAAACTAAAAAGCTTTTGCAGAGCAAAAGACAGCATTAACAAAATAAAAAGATAACCCACACAATGGGTGAACATATTTGCTAATACATCTGATAAGGGGTTACTAACCAAAATTTATAAAGAACCTCTAAAACTCTACACCAGGAAGAAAAACAATCCAATTAAAAAATGGGCAAAGGAACTAAATAGACACTTCTCTAAAGAGAACTTAGAGATGGCCAATAGGCATTTGAAAAAATGCTCAACATCACTATTCTTCAGAGAAATGCAAATTAAAACCACAATGACATATCACCTTATACCTGTCATAATGGTGTTCATTAACAAAACAACACACAAGTGCTGGTGAGGATGTGGAGAAAAGGAAACCCTCCTGCACTGCTGGTGGAAATGCAGACTTGTGCAGTCACTGTGGAAACAGTATGGCATTTCCTCAAAAAATTGAATATGGAACTGCATTTGACCCAGCTATTCCACTTTTAGAAATACATCCTATGAATCCTAAAATACTGATTCTAAAGAGAATATACACCCCCAAGTTTTTTGTAGTATTGTTTACAATAGTCAATATGTGGAAATAGCCCAAGTTTCCCTCTGTGGATGAGTGGATAACAATCTTATGTTACATATACACAATGGAATACTATGTAGCTATGAAAAAGAAGAGAATCTTACCTTTTGCAATGTCATGGATGGACCTGGAGATTATTATACAAAGTGAAATAAACCAGGCAGAGAAAGAAAAAATATCATATGATCTCTCTTATATGTGGAATCTAATGAACAAAATGAACTCAGGAAAGTAATAGAGGCTGAAGCAAGGTCACAAGGGAGCACAGGGACAGCTGTCAGAGGGAAAGGGGATGTGAGAACTGCATTGGAGGAGGTGATGAGATTAGTAAAATTATGTATATATAACACATAGATACAGATAGCAGGGCAGCAAATTCCAAAGGGAAGTGGGGAGGGAGAGGAAGAGGAACAAAAGGGGTATAATGAGGACAAGTGTTTGGTGGTCAGGATGTTATATAAGTGGGACACTTGAATTCATGTTAACATAATACATTCTGAAAATTAATAAAAAATAATAAAAAAGAAATTTCAAACTTCTTTCAAATAGACTAAAACAATCCCAAAATCTGATTTTTTGTTTATAGAATCTATATTATAATCTTTTCACAGTTAGATAATCAAATGCTTTTTCTAACAAGTATTATTCATAAATATTTAGGCTTGGATAAATAATTGTTTTAAGTAAGCCAAGGTAAATATGGTCAAACAAATTGTGATACAAAACTTTATTATACTGCTTATGTTTATTTAGTTTCAAGCAATATAAGGACATAGTTAAATGATTCAAACAATAAATGCAAATTGTGAAAATTTAAAAAAATGCACTCATTTCTTGTTTATAGACATCACCTAGAAGTAAAAATTAAAATAAATATGTAAGTCTGTGAGAAAAATAAACAAACATATAAAGTCTCAGGTCCAGAAATTTATTGTAAACTTAAAGACAATAGAATATCTTGGCAAATGTAGAAAACTAGAAAGTATATGTCCAACCTAAAGGAACAGTGACATGGCTGGCCAGACAGCCAAACTTCCATGGTTAATGATGACTCATCTGGTTCAGGTTTTGCAGTTTTCTTTTTCTGTCTCAAAACATATCATAGAATTTCTCATTAAAAAAACATAATACATTTCTGTTAAATATTTATTCTATACTGGCATTATTTTGAGAGTTGAGGGAATAATGGTGAAAGAACATGACCTAGTTAGTCTCTTTCTGTCTGAATCTTGTATCTAGTAAAAAAATAAACACAAATAAAGAAACAATGTGTATTGCTTAATATAATTTGACATAGGCATATTTAAAATAAAATAAGAATATAAAGACTCAAAACAAAATGGTAGCTTGATTTTAGTCAGAGTGGTTTACCATTTAAGAATACACTGTACACCCAATAATAAAATATGATTTCAGATTGGATTTGGTAAAAAAAAAAATATTAAAAAAGGAGAAATACATAAGTAAGCATTCTAGGTCTTCTTCAAGAATATGTTGCCAAAAAAAAGTTATTCTCCCTTCACTTCACTGCTTTTTCCCTGATTTAGTCATAAAATAGGTAGAGTTCCCCAATGCTTAAGTCATGAAGTGTGGGTGGAGCACAGAGCGCATTCCTAGCTGCTGTGGCTGATGCAATGCTGTGAGAATACTCCAGCTCCCAGAAGCCTCCTGGGCATACCCAGGAAGGGAGCTCGCCCACTATAAGGAAGTGACTTAGCGCCAACCACGCAGCTCCCTGATCTTTTCAGTCATTGGCTATGAAGGACACGCTGTAACACCCTATAGGCTGAACCTGTGTATATAAGCTAACTTACTTCCTGAATAAAGTGGATCTGCGTCACTGAACCTGGTCGCCAGAGTCAGGTCTTTGCGTCTCCATCATCCTCACCCCTGGCAGGACTTGTCCACAATAAAGGACATAAAGCAGACATAAGAATCTTATTTCTCCTGAACAGTGATTCATGTAGAGGGGCCTGTGGCATTTCTTTGGCAGTGCTGGTTGTTTCTCCAGTGGGGGGGGTGGAAAACTCCTAGATGAAACCACAATAAAGACTATCTGTTGATCATGATTCTTCTACACACTTAGAGATTTATTTCCTCATCTGTAAATATAAACCAAGAGCCAGAGTTAACCAGATATTTGAAGAAAGAATTCAAAATGAAAGACAGAGAAAAAAAAAACATTTTAAAGAACAAAGTAAAAGCAGTGACAATTACAGAAAGCAAAAGAAGACTCTATAAAATGTAATTTATACAATCAGTCAGAGAAGATCATAATGTAACAATAAGAGAAGAACATGTTACAGATCATATCAACCAGAAAACATAAAAGAGCTTTTGGAAATTATGTCAAGCAAATATAGAGATAATGGGCTAACAGAAAAAAGATATGAGTTTCCAAGGATTACTTGAGGATATCTAATCACCAAATAACAAGTTATCAGGAAGCGATAACATGGAAAACAGAGAAGAGAAAATTATCAAAGTAGTGGTACAAGATAATTTTCTAGGAGGGATTTCTTCATTATTGCAGGACAAGTACAATGAAATAAAAAGAAAAATAAATTTATAGAAAAGTATAATAGCAGGGCATTTTAAGTTAAAGGGCAAAATAAATATGTTTAAATTTCTTAACAGAAGAAATTGATATAAAACTCACCAACACTCAAATCATATTTTGATTTTAAATAACAACATAAATTTAGAAGACAAGAGATCAATACCTTGAAATTGAGAAAAAACAATTTTTACTTTTAATTTTACACACTTAAATGATCAAATATAAAGATCTGTAAAGCCAGTAGCCAGGGCTGCCATCACAGCAGCCTGGCCCATGCAGGTTTGCATTGGATTCGGACAGTCAGTAAAGAAACAACGGAGCCAAAAACTGATGGGCCATTATCTTTAATCCTAGCTTGCACCCGGTGGGCAAGTAAAAACACACACTGGGCTCCAAAACCCACTCACATTCAGTGCTCACAAAGCTCCTGACTTATCCGAGTTTCCTAGAATCAAAGGTTTCTAGCTCACCAGACTTATTCACCTCTGTTCCCCACCTCCTTCCTTCTCTCTGCACAAACTCTGCACAAACTGGCTTCTCACTCAATACTCCGCCATCTTGGCTGCTTCTCCTGGCCTACTCGACATGTTCTCTTTCTGCTCTCCTCTCTGCTCTCTCCTCTAATATTAATCTCAGGAACCAAGAGCACAAGCTCCTGTTCTGCCCCCACTTTATAGTGTAGAAATCAAAACCTTTAATCCAATATACAAATAGGGAAGTCTCTAATACAAAGTCACTTATCTGGAGCATGATGGGATTGTACCATCCCATATCAAAAAGGGTGGGAAAGGCTTAATCCTAAAACCAAGCCCCAGGCTACAAGAATCCTGCCTGCCCACAGCCCACAGAGACACACATTAATATCACCTGGGCAACGGCCTCCACGTGGGCAGCACCATCTTTAACAAAGTGAGCATAATATATTTTATCAGCCCAACAGGATCACATTATTTTTAAACATGCAAAGTTTTAAAATTGATTTCTTCTGACTATTACTCAACAAAACTGGTAGCAAATATATTCTAACAAAATTCATGAGGAAAATGGGATCCAACTGAAAATAAGATGACTGATTAATTGGCTTATTGAGATTTAAGTTGCAGCAGTCTTGACAAATTTGAGAAGTCTTAAAATTTATGTAACTCAAATTTAAAAACAATCCAAATATTAAGTACAAGGAAAACCAGACTTCGGGTGATAAAAAAAAAATACAGTCACATTGAAGAGCATTTTCATTGTTCTAATAAAGTCACTGACTATTGATTTAATCAAACCTGACAACATAAAAACATTGAAAAAGTGGGTGCCCAAGAAGGCAAAAATAAAAAAAGATATAAATTATTTATATATTATAATAATTAATAAAATGTGACTCAAGATTTAATAGAATAAATTTCTTAAATACCACAAAGTAGGGGCAAAAAAATGACTTTTGAAGTATATGTTTCTTAGCATATTTTTTCCATAAAACAAAATAAATATATAAATACATAAGCAATTAAGTAAAGCAAGTTTGATATGTATAGCAATAGTTTTTTAAAAGTAATTATAAACATTACTATAAAAAGGAATAAATATTCATGTTCTTATTGAGGGGCTCAGCAGTGTCTAATTTAGGACTGAGTAAAAATGCCTGTAATTCAATTTCAAATATCTCTATCAGAATATCCAACCTTTGACAAATTACCCAATTATTCTATGACTACTTTTTACAACCATAAAATTGAAATAGTTACCATAAGATGTTATTGGTTGCTATAAGGATTAAATGTAGCATTACCTATACATTTTATATTGTTAATTTATGTTAATAAAAAATAACTAATTTTACATACCTTTGCCTATTTGTGATATTAAAAAACTACATGAAAGTAGAACTACTTTCAAGGTTGTATGTAAATTTGAATAGCTCAATTCAGTGTTACTAACTTGCCTTTTAAATGTTTTCATCAGCGACTGACTGGATGGTGGCACAGTGGATAGAGCGTCAGACTGGAATGTGGAGGACTCAGGTTCGAGACCCCGAGGTTGCCAACTTGAGCACAGGCTCATCTGGTTTGAGCAAAAGCTCACCAGCTTGGACCCAATGTCGCTGGCTTGTGCAAGGGGTTACTTGTTCTCCTGAAGTCCCACGGTCAAGGCACATATGAGAAAGCAATCAATGAATAACTAAGGTGTTGCAACAAAAAACTAATGATTGATGCTTCTCATCTCTCTTCGTTCCTGTCTGTCTGTTCCTATCTATCCCTCTCTGACTCTCTCTCTGTCTATGTAAAAAAGAAAAATAAATAAATAAAATAAATGTTTTCACCAGCAATCTGTGTCTATTTCTCCATACCTTCACCAAAATAAGTTTGAAACTGACTACTCTAAAAAAAAAAAAGAAAAAAAGAAAAAATGTGGCCCTGGCCTTTTGGCTCAATGGATAGAGTGTTGGCTCAGTGTGCAGACCTTCATTCAATCCTGGGTCAAAGACCAACTGCTTCTCTTCCCTTCTCTCTCCCCCTTCTCTTTCTCTCTTGCAGCCAGTGGCTCCATTGGTTTGAGTGTCAGCCCTAGGCGCAGAGGATAGTTCAGTTGATTTGAGCAAAGGCCCCAAACAGGGCTTGCTGGGTAGATCCTCAATAGGTCACTTATGGGAGTCTATCTCTCTAAGTTCCCTCCTCTCACTTAAAAAAATGTATATTTTATTATTTACAAGTAAATATGGGTGTATTGTTTTAGTTTATGCAGATATGTATGTCCTGTAAATATTTTTTTCACTTTCTTCATTTTAATGAGCATGTTTTCTATTTACTGAACTAAAGAAGCACTTTTTACATTGAGAAATTTAAACCTTTGTCAATTATACAAAACATTTTATATATTTAAAATCAATAATATTTACCATATAAATTTCAGGTTACATATTACTCTTGAAAATATTTCATCGATTACAACATACATGATTTACTTAGATCCTTAATTATTATTTTTTTATAATTAACATTGATTTATTTGACTCTATTTTGTTAGTTAGAATCTAGCTTATTTTTTAACCTGATGCGTATACATATTTAAAATTTCCCCAGTGATTTAAAATTTTACTTTTATTATATAATAAGTTATATCATATATAATTATATTTTCTGTATTCGTCTACAAATCACAACTATTATATTTATAGTTAGACTAAAATTGGCAGTAGATTGAGGTATAAAAAAAAGTTGAAAATAGAATTTAACAAAAGACAGATGAAAGTATTTGGCCATATCACCAGGAAGAAAAAAAAGAATGTAAGAGTATACAGATAAAACATTAAAAATTAAAAATATATAATAAGAGATAATGCAGTAGCCCTTTTTATTTGTGGTATTGTTTTCCATTGTTTCAGTTAACTATAGTCAAGGAGGTATGAACATTAAATAGAAAATTAAAGAAATTATCAATTTCTAAATTTAAAATTTTCTGTGTAGCTGGATGAAATCTTACACTACCATCCAGCTCTGTCCTGCCTGAATGTGACTGATCCCTTTGTCACACTGTGTACACTGCATGCCTGTTAGGCACTTTAGTAGCCCTTTTGGTTATCACAGCAACTGTCACAGTACTGTATATAGTGCAAGTGTTAAAGTTACCCTGATTTTACTTAATAATGGCCCCACAACTCAAAATTATTGATGCTCCCAATCTGGATATGCCAAAGAGAAGACATAAAGTCATTTCTTTAAGTGAAAAGATGTGTACTGCATAATAAGGTATTTTGAGAGAGAAAGATCACATTCATATAGCTTATTATAGTATATTGCTATAATTACCTATGTAATTATTAGTTATTGTTAATTGCTCAGTGTGCTAATTTTTAAGTTAAACTTTATCATAGGTATGCGTGTATTTAAAGGAAAAAACACAGGGTTTTATCCCTATGTCTTTATAAGGAAAACATCAGAAAAAATGGTTCAGTACTATTTGTGGCTTCAGACATTGGCTGGGGGTCTTGGCACTTAGATACACTGAAGTTAAGGGGGACTACTGTACTGGATATGTTTTGAGTTGTTCTTGCTGTGGTGAGGCTGGTTTCTGTTTTTCTGATGATTAATTCATTGGGTTTTGGGGGGGAGTTAGATCAATTTAAAAGTAACTTCATACCTTCCCATGCACACTTTGAACCAAAAAAGGAGCAACTTTGGAGTATTTAAAATTAGCTTGCAATTTGCACTCAAAAAATAAAAAGTTCAGCTTGTATATAAATGTACCAGACCAAGAAGCATTTTTTTAATTTTTATTTAGTTATTCATTTTAGAGAGGAGAGAGAATGAGAGAGAGAGAGAGAGAGAGAGAGAGAGAGAGAGAGAGGGAGAAAGGGAGGAGGAGCAGGAAGCATCAACTCTCATATGTGCCTTGACCTGACAAGTGCAGGGTTTCGAACCAGCGACCTTAGCATTCCAGGTCGACACTTTATTCACTGTGCCCCCACAGGTCAGGCCCAAGAAGCAATTTTGTAAGTTTATGTTTTCCAGTCTTTAGTAGGAATAAGAGTATTTTAGGTTGTTTGCTAAATCAGCAATTTCCAAGCTCCAGAATCAAAGATTCAGATTGAGTTTGGCGAAAAGCTTTGTAGAGCTACACATTTTTAAGAAAACACTTAAGTTTTTTTAATGAAGATAACCTGTAGAGAAAGTTGAAGGAAAACTGTTTTAAATAATAAATTTAAATTATATATTTCAACTAATTAAATACTGTATTTTTTTGCTCCATAATACTCTTTTTCCCCCCAAAAGTGGAGGGGGAAATGCCTGTGCATCTTATGGAGCAAAAAATACAGTATTTTATTAAATATTTTAACACACCATTTGGTTCAGAATATTTTTTTTCTTATTTTCCTCCTTAAAATGCTAGGTGTGTCTTATGGTCAGGTGCATCTTATGGAGCAAAAAATAGGGTATTTCTTAGACAGAGATATTGTCTTTAAGGGAGACAAGAAGGAGGAAAACCACTGAAGGAACAGCCAATATAAGCATTAAGAGGAGAAAATCTAGTCAGGCTACTGATTATGTAATTCACCCAACATATACTTTACTTGTTATCATGAATGTGATAGCATTTTAGAAACTGCTATTATTGAATTATTTAAATTATACAATTTATGTTACTTGAATTTTATGCAAACTAGGCATTCTCCAGATCATTTGCCTTCACATGTCAGCCTACAGAGAGAAAGCATGAACACATCTACACAAGTATTCAATCTGCTCTACAACTACATTTACACAATAAATTAAACCACAACACTGATTTTTATATCAATTTTATGAGCTTTGATCCTATGGGATGATATGCCTGAATCTAATTAACTTGAAGATACTGCAAGTTTGTGTTTTTGAATATAGAAGGTCAAATCTTGGGCTTTGGTGAATTCAATTAATTAAATGCTATCTTTTGAGGCTTTTTGTCATTAAATCAGTTCACTAAACAAATGACATTCTTACTGTCTTGTTGACCTTTCATTTGCTGCATATCATAGAGTAGGTGAAAATATACTTTTCAGGAAAAATTGAAAAAAATATAAGAAAAAGGTGGCATGAAGTCATGCTTCTGAAAACCGTATAGAATTTGTTTATATGTAGTAACATGACAAATATATAATTATGAAAAACAATTATAAACAAAGTTCAGCAAGGCAGAAACGTAAAGAATATGGTAATGAACTTAAACTAAATTTGTTTAGAATATTGGTTTTAAGTGAAGAAGATAAAGTGAAAAGGGGAAAATTTAATTTTTGAGAGTGGTTAGTTTATAGAGCACAGTAATAAAGTTGTATTTTCTACATGCATCTTGTAATATTGCCAAATGTAATAATGTAGAAATGAAAAAAATAGAACTTCTAAAAATATATTTTGATAAAAAAATAAACACTAAAATTATTTCTAAACGTATTGGGAGATATTACAATATAAGGAAGTGAGTTTGTATTGTGCATATTTAAAATGTTATATGATATACAAATAAGTGTTGGCAAGGTTGTGGAGAAATTGGAACACTCATGCACTGTTGGTAGAGGGACATATTGGTACAGTCACTGTAAAAAGCAGCATGGAGTTTCCTAAAAATTAAAAGTAGAACTGACCCACCAATTTCATTTATGAGAAAATATTTAAAAAGGTTCAAAACACTGATTCAGAAGAATATATGCACCCCTGTGTTCATTGCAGTGTTATTTATAATAATATTTGGAAGCAGCCCAAGTGCCCATCAGGAGATAATTGGATAAAAATGCTGTGGTGCATTTACACAATGAAATACTACATAGTCATACAAAAGAAGAAAATCTTGCCTTTTGAGATAGCACTAATGGACCTGGGTAGTATTATGCTAAATGAAATAAGGCAGTTAGAGAAAGACAGATACTATATGATTTCCGCATACCTGGAATCTAAGAAAAAAATAAGCTAACAAACAAAACAGACATATATTTAACAAAATAGCATCTGGCAAAGCAGAAGGGAACGGGAAGTTGTGCAAAAATTATAAGAAGATTAAGGAAAAAAACAAGAAAAAACAGATACAAACAACAGTATGGTTAGGAGAAGTGGAAGAGGGAAAAGGGGGAATAAATGGTGGGGAAAGAGACTTGACTTTGGGTGGTGAGCACATGATGCAATGTGCAGGTGAAGTGTATAAAAGTTGAACACTGGCCTGACAAGGTGGTGGCACAGTGGATAGAGCATCAGACCAGGATGCAGAGGACCCAGGTTCAAGACCCCGAGGTTGCCAGCTTGAGTGCAGGCTCATCTGGTTTGTGCAAAAAGCTCACCAGCTTGGACCCAAGGTCTCTGGCTCGAGCAAGGGATCACTGGGTCTGCTAAAGGCCCATGGTCAAGGCACATATGAGAAAGCAATCAATGAACAACTAAGGTGGCGCAACGAAAAACTAATAATTGATGAGTCTCATCTCTCTTCGTTCCTGTCTGTCTGTCTGTCCCATTCTATCCCTCTCTCTGACTCTCTCTATGTCTCTGTAAAAAAAAAAAGAAACTTGTATGATTTTATTAATCAATGATATTATAATGAACTCAATTAAATTTTTTTTTTTAAACAGAGTTGTAAATGTTACAACCCTTGAGGATTTTTTTTTAATTTTTTTAAATTTTATTTTATTTATTCATTTTAGAGAGGAGAGAGAAAGGAAGAGAGAGAGAGGAGAGAGAGAGAGAGAGAGAGAGAGAAGGTGGGGAGGAGCTGGAAGCATCAACTCCCATATGTGCCTTGACCAGGCAAGCCCAGGGTTTCGAACCGGCGACCTCAGCATTTCCAGGTCGACGCTTTATCCACTGTGCCACCACAGGTCAGGCTCAATTAAAATTTTATTTGAAGTTACACTTATTTATATAATCTTTTGGGGATCATAGAAGTGGAGTATCAGTAAATAATACAGTGATTACTTTGAAGTTATCCTACTCTAGTAGATAGGTTGAAGGTAAATTAATGACATATTACAAATTATACAATTGTTAGGAGCATTTTTTTATGTAAATTTAAAGTTTCTGTACTTTTCTTATCTCCAATTCTTATCATCAAGGATCTGTAAAGAATTATTGTGATTACATTATTTATGTTTGTTATAATGAATATCTCTATCCCCAAAATACTTTCTGTTTGTCTAAAAATCTGTTCAAAATAACTGTTGATTTTACTTAAAGCTTTCTTTCACATAGCTATTCCACACTTGAATAGCTGAAAATTATATTTGTTCTTGATTAAAGATATTTACCATGGCACAGTGGTTTAATTAGTGGGCCTATACTGTAGTAATCACATATCCTCTGCTAGAGACCTTAATGAGGTAAGTTTTTGGCTTATTTTTAAATAATAGTGGAATTTATTTCTTAAAACTATGACATCTTTAGTCCAACAGAGGGAGGGATAATTTTGAATTGGCTGTTTTTGAATTAACAAATAACTAGAAAGATATTATTCTCTTTATTTTTCCTCCCAGATGACTTTGAAAATTAAACTCATAAATAAAATGAGGAGGAGAAAAAAGATTATATTTTCTACAAAATCCCAAATCAACTTGTGTGGAATATGTGATTGAAGTTTGTTTTCTGTAATGAAAAGATTAATAAAATCATTCCTCATTAGTAAGACATGTCAATTCTTTAATATATCTAACTTTTCCATAATATGCTTCTCTTTGACTCAACTGACCTTGTAGCAAATTTCCTCTGCACGCCTTTTCTTGCATACCAATTACAGATTTAGTAATGTTACTGTAAGCTTTGCTCATTTTTGAATGATAAAATGAAAACTATTTCTTTATAAAGCAAATGGATTCTGAAATTAATATTATTTATAAACTTTGTTGTAAATATTTAGGTATAATTACCCTATTTCCCATGTATAAGACACTGCCATGTAAAACATGCACCTTAATTTTGGGGCCCAAAATTTGAAAAATAAAAGTATTACATAAAATTATTAAACTCGTTTTATTCATCATAAAATTCATACAACTCCTCATCACTGTCAAAACTCCAATCCATTAGCTTGTCCTCATCTGTGCCTGATGACGAATCACTATCTTCATATATTGCCTGGTCTTCAGTTCCATCTGTGGCATTTGAAATGCCACACTTCTTAAATGACTTGACAACTATCTCAATCTTGATATTATCCCAGGATCTTTTCACCCAGGTACAAACTTCTCCTATAATTGGTTCCTTCACTCTTTTTGCTGGTGTCAAATTGTTCCCAGAAAACTTCATCCATTGGTTCCATTTGTCTCTCATGGCAGCTTTGAAGAATTTGTTAATGCTGAGATCAAGTGGTTGTAGCTGGGATGTCAAGCCTTGAGGCATGATGACAAGTTTATTTTTTTGCTCCGCAGCAATCTTTGTGTTTTTTGTTATGTGTGCCCTGATCTGATCAAGCACCAATAGGGCAGGTTTGCATAAGAGCCCCTCTGGTCTTCTTCTCCAAACTTTCTCAAACCAGATCTTCATCCCATCTTGATCCATCCACCCCTTGTCATGAATGTGGACAATCACTCCTTGAGGAATATCCTCCTCTGGCATTGTTCTGCATTTGAAAATGAACAGGGGAGTCAGCTTGGTTCCATTGGCACAATGAGCTAGAACAACTACATAATGACTGTTCATTTTCACTTGTATTCACATTTACAGTTTTTACCTCTTTCTTATCAACATTTCTGTTACTTGGGACATCAAATTAAAGGGGGGGCTTTGTCCATATTTGCAATCTGTCACAACTCAAAAAGTTGTGTCTTCTGACATTAAATGACAAAACGATGAAATTCAAGGACCTTCTGCTCATAGCTTTCAGGAATCTTTTGGGCAAGTCTGGTGCAAGTACTCATGCTTAGTCCATTTTGTTTCATGAAGCTGAAGCATCAATTGCGTTCTTTGAAATCAGTAGCTTTTTTTTCATCAGCAATTCTTCTTGCCTCATGCTGAACCATCTTTGTGGACAAAGGAATTCCAATTGCCCTTTGCTCTTCAATCCATATCTTCAATTCCTTCTCTAAATCAGGCTATCTTGCTGACTTGCCTCTCATGGCCTTCTTCTGCTGTCGTGTTTTCAGTAGAATTTCTTCTTTTTGTAGCCAGTCTCGGATTAATTTCTCACTTGGAGGAGGACCAAACTTAACATCTGTAGCACAATTTCCATTCACTTTTGCAAATTGGATCACTTTTAATGTGAATTCAGCACTGTATAAAAATCTTTTCTGAGCAATTTTTGGGCAGAACGTGGCAAAATGTAACTAACCTACCATAATATACCGATAACAAGTGCAACACAATGAGCACAATGACAACAAGCATGAAAACCCAGGAAATATAAGTAAAAGATCTACAACAAACAGTGCAAAGGCAACAAGAACAAAAAAATTGGGAAATGCAAGTAAAAATAATCTACAACACCCATTGGGTCTAGTTTTAGACCCATTTTTTTTTAATGGTGCGTCTTATACGTGGGGAAATACGGTATATTTTTCTAACAGGT